>NC_057809.1:164361455-164661455 GCF_018294505.1 Triticum aestivum | reverse complement strand
GAATATGTGCCGTACTCTCTAGGGAGTTCGGCCTCCGTCCATTCTGCGACGAAGTCGGCCAAAACTTGTGACTTGATGGCTCGTCGTGGCTTATAAGTTATGTCGAACGGGAGGAGCTCGATGGCCCATTTTGCAATCCAGCCCGTTGCGTCACGGTTGTTTATAATGTCGTTAAGTGGTACTTCCGAGGCTACTGTTATTGAACTCTCTTGAAAGTAGTGTCGTAGCTTCCGGGATGCCATGAATACCGCGTACGCAATCTTTTGATAATGCGGGTACCGTGACTTGCAGGGAGTGAGGACAGTGGACACATAATAGACCGGCCTTTGAAGGGGGAATTTGTGTCCGTCCGCTTCTCATTCGACGACGAGCACTGCGCTTACAACCTGATGTGTTGCTGCGATGTACAATAGCATTGGTTCGCCGGTGTTTGGCGCGGCCAGGACTGGGTTTGTTGCTAGTATGGCTTTTATTTCGTCGAGTCCGGCCGTGGCTGTGTCCGTCCATTTGAAGTGTTCGGTGCACCGAAGGAGGCGGTAAAGGGGAAGGGCCTTTTCTCCCAAGTGGGAGATAAAGCGGCTTAGAGCCGGCACACATCCGGTTAACTTTTGTATTTGTTTGAGGTCCTTTGGGATATCCAGTTGCGACAGAGCTCGGATCTTGGCTGGATTTGCTTCAATTCCTCTACTGGATACAATGAAGCCCAAGAGCTTTCCGGTTGGAACACCGAAAACGCATTTTTCCGGGTTGAGCTTGATGTCGTATGTTCGGAGATTATCAAATGTGAGCCTCAAGTCGTCTACTAGAGATTCAACATGTCTTGTTTTGACGACCACATCATCTACGTATGCCTCCACTGTTTTACCGATCTGACTTGCCAAACATGTCTGAATCATGCGCTGATATGTCGCGCCGGCGTTTTTGAGTCCGAAGGGCATCGTGTTGAAGCAGAATGGCCTGTATGGTGTGATAAATGCCGTTGCGGCTTGGTCTAGTTCTGCCATCTTGATTTGATGGTAGCCAGAATATGCGTCGAGGAAACACAACGAATCGTGTCTACGGTAGCATCGATAATTTGATCGATGCGGGGGAGGGGGAAGGGATCCTTTGGGCAAGCCTTGTTAAGGTCTTTAAAATCAACACACAGGCGCCAGGATTTGTCATTCTTTGGTACCATCACCAGGTTTGCTAGCCAGTCCGGATGTTTTATATCTCTGATGAATCCGGCCTCTAATAGCTTTGCTAGCTCCTCTCCCATAGCCTGCCTCTTAGGTTCGGAAAAACGCCGGAGAGCCTGTTTGACAGGTTTGAATCCTGTTTGGATATTTAAGCTGTGCTCGGCCAGCCTGCGTGGGATTCCTCGCATGTCTGAAGGGTGCCAGGCGAAAATGTCCCAGTTCTCTCATAGGAACTCTCGCAATGCGGCATCGACATCAGGGTTTAACTATGCCCCGATGGAAGCTGTTTTATTGGGGTCCATTGGATGGACTTGGAATTTGACTATTTCGTCCGCTGGTTTAAAGGAGGTGGATTTGGATATTTTGTCAAGTACCACATCGTCCCTATTCACCGTAGAGCGCAGTGCAGTCAGCTCCTCAGCCGCTAGGTGTAGGATCTTGAAGTAGATGTGTCTAGAGGGGGGTGATTAGACACTTAATGCTAAAGTTGCAATTTTTAAGCTTTTTCGGTTTAAGTGGAGTTTAGGCATAATTTCAACATTCACAATACATATCAAGCAAGCATGCAAAGAGTGTATAGGCAGCGAAAAATAAAGCATGCAACTTGCAAGAATGTAAAGGGAAGGGTTTGGAGAATTCAAACGCAATTGGAGACACAGATGTTTTTCCCGTGGTTCGGATAGGTGGTGCTATCCTACATCCACGTTGATGGAGACTTCAACCCACGAAGGGTAATGGTCGCGCAAGTCCACGGAGGGCTCCACCCACGAAGGGTCCACGAAGTAGCAACCTTGTCTATCCCACCATGGCCATCGCCCATGAAGGACTTGCCTCACTAGCGGTAGATCTTCACGAAGTAGGCGATCTCCTTGCCCTTACAAACTCCTTGGTTCAACTCCACAACCTTGTCGGAGGCTCCCAAGTGACACCTAGCCAATCTAGGAGACACCACTCTCCAAGAAGTAACAAATGGTGTGTTGATGATGAACTCCTTGCTCTTGTGCTTCAAATGATAGTCTCCCCAACACTCAACTCTCTCTCATAGGATTTGGATTTTGTGGAAAGAAGATTTGAGTGGAAAGCAACTTGGGGAAGGCTAGAGGTCAAGATTCATATGGTAGGAATGGAATATCTTGGTCTCAACACATGAGTAGGTGGTTCTCTATCAGAACATATGAGTTGGAATTGTGTATGTGTTCTGATGGCTCTCTCAACGAATGAAGAGGAGGTGGAGGGGTATATATAGCCTCCACACAAAATCCAACCGTTACACACATTTTTCCAATCTCGGTGGGACGGAATCAACAAACTCAGTCAGACCGAAAAGGTAAACCTAGTGACCGTTAGAGATCTTCGGTGGGACCGACTGGATCAACTCGGTGGGACTGATGTGCTAGGGTTAGGGTAAATCCAAAAATCGGTTTGACCGATTACTCAAACTCGGTGGGACCGATTTGGGTAATAAGCGAAACAGAGAGTTGGCCAAGCAAACTCGGTGGGGCCGATTGCATATCTCGGTGGGACCCAAAATATTGCAACAGGTAACAAAGAGTTTGCAAGCCCATCTCGGTGAGACCGAGATCCCATCGGTGAGACCGAACTGATTAGGGTTTCTGGCAGTGGCTATGACAAGTGAAACTCGGTGGCCCCGGATAGAAAGAATCGGTAGGTCCGAGTTTGGCTTTGGGTTTAGGTCATATGTGGAAGTGGGAAAGTAGCTGAGGATTTTGGAGCATATCATTAAGCACTTGAGCAAGAGGCTCATTATCAACACCTCATCCCTCCTTGATAGTATTGGCTTTTCCTATGGACTCAATGTGATCTTGGATCACTGAAATGTAAAATGAAGAGTCTTGAGCTTTAAGCTTTAGCTAATCCTTTATCCTTAGCATCTTGGAGAACTTCCCACAACCTTTAGTCCATGCCACTCCATTGTTGAACTTATCTGAAACATACTAGATAGAAACGTTAGTCCAACAAGAGATATGTTGTCATTAATTACCAAAACCACCTAGGGAGCACTTGTGCTTTCAATCTCCCCCTTTTTGGTAATTGATGGCAACATACATCAAAGCTTTAGATAAAGATATGAAGAGCAGCAAGTAAAGCTTTGGAATGACATGTAACAAGCATAGGCTCCCCCTACATGTATGCAATGATATGAATATAAAATATAGAAGCATGTGAGAGCATAATCATGACAGAGTAGGCAATGTGTTACATGTATCTTGGCCATATGCATCAGACCAAAAGATTATCAAGGAAAATACCTTCATGCTCATGAGTCCTTCTTGCAAACAGTATGTACATAAGCAAGAATTCCTCATACTCATGATTTTGATGCATACACTTACCTTGTAGTCTTTGAGTTGGCTTAGGATGGAATAAACCTGCACAAACAAAGTTAGATAACACAGGTACATCCACTAGCCAAAGCAAACAAAAGAAATCACAAGAATACCAAGACTGGGATGACATGTAGAGAGTGAGTACAAGGTACCACATTGGATTTAACATGTCCCCAAGAGTAAAGATATGCAATGAATTTGACTGATTTCTTTTCCTTAGGTGTCTTGCTCCCCCTGAATCTTACATGGGATATTGGGAGAAGATAGGAAACAGAAAATCAGAGCTGAAAAATACATATGAACATGTCTTTCCCCCTAAAAAGACATGTGACATCTCTCCTCTTGAACATCAAGCATCTGGGATCCTTGAGTATTTTGTCTCCCCCTGGAAATCTCTTTCTCCCCCTTAATACTTTCTCTCTTGTAGGTTTGGTCCTTGAGACTTTTTCTCTCCCTTGATGTGATCTCTCTCTCCTACAAGCTTTGATGTGATCTCTCTCTCCCCCTTTGACATCAATTTCCAAGAAGGGCTTTCTGGAATCTGTCGTATAGGTTTGGTCCTTGAGACTCAGCACAAAGTAACGAATAAAACTGTGATGCTTGAAGAGGACAAGATTCATTGAGTAGAGCTGGATCAGAAGAAATATAGAACAAGTGGCAAATTGTTTTTCCTGATGCGAAGTCGGTGGCACCGAGTGGCATGTTTCGGTGGTACCGAAAAGATTCGGTTGGACCGAAAATTACAAGTCGGTGAAACCGAGTTCACATGGAGAAAAACACTTGTCACCTCAGTTCACTAGACGTGTAGGATCTCACAAAGATTTGCAATGAATTACCTGAAGGATTTGCAAGGAATTGAATGCAGAAAATGCAGAACAAAAACAAAGAGAAAAGAGAAGAAACTGAAAGATCTAGATGAATTTTTTTTGAAAAAGAGAAAGAAAATAAACATGCATGAGACAAATGCAATAACACAGAAAAGAACACAAGAGAACTTCATCTAGAGTTGGACAGTGACATAGTCACCTATGTTAGAGTATATTGACTTAGGAGTCAAGTGAGAACACTTGATCATAGGTCATACTCATCGTTTAAGCTCAAAATGGGGTTACCATTTTTCGTTTAAGCATCTTGATGTATTCACATCTTGTTGAGTTGCTTTGACTCATGTCTTGGAGTAAAGCTTCTCTAAGATGGAATAACATACCTTGGGTGGTGGTGTGGTTCTTGCTCATGTAGTTGAACTTGTGTGGGTGCTCAAGGTTGATGTAGCTCATCAAGAGTTGGGAGCACCACTTGGAGTTTGAGTTCATCTACCTACATGGGTTAGTTCTTGCAAGGAAGAGCACTTGTGTATCCAAAAATGACAATCATGAAGCTCAACATAGAATTTGTCAAAGGATATGTTTGAATGGTTTTGTGCTTCCTTGTCTTCAACCACCATTGTGTAGAGTCTTGGTGATGTAGAGATTGCTCAAGATGTGAGTGAGTCGCAATCTCATGGAATTAGATTCAACCAAGCACCTACATGGGTTAGACAACATGCAAGGTGCAAATATATCCAAGACATAAGATAGTTATCATAAGAGATATATCATGGATTAGTCATAAGCTCATGTCTTGCATGTATCCAATGGAGTTTCTACTCCAAGTTCGAAGCATCAATGATGTTCAATTCTCCTCTGAACCTTTGCATTCTTGCATATTGAACTTCTTGAATAAGTCCTTGGTGTACTTTGTTTGAGAGACAAATGTACCTTCCTTAGTTTGCTTGATTTGCAAACCGAGAAAGAATTTGAGTTCACTCATCATAGACATCTCAAACTTCTCTGACATTAGCTTTCCAAACTTTTCACTAAAGAGAGGGTTAGTTGAACCAAATATGATATCATCAACATAAAGTTGGCATACAAATAGTTCTCCATTAACCCTTTTAGTAAAAAGAGTAGAATCAATTTTACCAATTTCAAAACCACTTGTAATAAAGAACTTGGTCAAGCATTTATACCATGCTCTAGGAGCTTGTTTAAGACCATAAAGAGCTTTGTGGAGTTTATAGACATGATTTGGTTTCTTAGGATTGATAAAGCCGGGAGGTTGTTTGACATAAACTTCCTCCTCTATTTCACCATTTAGAAAAGCACTTTTAATGTCCATTTGATACAAGGTGATATTATGGTGATTAGCATAGGCAAGTAAGATGCGAATGGACTCAAGTCTAGCAACGGGAGCATATGTCTCACCATAGTCCATACCTTCGACTTGTGTGTACCCTTGGGTGACAAGACGTGCTTTGTTGCGAACCACTTGTCCATCTTCATCTTGCTTGTTGCGAAACACCCATTTGGTACCAATGATGTTGTGGTTGTTGTCGGGCTTCTCAACCAATGTCCAAACTTGGTTTCTCTCAAAATTGTGTAGCTCTTCATGCATAGCGTTTATCCAATCCAGATCTTCCAATGCTTCTTCAACCTTCATAGGTTCAATGCTAGAGATGAATGAATAGTTTTCACAAAAGTTAGCTAAACGAGTTTTTGAGCGAGTGATTCTCTCGGTTTGTATATCATTTAAGATTTGCTCGACGGGGTGATCTTTGGCAATTCTTGCTCGAACTCATGAGAGCTTTTGCTTGGGTCTTTGTTGAACATATTCTTCATCTTGTTCTTCTTCTTGGTCTTCTTCATTGTTGACATCGTCGTTCTCTTGTCGTGGTGGAGAAAGAGGTTGTTGATGTTCGTCTTGATGCATTTCCTTGTCTTCTTCATCTTAGTGTGTCCCACTTGTGGATGATTCCGTGTCGATTCTTGGTTCACCTTGTCGTGAAGTAGAAGCTTCCACTTGGACGGATGAAGTACTCTCCTTCACCTCCGTTGGACGAATTTTGCGAATGGACAAGTCTTGGATTGCTTCTGAAGGGTCTTTGTCTCCTACATCAATTGGCAATTGCTCTACTTGCGAGCCATTAGATTCATCAAACTTCACATCTACCGTCTCTTCAACCTTTTAGGTGAAATTGTTGTAGACACGGTAAGTGTGAGAGTTTGAGCCATAACCAAGTAGAAAACCTTCATGAGATTTAGGAGCAAACTTTGAACGACGATGCTTATCAAGAATGTAGCACTTTGAGCCGAATACTCGAAAGTATCCAACTTGGGGTTTGTTACCGGTGAGAAGCTCGTATGCCGTCTTGCCGAGTAGCTTGTGAAGATATAAGCGATTTGTTGCGTGACAAGCTGTCTCAACCGCTTCTGCCCAAAAGTGCTTCGGCGTCTTGTATTCATCAAGCATCGTTCTTGCCATTTCGATGAGCGTCCGGTTCTTCCATTCAACAACTCCATTTTGTTGAGGTGTGTACGTAGCCGAGAACTCATGTGAAATCCCTTCTTCGTCAAGAAAGGTGTCCACATTTGCGTTCTTGAACTCCGTTCCGTTGTCACTCCGAACCTTCTTGATCTTCACGTCAAACTGATTTTGGGCCTTCCTAGCGAAGTTTCTGAAGATCTTCTGGACCTGTGACTTGTCATTAAGAAAGAACACCCACATAAATCTTGAAAAATCATCAACTATAACTAGACCAAAAGAATTTCCAGTGAGACTCTTGTAGGCGTTGGGACCAAAAAGATCCATATGAAGTAGCTCGAGTGGCCTTCTTGTGGTCATGATGTTCTTCACGGGATGTCTTCCTCCAACCTGTTTACCTGCTTGACAAGCACTGCAAAGTCTATCCTTATCAAATATGACATCATTAACTCCAAGGATATGATTTCCTTTAATAAGCTTGTCAAGGTTTCTCATGCCAAAGTGACCTAGTCGTCTATGCCACAACCAACCTTTTGAGGATTTAGCAATAAAGCAAGTTTTAGGTTGTGCCTTTTTAGAGAAATCGACAATGTAAAGATCACCTCTACGCATACCAGTAAAGACCATTTTATGATTGTCTCGACGAAATACTTGGCACTCTACCTCAGTAAATAGGACATTCAAACCGAAATCAGCAAGTCTAGATACTGAAAGTAAGTTGTAGCCAAGAGATTCAACGAGCATGACATTTTGAATGGAACTATCATGTGAGATGGCCACCTTACCAAGGCCAACCACTTTACCCTTTGAATTATCACCAAAAGTGACATATTTTCGAGGGCCGTCATTTTCAGCAAGCTCACGAAACATCTCTTCATCTCCGGTCATATGATCAGTACATCCACTATCAAGAACCCATTCCTTTCCTCCTGATTCATATCCCCGAAGATTTGCCGTAAGACCAAAATGTCTCATTGCATCATCAAGATCGAAGTCACTATCATCATCATCATAGTATCCATGTTCACCATGATCTTGTGACTCATCATTTCCTAGAGAAGGTAATTCATTAGATAAATGATCATCAAAGTGGTCACTTTTATGAATTCTTATAGCTTCGAATATGGTATCACTAATGATTCCAACATCTCCTTTAGCACGCTTGAGATTGGCAAGCTCAAATAGACAATCACCAAAACTAGGATCACTAGAGTTCATCTTACTCAAGGCAATAGATTTATGGAGAATTTCATCCAAATTTTTGAAGGAATGATCGGGAAATCGTTCCTCAAGAAATTTCCATATAGTATAGGCACAATTAAGAGTAGGCAAATTAGCAATCAAATTTTTGGGCAATCCTCTAATGATGAGCTCAATAGTTCTAAGATTGCGAATCATGTCAATATCTTCATCTAGGGTAGGATGCAAAGGATCAATATGAGGTGCACAAGGACTAGCAATATACTTGTTCAAATGATATTGATTGAAGATTACAAGCATCTCATTTTTCCACTCGTGAAAATACTCTCCATCAAGAATAGGCACTCTATGTCTAAGACTCCCTAAAGTAGACACATCCATCTTCCTCCAATGGTGATTAAACCAAGGCAATGGAAACCAAGGCTCTGATACCACTTGTAGGATCTTGAAGTAGATGTGTCTAGAGGGGGGGTGATTAGACACTTAATGCTAAAGTTGCAATTTTTAAGCTTTTTCGGTTTAAGTGGAGTTTAGGCATAATTTCAACATTCACAATACATATCAAGAAAGCATGCAAAGAGTGTATAGGCAGCGGAAAATAAAGCATGCAACTTGCAAGAATGTAAAGGGAAGGGTTTGGAGAATTCAAACGCAATTGGAGACACGGATGTTTTTCCCGTGGTTCGGATAGGTGGTGCTATCCTACATCCACATTGATGGAGACTTCAACCCACGAAGGGTAACGGTCGCGCGAGTCCACGGAGGGCTCCACCCACGAAGGGTCCACGAAGTAGCAACCTTGTCTATCCCACCATGGCCATCGCCCACGAAGGACTTGCCTCACTAGCGGTACATCTTCACGAAGTAGGCAATCTCCTTGCCCTTACAAACTCCTTGGTTCAACTCCACAACCTTGTCGGAGGCTCCCAAGTGACACCTAGCCAATCTAGGAGACACCACTCTCCAAGAAGTAACAAATGGTGTGTTGATGATGAACTCCTTGCTCTTGTGCTTCAAATGATAGTCTCCCCAACACTCAACTCTCTCTCATAGGATTTGGATTTTGTGGAAAGAAGATTTGAGTGGAAAGCAACTTGGGGAAGGCTAGAGATCAAGATTCATATGGTAGGAATGGAATATCTTGGTCTCAACACATGAGTAGGTGGTTCTCTATCAGAACATATGAGTTGGAATTGTGTATGTGTTCTGATGGCTCTCTCAACGAATGAAGAGGAGGTGGAGGGGTATATATAGCCTCCACACAAAATCCAACCGTTACACACAGTTTTCCAATCTCGGTGGGACCGAATCAACAAACTCGGTCGGACCGAAAAGGTAAACCTAGTGACCGTTAGAGATCTTCGGTGGGACCGACTAGATCAACTCGGTGGGACCGATGTGCTAGGGTTAGGGTAAATCCAAAACTCGGTTTGACCGATTACTCAAACTCGGTGGGACCGATTTGGGTAATAAGCAAAACAGAGAGTTGGCCAAGCAAACTCGGTGGGGCCGATTGCATATCTCGGTGGGACCGAAAATATTGCAACAGGTAAGAGAGAGTCTGCAAGCCCATCTCGGTGAGACCGAGATCCCATCGGTGAGACCGAACTGATTAGGGTTTCTGGCAGTGGCTATGACAAGTGAAACTCGGTGGCGCCGGATAGAAAGAATCGGTAGGTCCGAGTTTGGCTTTGGGTTTAGGTCATATGTGGAAGTTGGAAAGTAGCTGAGGATTTTGGAGCATATCATTAAGCACTTGAGCAAGAGGCTCATTATCAACACCTCATCCCTCCTTGATAGTATTGGCTTTTCCTATGGACTCAATGTGATCTTGGACCACTGAAATGTAAAATGAAGAGTCTTGAGCTTTAAGCTTTAGCCAATCCTTTGTCCTTAGCATCTTGGAGAACTTCCCACAACCTTTAGTCCATGCCACTCCATTGTTGAACTTATCTGAAACATACTAGATAGAAACGTTAGTCCAACAAGAGATATGTTGTCATTAATTACCAAAACCACCTAGGGAGCACTTGTGCTTTCACTAGGGCTTCGGATAGTGCCTCGAGGGCCAGTGCGGCTGTCTTGTTTTTGGCGCAGAGTGCTATGTCCGGATCACTAGCGAGAGTGATGATCCCGTTAGGCCCGGGCATCTTGAGCTTCATGTACCCGTAATGGGGTATTGCTTGGAAGATTGTGAATGCTTCCCGCCCTAGCAAAGCGTGATAACCGCTGTTGAACGAGGCCACATGGAACGTGACCTCTTCGGACCTGTAATTGTCCGACGTGCCGAACACCACATCTAGTGTGATTTTTCCTGTACAGCGCGCTTCCCGACTGGGGATTATTCCTCTAAAGGTTGTGCTGCTTCGCATGATGCGTTTCCAGTCTATATCCATTTTTTGAAGAGTTTCCTCATAGATGAGGTTCAATCCGCTGCCGCCGTCCATGAGTACCTTGGTAAGACGAAAGTCGTCCACTATTGGACTGAGGACCAATGCAGCTGGTGCTCGGGCTGTTCGGAATTTAGGTTCATCACTGGCGTTAAAGGTAATGGCCATGTCACTCCATGGGGTTATTGTTGCTACTTGGTAGACTTCGGCAAGGCTACGGAGTGTCCTTTTTCGCATATTATTTGATGCGAAGGTCTCAAAGACTGTTAATACCGTATTGGTGTCTCTGGGGTGGCTTTCTGTGGCCTCCGGAATTAGGAGGTTTTCGTCAATTTTGGCCACCTGTCGGAGTATCCAACATGCTCTAAGGCTGTGAGTTGGTGTGGCGTCCTCTGTACTATGAATTTTACAGGGTCCATTAAGCCATCCTTCCAGTACGATTCCATGCCCTCTAGTGGGTTTTTGCCTTTTGGTGTTTGACCCGGGTGTCTGGCGATGATGCACCCTTTTATTTTGGACTAGGCTTGCCTTAAGGGCCGGATTGTCCCAAAATTTTGTTTTGGTTTTCCGGGTGCTTTCCATCGCACAGTACTTTCGTACTATGGACGCTAAGTCGGCGAAGCGTGTAATATCACGGCGACTTATGGTGTTGAGTATTCCCTTGTCCGTGCAATTATTGCAGAAGAATGAAATTGCGTCTTCCTCGCGGCAGCCCTTTATCCTGTTCATAACCAGGAGGAATCTGGCCTAGTAATGATGTATTGTTTCTTTGGGCTCTTGCCTGATTTGGGATAGATCGCTAATGTTCGGGTGGGTGGGTGGGTGGAATTAAATCCGAAGCCTTACCCCTTCTGAGGCTCAGAGGCCGAGGAATTTCCGAACTCGAAAATTTGGATTCCTGGATGTCGTCCAATGAATCCAGTCCGCCGCCTGATTCTAGGTTCAGGTCTTGAGTGATATCCTCCCCTCCGCGGACATCCGGCTTGGAGGGATCGGGAATCCGAACGTAGCGAGTCCTTAAGATAGATGAAGGGTCGCCGCACTGTCCCTCTACCATGGCAACGTGATGGGTGTCTTGGGGAGAGTTAATCTCTCTCAGATCAGTTTTAGGCCCAATCTGGTCGTAATCCGTAGCGACTCCCAGGGCGGTGAAGCGATCCAAGAGCTCGTTTATGGAGGAAAGCTCTATTGGATCTAACTGCTCGGCAAGTTCCGAGTTGACATGAAGATTGTTTTCGATGGCTCGAGAGATCATCGTCGGCGCAGAAGACGAACAGGTGGTCATAAGAAAACCACCTAGCCGGAGGGTTTGGCCGACAGCCAAAGCTCCCTTAGCAACGGTGTCGTCTTTAAAGACGGGGCGAGGCATCCTTCCTGATGGCGACGACACAGAGGAACTCTCAATGAAAGCACCAATGTCGGTGTCAAAACCGGCGGATCTCGGGTAGGGGGTCCCGAACTGTGCGTCTAGGCCGGATGGTAACAGGAGGCAAGGGACACGAAGTTTTACCTAGGTTCGGGCCCTCTCGATGGAGATAAAACCCTACGTCCTGCTTGATTAATATTGATGATATGGGTAGTACAAGAGTAGATCTACCACGAGATCAGAGAGGCTAAACCCTAGAAGCGAGCCTATGGTATGATTGTTGATGTGTATGTTGTCCTACGGACTAAAACCCTCCGGTTTATATAGACACCGGAGAGGGTTAGGGTTACATAGAGTCGGTTACAATGGTAGGAGATCTGAACATCCGTATCGCCAAACTTGCCTTCCACGCCAAGGAAAGTACCTTCCGGACACGGGACGGAGTCTTCAATCTTGTATCTTCATAGTCCAGGAGTCCGGCTGAAGGTATAGTTCGGCTATCTGAACACCCCCTAATCCAGGACTCCCTCACATGCCCTAACAATCTTCTGCTTTTTGGTGGATTGGTGACAACACAAGATTTGCATAAAGATATAACAAGAGAGTACGCAAACCCCAGATACTACAAAATATAGACGGGCTTCGCCTAGATGTGTGCACTTAATTAGGAGTGCCTTTGGAATGCAAAGTACACACATTAGGATCAATACTCCCCCTATATTTTATAACCTGACAACACTTGCATCTAATGCAAGAGACAAATAAGCTAGGATGAAAGGAGTAGTAAGTGAGCATAATAGGATGAATTTAAGCATGCAACTCACAAACTACCAAAGTACTAGACATACATTATATAAGCATAAGATAGGATATCATATGTCTCACACCATATGACACAGTAACCATGTCTCACAGACACAAACCAAACCAAAGCAAATGACGAGAGTTTGCGAGAGAGAAAGACAAGGCAAATAAGACACACTCGCAACTCGACAAATCCCTAAACTCTCTCCTCCTTTGGCATCGAGACACCAAAAGGGCAAAGAGTGCTGCTACAGTCATAGGTGATAACCAAGCTGACGATCTCCATCATCACATCCCTGTGTGGTCGCCCGCACCTCCGTCCTCGGCAGACAGCTACTCAGTGTCTAAATCTGTCCATGGGCAGTGCCGAGAGACACACTCCTCCTCGTCAGTGACTTTGTCCTCTGATCCACTAGCAATCTCTGCACCCAGGTGGCGTATAAGGACCTTGTGACGGCTGCGTTACTTCTTCTTAGCCACATGGGCCATATACTGCCCGTGAGACTCCATGCAGAACATCTTCTTCATCTTGCGCTTGAGCTTCTTTGCCCATGAGGGCTCCACACCAGAGGGCTCATAGTCCTCATCATCCTCAGCCTCCACCTCAACCTCGTCAGCACCTGATAGAATCCCAAACTCCAAAGAAGGAGCGCCCTAGTGCTCCTTCTGTCTCAGACGCTTAACCTCGTGAGAGACCATTTCACCAGTCTGCAACAAGACTCCAGCATAGGTGTGCGCCCATGCCTTCTCAATGAGCAACATCAGGTAGGGGCATAGATGGGGCACTTGCACTCAGTAATGGTAGAGAGGAGCTCTGACCACATGACATGGGAGATATCCAAGGTCTCCCCTGTGTTGTTGTCCTTCTCATGCTGACAAAACAGAAGCATATCCACGAGGTACGAATGGACCATATCCAAGTTCCAATGCGAGGAAAAAGAGTCTCTCTAAAGATTCGATGAAGGATATCCAGGAAAGGAAACAACTCATAGGTCTTCTTCTCTGTCATGGGGTTAATATTCACAATGATGTACGGCCAGAGTGCTTGCTTGTGAGTAGAAGTTTCATTCTTGTGAGGACGAAAGCCAACCGGGTTGTCAAATCCTTGGTCTTCAACACCCAATAGTTCCATGAACGCCTTCCACTTGACTGAGAGAAGTATGCCATTGGTCATCCAAGTCAAGGTCCTTTCCTCATCAGTGCCAAGGTGGATAGTGGCATAAAACTGAGCCCCCATATCTGCATCAAAATCCTTGTTGAACTCCATGATCTTGAGAATGTTCAACTGAGCACACATATCTAGTGCCTCGCCAAAGTAGGAACAATCTGTCCCCGTATGTGCAGTGTCAATGGAGCACGCATCAATATAGAGGTACACATGCGTTGGTTGGTGGCCCCGGTGTTTTTGAGCCCGAAGGGCATGGTGTTGAAGCAGAATGGCCTGTATGGGGTAATGAATGCCGTTGCGGCTTGATCGGACTCCTTCATTTTGATTTGATGGTATCCGGAATATGCGTCAAGGAAGCATAGCGAATCGTGTCCTGCAGTGGCATCGATAATCTGGTCGATGCGGGGGAGGGGGAAGGGATCCTTAGGACATGCCTTATTGAGGTCTTTGAAATCGATGCACATGCGCCAGGATTTATCCTTTTTTAGCACCATCACCAAGTTTGCTAGCCAGTCCGTGTGTTTTATTTCTCTAATGAATCCGGCCTCGATTAGCTTGGCTAGCTCCTCCCCCATCGCTTGACGTTTGGGTTTGGAGAAACGCCGCAATGTTTGTTTGACCGGTTTATATCCCTTCCATATGTTGAGGCTATGTTCGGCCAACCTGCGTGGGATTCCTGGCATATCAGAAGGGTGCCATGCAAATATATCCCAATTTTCATGCAGAAATTCTCGTAGTGCGGTGTCGACCATTGGGTCTAATTGTGCCCCGGTAGATGTTGTCTTCTTGGGGTCTGTTGGATGGACTTGGAATTTGACTATTTCTTCTGCTGGTTTGAAGGAGGTGGATTTGGGTCGTTTGTCCAAGATTACGTCGTCCTTATCCACCATGGAGCGTAATGCGGTTAATTCTTCGGCCGCGAGGCCTTCAGATAATGCTTCAAGGGCCAGTGATGCAGTTTTGTTTTCGGCGCGGAGTGCTACGTCCGGATCACTAGCAAGAGTGATTATGCCATTGGGCCCTGGCATCTTGAGCTTCATATACCCATAGTGAGCTATAGCCTGGAAGCGTGTGAATGCATCCTGCCCCAATAGGGAGTGATATCCACTATTGAAAGGGGCCACTTGGAAGGTTAGTTCTTCGGTCCGATAGTTCTCCGGTGTGCCGAATACCACATCGAGGGTGATTTTTCCCGCGCATCGCGCCTCCCAACTAGGAATAATTCCCCGGAAGGTCATGCTACTTTGCTTGATGTGGCTCCTGTCTATTTCCATTTTGCTGAGCATGTCCTCGTAAATGAGGTTTAGTCTGCTGCCGCCGTCCATGAGAACCTTGGTGAGCCGAAAGCCGTCCACGATTGGACTGAGGACCAAGGGGGCTGGTGCCTGGATTGTCCTGACTTTTGGTTTGTCCTCGGCATTGAAAGTTATGGCCGTGTTGTTCCAAGGGTTTGTTGCTGCGATTTGGCAGACTTCAGCATGGTCACGGAGTGCCCTTTTATGCTTATTGTTTGAAGCGAAAGTCTCGAAGACCGTCAGTACTCTAGGGTCATCGTCTTCTGGAGGATATTGCTCTGGGTTATTTTTGGTGAGGACATCCTCGCTGCTCTTGGCCACCTGCCAAAGTATCCAACATGCTCTAAGGTTGTGAGTTGATATAGTGTCCAGTGTTGTGTGTAGCTTGCATGGTCCATCGATCCATCCTTCCAGAACCGTTCCGCATCTCGTAATGGGCTTGTATTTCTTTGTCATTGGGCCGGGCGCCCCACTAGGGTGCGTCCTTTTCACCTGAACGAGGGATTGGGTGGAAAGCAGCGGTTCCTAGAAGGCTGCCTGAGTTTTCCAGGGGCTTTCCATTGCGCAATACTTGTATACTATGGTTGTCTATCTGCGAAGCGTGATATGCGACGACGGTTGATGGCGTTGAGGATTCCTTCATCCGTGAAATTGCTGCAGAACGCTGTGATCGCGTCTTCGTCGTCGCAATCTTCAATCTTATCTTTGACAAGGAGGAATCTGGCTCAGAAGTGGTGGGATTTCCTTATACTGCTGCTGTATGCCCCTGAGAGCGCTTATGTCTGGGTGGGTGGGTGGATTGAAGTCCGAACCCTGACCCAAATTGGGATCCGGAGTTTGAAGAATCTCCAGATTTAGTAGTTTGGGCTCCGGGATGTCAGCTGATTTTTTGGGCTTGTCATCCGATTCTATGTTCGGAGGACAAGACGTGTCTTTCTGCAGGTAGGTATCCGACTCTTCAATTTTCCGAACGTAGTTCGTCCTTAATATAGAGGAAGAGTTGTCATCTTGCTCCTCTACTACCGCTACTTGATGGGTGATCAGCGGAGTTCTAATTTCTCTCTGGTCAGGTTTAAGCCCAATCCGATCATAATCCGTGGCGACTGCTACCTCTTGAGCACTGCGTTGGTTTTCCCTTGAACAGGAAAGGGTGATGCAGTAAAGTAGCGTAAGTATTTCCCTCCATTTTTGAGACCAAGGTATCAATCCAGTAGGAGATCATGCTCAAGTCCCACGCACCTACACAAACAAATAAGAACCTTGCAACCAACGCGATAAAGGGGTTGTCAATCCCTTCATGGTCACTTACGAGAGTGAGATCTGATAGATATGATAAGATAATATTTTTGTTATTTTTATGATAAAGAGAAATAAATATGCAAGGTAAAATAAAAGGCAATAGAAATAACTAAGTATTGGAAGATTAATATGATGGAAGATAGACCCGGGGGCCATAGGTTTCACTAGTGGCTTCTCTCAAGAGCATAAGTATTACGGTGGGTAAACGAATTACTGTCGAGCAATTGATAGAATTGAGCATAGTTATGAGAATATCTAGGTATGATCATGTATATAGGCATCACGTCCGTGACAAGTGACCGAAACGATTCTGCATCTACTACTATTACTCCACACATCGACCGCTATCCAGCATGCATCTAGAGTATTAAGTTCATAAGAACAGAGTAATGCTTTAAGGAAGATGACATGATGTAGAGGGATAAACTCATGCAATATGATATAAACCCCATCTTTTTATCCTCGATGGCAACAATACAATACGTGTTGGTTCCCTTTCTGTCACTGGGATCGAGCACCGCAAGATTGAACCCAAAGCTAAGCACTTCTCCCATTGCAAGAAAGATCAATCTAGTAGGCCAAACTATCGTGGAATTTTCACGACAGATGCCCTAGCTAAAGGACTTAGTCGTAGGGCCATCGCAACTAGGAAGCTTAAAGGGGTTGATCGGGACAAATGACACAAGAGGTTTATACTGGTTCGGCCCCTTACGCTGAAGGTAAGGCCTAGTCCAGTTGATGTTGTATTGCTAGGTTTCGATGACCAAGGAACGAATCCGCTAGCTTGGCTATCGATCTATTGTTTCTCCTCCTAAGCCGCCAGGTCGTCCCCTTATATACACGGGTTGACGCCTGGCGGCCTACAAAGTCCCGGCCGGCTCATAAAACGTGTCCGGCTCGGTGACTTCTTTTATATGCCTTTCTTTACAAATCTTTCTCTACATATGGAGGTTCACAATATTGGGCCTTAAGCCGCCTGTGGGCTTAGGCTTTCTATAAGTCTTAATAAACTATCATCTTGAATATTACTGGGTTTCTTTTCGTAACCCGCCATTGGGGTTGACCCGGCCCCTCCTGGGCGGGTCATACCTGGTAATTATATCCCCAACATTAGGCCCCAGGTTGACTTGAACTTTGTTCTTTGTCAATCTTCAACACTTAGACGAATTCCATCTTCCTCTGTTTGTAAAACTCTGTAACCCGCCATGACGTCATCTTCCGAAAATATGAAAGCCTGCTATGCCATCATCTTCAACGGATCTTTATCTTTTAATATCTTCCGAGAATCGAGGTGTCCGTTTAGCTGGATAGTCATTATTTTGGTCTTCCTCAGTTTCGGCGCCTGCCTATTCACCTATCCCCTTATAAATAGGCTTGGCTGGTCCTTCCCCTTTCTTCTTCTTCCTTCCATCTTCTCGCCACCTCTCGGCCTCTCGAGCTTCGCCGTCGCCACAGCGCCCACCGTCACCTCTCAATGCCAGCCACTGCATCACCCTGAGCTCGTCCCGAGAACCGCGGCGACCCTTCGCACAAGCTCTGCACTCGTAAGTTCCTACCTTTCCGCGCCCTTAGATTTGTTTTCGGGTTACGAGTTCATCGGCGTTCTTTGCCGTTCATCACAGACCTCCTTGTAGTTTTTTCTCCGTACCCTCTTTTGATCCAAAAGAAAAGTAGAACTTATGTGGTAGTGGTTTTACGCCCATTTTAGATGCTAGCAGACCCTTTTCCTTTGCACAGATACCTTTTTAGAGCTGATGAACTCCTCCGCGCTTCATTTTTTAAGTCTAAATTTATTTTTCTTTTCTGAGCCATTTTGATCCAGAATACTAGCGATAGCTTTGTGAAATCTGTTTGTCTCAACACTTAGCCGATTCTGTTTCTGGTTTCCTTCGAATGTCTTTAGTCATGGCGGCTTATCACTCCGGCTTACTTTTCCCTTATATGTCATTAGCCCTTACTTAAGCCGCCATTACTCATTTGCACCATCATCATTTAACCTTTAATTTCACCATTGAATTGAACCGGCACATTACTTTCTTTTTAGTTGTCCTTTGCTCATCATGCCGTCAAAGGCACCAACTGTCTGCAACTGGGTCCCTTCCACAGTTACTGAGGATACCTTGAAGGAATTTGTCACCATAGGATTTTTGCCAAAGAAAAATGTTATGTCTTATCGTGCACCTGACCCGAATCAGACCTGGTTCTACTGCCAAGACACGTCACCGGCTAATGAAAAATCATTGTCGGGTTATCGCGCGGAGCGTCTGGATTCCAAGTTTGTGCTCCCTGACAAGGTTACCACTGCTGAACACAAGAAACAAATTCCATCTATTAAGAGGATTCAAGCTTTGTTGGGGAACGGCTGAACTGGAGTTGACCTGACCCGTTGCTGGGTCGCATGGCGGGTCATCCCTCTAAGCCGCCGATCCAAATTAATGTATGAGTACGGCGGAGGCCCAAATGACTCTCTCCATTATAGCTCTGTTCAACTGACTGAAGAAGATGTTGTTGCAATGTCAACCATCCTTGTGAATGGCAAATACGAGGACTGCAGTAAGGTTGGGTTAAACCCCTTCAGCAAACTCAACCCGGCCCCAGAGGTGAAAACCCCTGACCTCTCTCTTTTTGTGTGTCGGCGTTCTGGGAACGGGGGTCCCCAGACTTGGCTGCCTGCAGCCTGCGGCATGGCTCAAAGGGGGCCCAGCACGGCCCGTCTTCATCAACACAGACCCAAGACCCTCGCGAGGGGCCAAGCCTCGCAGGGCGGATGACACGGGGCTTCCTCAGGCACGGCCTCACCAGGCTGGCTCACGAGGAGGCGGAGAGATCAAGGCGGGTGCCTCACAAGGTGCCTGTGACGCAAGCCATGACGACCAAGGGTGCCAGGCGGGCGCCAGCCCGTGCAGTGTCCTCCTTTCCTCTTTGGTGCAAAGGGAGCAAGCGCAGGCGAGAGCATCAAGCAAAGGCACCTGTTTCGGTGCAACAAGACCAAGACCAGTCCGACGGCAGGGAGGAAGTCATTGTGGAGCCCAAGCCAGCGTCACAACCAGAGCCTTTGGCAGGCGAGGACCAACTTTAGTCAGGATAAGTGTACCAGATGTTCCCCTTCAAAATGGCCAATTGTTGGCGCCCTTCCCGCTCAATATTTCGGAAGAGGCCCAGGGCCTTTGCCTATAAATAGGACTAGCCACCCACAGGGAGGGGGGATCAAATCGGAGAGAGAATCGAGAAGAGAGAGAGAGAGAGAGAAGGGTGATTGAACTCCTCCTAGCAGTTCATCCCCTCAGCCAAGAACAGACCCTCGCGAGGCTGTTCTTCCTTGTATTGCTCACCATCATCAGCCCAAGAGGCAATCCACCACACCACACACTGGAGTAGGGTATTACACCACAACGGTGGCCCGAACCAGTATAAACCCTGTGTCTCTTGTGTTGTTCTTTCTATAGCTTAGATCTTAGCGAGGCGGAGGGGTGCAGGTAGGTAGAAGGCGAAATCTCCGCGCGCACCCCAGTGTTCGAACCTCAAGGGTCTGCCGGAACCCGAAATCTGACATTTGGCGCGGCAGGTATGGGTGCGCCGGAATCCACCTTCTACCGCTTCGTGTCCCGTCGCGTCATCATCACCATGACCGGCGACCAGGCGGGCAACCCAGATCCTTGGGCGGCGTGGCCCGCCAGCGCAGAGCCGCTCGCCTCGGGCGACCCAATGCCCCAGGCAGCTCACGGTCCGTAGGGCGCTGCGGGCCGCGGGCGACGCGGACAGGCTTCGACAGCTCTCACACCGCGGCAGGCGCGGTCGGCAGCAAGGGCCTCCAATCATGCCGCAACCACGACACCGTACACCCGCCGGGAGCAGGCGAACTCGAGGGCCGCGCTCACGGTGGCCCGAGAGCTGCTGCAGTGCAGGCTGCTGGAGGGCGGACGCGACGTGCTGCTGGAGCGGGTGGCAGAGCTCCTGGGCTTCGCCGCCTCGGGGGCTCACCCCTTCTGCACCCATCTCCCATCTCAAGCCCAGGGCGGCCCGCGCGGGGACTCCGCGCGCGCCCGCGGGCTCCAAGGCTACTCCAACGCCAGCAAAGCTGTCGGCACCGGACCGGCGGCAACGCTGCCCCCGCTCCTGATCCACGAAGAAGAAGGACTCGACGCGACCCACGGCCCCAGTGGACAGCCGCGCTACCACCCCACGGTGGGCGCGTCAAGCAGAGCTGCATGGCATGCGGAGCACTACGGCGTGGCCTTCGGGATGACGGCGCCAGAAGAATACGTGCCCCACATAATGGACCAAGGGCACCCTCACGAGGGCGAACAAGGCTCGCTCCTCAGCCCAAGCTGGGGGGACGAGGTGCCAGAAGCTGAGCTCTTCCAGGAGCCCCGGGACGGTCCCACCGGCCATGCTAGAGGCAGCGATTATCGGGTACCGCTAATTCCTCAGGAGCAGGCATACGCTAATCATGTATCGTAGGAGGTGCAGGTCGCTATAGCGAGCAGCTGTCCCTCTCCCACAGTCTCCTACCCCTCGGGAGGAGGGCGCAGGGGGCTGCAGGAGAGGGGCCGAGATCCGACATCACCACCGCGGCGTTCGGAGCAAGGTGTTCTCAGGAGGTAGGCCCTCTGCTGGGGAGGTGCCTCAGGGCCTGCCCCTGGCGGAGGACCCATGGTCGTCGGGGGAACCGCTGGCGACCGCTCTACCCCATCGGCGGCGTCCTAGTTTCCGGTCGTCGTTGATGGCACTAGAGTGTGCCGCAAGGCGGGTCCCTCGTCTGGCTATATGAAGCAAGGCCGGTACCTGTGAAGAAGGCCCAATGCCTGTGAAGCTCGCCGCCCCGTGACACTCTCACGTAATAATGAGTGGGGATGTACACGCCCCGAAGTCTCAGGGGTGCCGGCCTCAGGCCCTGGGCTCCCTCCCACGCCCAGTGGCAGCACTTAGCTCCGCGCCGGTGAGAAGACGTCCAAGACTAGATTAGGTGCCGGACGCGGCCATTTGTCTGCTTTCATTGCTTTTCCCTTTGGTTGTCACTTTCCCCCACTGGATTTAAGTTGGATTCGAATTTGAGATTTGCGTGTGTTCGGGGAAGGGGTGCTTAGTCTCGTTCGAGCAATTTCTCGTGTTTTGATTGCCACTTCGCCTCAGCTGCCTCCCCTCGTGAGCCCCTCGCGAGCCGGGTCAGGCCTAGCTTGCGCGCAGCCCAGACTGCCGCCGCCGCGTCCTCTCAGGAGGGTTTTTTACTACAGATCCTACGGATTTGGTCAGGGAACACTCGGGACACCACAGCCTCCCACAGGCTACCTCAGGGCCCGCACGGGACAAAGGGTAAGGAAGCAGGAACGATGCACAATCAGTCGGAGAAATCCCCCAATGCGTCCTCAGGAGCACCACCCGAACCGTTGCTGGTGTCGCTGGACTCGCCATCGCTGTCTGCGTCGCCGCCAACGGCGGCAGGGCCGTTCACCACACCGCCCTCGTCGGCATCCACGATCACGCCGTTGTTGTCTGAAGCGAAGGCCCTGACAAGAGCATCCACATTGTCTTCCATCCAGTGCGCCAGGTCGTCTCGGACGGCCTGGGGGACTGGGGCGATGGCAGCGTCAAAATCGAAGTGGGGATCCATGTTCCGGAGATGGCTGAAGACGCGAGAAAAGGCACGCCCGAGCAGGGCGCAGCTCCTCTCCTCCACCAACCTGTCAGCCCTGACCGACCGCGCCTCCAGCTGCGTCACCACGTCGGTGAAGAACTGAAGGTTGCCGGCGTAGTTGACTGCGTGCGGCTCGCCAACAGCCGCCTCACAGATGTTGCCCAAGGCTGTGTTGGTCTCTCCCGGAGCGTGGTGAGCATGGGGCCGTGCTCATGCTCCAGGATCCGCTGCTGACATATCTCGTGCGCATTCTGGCGCGCGACGACCTCAGCCTCCTCCACCCGCTGGCGAAGAAGGAGCACCTCGGCCTGGGAGGTGGTTGACTCCCCTTGCGCTACCTCAAGGGCGGCCCGAAAAGCATCGGCCCGCCGCGTCGCTTCCTCTAGCTTGGCCCTCAAGGCAGCAGCCCTACCTTCAGCCTCGGCCCGGATCAACCCCAGCCTCTCCTCGAACTCGTGCTCGAGGTTCAAGCGCGCCATCGCCACCCGACGTCCGACCTCCTCCAGGACACGGGCTTCCCGTGCAGTGACATCATCCTCCGCCTGCATCACCAAGCGCCCCCTCGTCTCCAGACGCTCGTACTCGCGGGTACGTTCGGCGGCTTCCAGCGTCAGTGCCTCCTCACGCTTCTGGAGCTCTGCTGGGTCACCAGAGGCCACCTTCATCGATGCGAGGGCTGCCTCGCGCAGCTCCCCTTGCTCCTCCAGTGAGTGGCACCAGGTCAGGAGCTCCCGAGCCCGCTCCTCCGCCGCCTATCGCCGCCGGTCAGTTTCCCGGGCCTCCTCAGCGGCCCAAGATCGGGCCTCCTGAGAGGCCGCCAGCGACGCCTTGGCCTCTGCGTCGTCAAGATCGCGCTGACAGCGTGCAAGGGTGATGGCGCCCTCCAGCTCGCGCCTCTCTGCAGCCAGGCGCATGCCCTCGGCCTCAAGGCGCGCATCTTCATAAGCAAGCTCCTCACCAAGCAGGCTCACCGCGTCAGCCGCCCTTCGAAGGAATCCTTGGCGAAGAGCGCGACGCTCCCGGACGCGCTCGAGCACGTCTTCCACACCATCATCTGCCCCAAGCAAGCGCCGGGGGCCACGAATCAGCACTCCCCCTCCGGGCAGGGGGCTGGGGGCTGGCACTCTCACGACGGCCGGGCACGCCACGCCAGAAGCCCGGCCTGGAGCCAATGCGTCCCCAGATGAAGAGCGCAAGGAGCGCCTCAGCCAATCGCAGTCCACGACCAGGCGAGAAGCCCACGGCAGGCTGGCTATGCCACGAGAAGGCCCGCGAAGGAGGATCGCGAGGTGCGCAGGGCCACGATGCGCCTCGGGACGATTCGCCTCTCCGATCGTCCTCACCACAAGGGCTCTGCTGCTCGGAGTGCTTGAGGATGGTGGAGGGGGCGAAGCCAAGGGGGACGGCACCTCAGCCGTCTCCGCGAGCTCGGCTGGAAGGGGCCTGCGGAGCAAGAATCAGTAAAAGCAACAAAAGGATCGGGAGCTGGGAAAGGGGAAGGCTTACTCATCAGTGGCGAAGTACTTCCTACGCTTCAGCAGGCGACAAGGGTAATCGTCGCCCAGGGCCTCCCTTCTCTTCCGGAGGGCCTCAAAGTCCACGCGGAAGCGGCCCAGGAGTTGAGCGCAGGGATCAACCTGTGACGAAGATGGAGCGTCGAGGCAATCCGCGTCAGGGGCGCCTGCCTGACGCGCATTGCCACTCGCCTCGCCAAGAGAAGCGGTTGGAGCCTCAGGGGCCTCAGTCGCAGGCGCTGAGGGCAGCTGCTTGCCACCCTCAGCCTCAGCGGCACGGGCCCGAAGAGCTGCTCCCTCATGAGCATCGCCCGGCGTTGTCACCCTGCCGGGAGCCCCCTCGACCTCTGGCGCCTCATGCCCCCCTGCTCCGCCACTTGAGGAAGAGTCGCCTTGGCCGACTGGAAGGGCAGTCACCATCACTGGGTTCTCGCGAGGCCCCTGGAGGCCGGCGGGGCGCGGCCCCCACTCATCAAAGATAGGCATCTGATTCACAAAATCGCCCCTGTTTTGGCAGAGGTACAGCAAGGCCCCTCCTTGCTGGATGCTGCTAGGGTTGGGGTCCCCAGTCAGGATCAAGAGCGCTGTCCCTAGCACTTCAGGCGTCAGGTCCTCTTCCTGGAGCCTCATACGATCATCACGCCCGCTGAAGGCCCACATCCGGCGGGAGTGGCGTTGGAGAGGAGCAACGCGGCGTAGCAGGAACTCCTTCACCACCTTGGGCGCTGTCACGCCAAGCGACCTTAAGAACGCGAAGCGGTGCCAGACGAAGATGAGCCGGGGGCTCTCAAGCGTCTCCTGGCCCCAGCCCGAATTGGGGACAGCATGCGAAGTTGGCTCTGATAGCAGGGGACTGGGCACCCCTACATCCACATACAGCCACCGCTCACGGAACCCAGCCGCAGGCGGAGGGAGCCTGAAGTCAATCCCTGAGGCCGCTGTCTCAGATGCAGCAGCGAAGCTCACGCACCCCGAGCATTGGGTAGGGTCGACAAGACGCAGAGAGAAGAAGTGGCGCAGCAAGGCAATCGAAGGAAGGATGCCCATCATTGTCTCGCAAACAAAGGCGAAGACCGAAAGAAGGGTGATGGATTCAGGACCCAGATGCATCATGTGGATCTGATAGTGGGAAAGCACGGCATGGAAGAAATCAAAAAAGGGGGGAACCAGACCCGCCCACAGGGTGTCGGCGAAATACTGGACCTCGGTAACTATCCTGTCGATGGAGAAGTGAGACGCGGGCCAGGCCGTCGTCCTCCCGCATTCGTTGAAGGTAGTGGCCAGAGCCGAGCTGACCTTGCCCAAGCCCTCGGCGGGGGCCGCCAATGGCGGCGAGCAAGGCGGAGGCATGGGTTTCTTCCCTCTTCCCTTCTTTGTCGGAGCCATGGCGATGGGAAGGGGGGGAGGTTCGAGATTGGGTTGAAAACAGAAGCTGGAGTTCGAGCGGAGGAAGGACAGAGGGCGCTCGAGCAACAGAAAGGGGGGCGGTTGTGTACGACTATGAGTTCGCCTAGCATGGCGCAAAATAAGGGGGCGTGGGGGAACAGTGCCGCCCATGCCCAATCAACCGCCACGCGGCGCCCAAGGCCGCAGGCTGTTAGGGCCCGTGGCGCTTCGCCCTTGCCCTTTCGCCTCCCTGCACGGCCAAGTCCGGGCGCGCCTTGGGCCCGGGGGCTACTGTCGGCGTTCTGGGAACGGGGGTCCCCAGACTTGCCTGCCTGCGGCCTGCGGCGTGGCTCAAAGGGGGGCCCAGCATGGCCCATCTTCATTAACACAGACCCAAGACCCTCGCGAGGGGCCAAGCCTCGCGGGGTGGACGACACGGGGCTTCCTCAGGCACGGCCTCACCAGGCTGGCTCGCGAGGAGGCGGAGAGATCAAGGCGGGGTGCCTCACGAGGTGCCCGTGACGCAAGCCATGACGACCAAGGGTGCCAGGCGGGCGCCAGCCCGCGCAGTGTCCTCCTTTCCTCTTTGGTGCAAAGGGAGCAAGCGCAGGCGAGAGCATCAAGCAAAGGCACGCGTTTCGGTGCAACGAGACCAAGACCAGTCCGACGGCAGGGAGGAAGTCATTGTGGAGCCCAAGCCAGCATCACCACCAGAGCCTTTGGCAGGCGAGGACCAACTTTAGTCAGGATAAGTGTACCAGATGTTCCCCTTCAAAATGGCCAATTGTTGGCGCCCTTCCCGCTCAATATTTGGGAAGAGGCCCAGGGCCTTTGCCTATAAATAGGACTAGCCACCCACAGGGAGGGGGATCGAATCGAAGAGAGAATCGAGAAGAGAGAGAGAGAGAGAGAGAAGGGTGACTGAACTCCTCCTAGCAGTTCATCCCCTCAGCCAAGAACAGACCCTCGCGAGGCTGTTCTTCCTTGTATTGCGCACCATCATCAGCCCAAGAGGCAATCCACCACACCACACACTGGAGTAGGGTATTACACCACAATGGTGGCCCGAACCAGTATAAACCCTGTGTCTCTTGTGTTGTTCTTTCCATAGCTTAGATCTTAGCGAGGCGGAGGGGTGCAGGTAGGTAGAAGGCGAAATCTCCACGCGCACCCCAGTGTTCGAACCTCAAGGGTCTGCCGGAACCCGAAATCCGACATTGCACTTTCCTCAGTAGTCTAAATACTTGCATGACCCTTCAACCTGTTTATTTATTTACAGGCCAAATCTGACTTCTGGAAGGTTAAGTATGATCATGAAGCTGCCAAGAAGGCCAGAGCCGCTGCCATAGCCGCCAGGAGAATGACCCGGAAGCTGAAGAAGAAGAAGAAGACTGCGTCTGACATGTTCCCGCTAGATGATGCTTCTGAGTCGGAGGTAGCCCTTGACTCCCTTGGCCAATTTTTTAACTATCTTATTGACACTGACTATTGCCAGGACGACACGGGGTCCAGCCAGGCCGTGGAAGAAGAGGTAACTATTTCCTCCGACTCAGCTCCTTTGCCAAGATAGAAACTTCGACTGGTAACCCGGAAAGTAAGGTTTTCGCACCCTTTGGCTTATCTGGACCCTCATTTTCTTTTGAAAAAGCAGCAACATGAGAGCTGCCGTCAAGCCCGGACTAATGATGACGATGAACCGCCTTCCGATTTACAACAAACTCCTTGAAAATGCCAAAATGAGGTTTCTTTCATCTTCGCCTTTTGCTTTCATTAATGGATCTATTCCCTTGCATCACTGACTTTATTTTACCTTTTGTAGGAGGTTTGTCACTCTTCTGGCGACTCATCT
This sequence comes from Triticum aestivum, assembly GCF_018294505.1. Taxonomy (NCBI): domain Eukaryota; kingdom Viridiplantae; phylum Streptophyta; class Magnoliopsida; order Poales; family Poaceae; genus Triticum; species Triticum aestivum. Next base: position 164,634,723 of record NC_057809.1, on the reverse strand, counting down.
TAGACTCAGTTTCCAGCTTTCAAAACTGCTCCTGGGTAAGGAAAAATCATCTTTCCTCTATATCTTTTAAAACTACATCCTTACACTAACTGTCTCATAAAACCTTTCTTAGCGGCCAAGCCAAATCCAAAAAGGCCAAGGTGATTAAGCCGTCAGAAGACCCGAAGGTTCCTGCACCTGAGCCGGCCATGCCAACTCCTCCTTCTGAAGCTGAAGCACCTGAAGACACGGCTGATCATACTCAATTGGACCCTCCTGAGTTGTCAGCCGATGAGATCGCCCTTAATCCGACTATCACCGAACCATCTAGCTCAGCTAACCCGCCAACAACTTCTGATACTGACGTGTTGATTACTGGTAGTCGGTTTGTTGAATCGGGGACCCCCACTATATTAGCCCAACACACTGCTAAGCAAGAAGCCTTGGAGAAGCAGAAAGTGCGTTTTGATATCTCCCATTACACTCACCTCAATGTCAATGATGTGCTGTCCGGCTATCTTAGTCATGTGCACTCCAGCCGTGATTCGGAAATCAAGATGGTCATACAATTGCAGCTAAAATATGAGGTATGTTCTCCGGTTTACTTATACTCTGCCAGCCCCCAAGTCTTCAGATGATGAACTTGAATGATCTGTGGACTTTATGATATAAGTTGACACTTTGCCTCTAGGATTTTCAGAAGTCCAATAGAGTAATGTAAACTTCACCTGTAGTCCCCAAGGGCCGGCTCAATTTATCATAAATGAACCGGTACTTAATCACATAACTGTCTTTGACTAGTCTCAATAAGTTTTGAGATCCAGCTCAATCGTAAAAACTTTCTGAATATTATGCATTAGCCCCCAAGTGCCAAGCGTTGTTACTTTGTAAAACCCTTGGGACTTGAAACATATAAAAGCCATAAAAATTGCTTTGGTAGACATTAGACCCCAAGTATCAAGTGGTATTGCAGAGCAAAGTACTTGAGACTTGAACCTTTATGACCTTGCATTTTAAGTCTTGACACACCTGTGAATTTTTTGTAGAACGCCTTATCTGGGTTGGGCTCTCAATTGACGGATGCCAAGACCTGGTTGGCAGAGCAGGAGACAGAGATAAAGACCACTGACTCTAAACTCCAATTGAGCCTCTCTGAATCCGAGAAACTGAAGACTAGCTTAGCTACTAAGAATAAGTCCTGGGCCGAAGAGAAGACGCTGCTGATACAACATGCTGAGACAACTGAGGCAGCTCTTGAGGAGATCACCATGGAGCTCACCGGTTTAAAAAACCGTGTGTCTCAAATGGTCTCCGCCATCTTCGGTGAGTCTTTTGTATTAATCACTTATACTTTATTTTGGCTAGGAATATAAGCCACTTGCTGAACCTTTGTTAAAAACACTCACAGGTCCACGAAGTAGAAATCTGAGCCAAGATAGTGTGACGAAGCTGAAGGCGGTTTATACCTTGGTGGAGCAATTGTATACTGGCGCTCAACGAGCACTTGCCACTATCTCCCCTGCCAACCAAGGACCCAATCGGTTGAGCGATGTCTTGAAGAAATTATCGATCTTACCCGCCAGGTTTCAAGAGGTCAAACAATCCAGTGCCAGAGCCGGAGCCCTGACTGCCCTGAGCCGCTCCAAAGCCTGGGTGCCAGATCTAGACCCGGTGGATGTGGCAAAGGGGTACCCTACCATGAAGGAAGACGGGACTCCATTTGAACAAGATGATTTTATTGCTTGTGTGAGGGGAGTTCGTCCTCAAGCTATTATTCTTGGAGAGGAGACCAACATCGATAAATATCAGTTGGGTTTTGATATGGAGAATAAGAAGATGGCGACTCCCTCTTATAAGGTGACAGACCTTATCCCGCCGGTTCGTCAACACACTTTTGCTCCGGAAGTTGACCCGACCAGCCTGATTGATGATGAAGCGGAGTTCATTGCTCTGAACGGCTTTGGCTGTTCCAATCCCAGCTTCCAATCAGTAGAAGGAGGTGAACCAGTGAGGGGATAGTCATAACCATCTTGTGGGCTCTCAAAGCCTTGTAATAGATTTAGCTTGAAAACTGCATGTTTTGCCTATGCCATCGCACATAAAATGTTGCATACGAGTCTTTGCCAATGATATCAATATAAATATGCAGCACATCTGTGATTACATCTGCAATGTTTCAACTTTGCTCCTACAAAAAGTGAAAGAGTTGGCCCGGCGGTTTAGCACCGGACAGGTCAAAAACACCCGGTATATGTCTTTATGAAATTGTCATAGTGGAAAAGATAAACAAGGCTGAAAAACCCTTTGATTAATGAAAAAACACATGAAAACCTGTTCATGAACAACACTGTCATACCTGTGTTCTGGACTGCCAGTTTTCATGACCCGGATGATGAGGTTGATAACCCAATCTATCGTAGAAGTCAATACTTCCATATGTCTGATGACTGTTATGCCTTGGCAATTCATTGTCAAATAACCGAGCCGGTTTAATTTGAAACCATACTGACAGTTAGATTCGAGATCAGTAAGACAAAAACATTAAGCTTCAGACAATGTAAATCAAAATATTTATTTAAAAACTAGAGGCTTCTGATTTGAATACGATCAGTAAACCGGACCAAAGGGGTTAAGCTAAGATTCGAATACGATCATATAGCCCCCAGTGGCTTTGGCGTTGCGCCGATCAAGAGGGTACCGACATCTATGTTCTCTTTGGTTCGAATCCGACCTAGGTTTGAACAGGAAGCCCCCAAATGACCTTGAGAGGTTTTTAATGACCCTTATTCGAATACGATCCAAGTCAGACCCAAAAGGGGTTAAGCTATGATTCGGATACGATCAATAAGCCCCCTAGTGAGTTTGGCCTTGAGCCGATCAAAAGGGTTACAACAGCTATGTTCTCTTTGGTTTGAATACGACCTATGTTTGAATAGGAAGCCCCCAAGTGACCATGAGGTTTACAGCTAGATTCGAATACGATCATGACCCGGACCAAAAGGATGAAGCTAGATTCGGATACGATCAACCCCCTTTTGGTCATTTTTAAACAATGAAAATAATAAGGATATATGATCATTGAAAGGGAAAAAAGGATAGAGGTCCTGCTTTATTACTTATCATAGTATATACAACGTCAAAGTATGTACATGACGAGAGCCGGTGGCTTAAGTATAGTATGGCCGAAGTTGAGCAATGTTCCATGGCCTGCGGGTCTCCTTCTCCGACTTACGTGAGTCCTTATGCTCTCAAACGTCAATGAGGTAATATGACCCATTGTTTAAGCTCTTGCTAACCACAAAGGGTCCTTCCCAAGGCGGGGATAGCTTGTGTGCATCATACATATCCTGGATGAGCCGGAGCACCAGGTCACCTTCTTGAAAGGTTCTAGACTTAACCCGGCGGCTGTGATAACGGCGCATGTCCTGTTGGTAAATTGCTGGTCGAGCCTCTGCCAAATCTCTCTCCTCATCTAACAAATCAAGTGCGTTCTGACGGGCTTGCTCATTATCAGCTTCAATGTAAGCCGCCATGCGAGGCGAGTCATGACGGCTGTCACTAGGTAGCACTGCTTCTGCCCCATAAACCATGAAGAAAGGTGTATAACCTGTAGACCTGTTAGGGGTGGTATTGATGCTCCACAACACCTAAGGTAATTCCTCTACCCAACAACCCGGTGTCCGTTGTAAGGGAACCATAAGCCGGGGTTTGAGAACTTTCAGAATTTCTTGATTTGCTCTCTCAGCTTGACCATTGGATTGGGGGTGAGCTACTGAAGAAACATCAAGCCGGATATGCTCACGTTGACAAAACTCCTCCATAGCACCTTGAGACAAATTAGTGCCATTGTCGGTTATAATGCTGTGTGGAAAACCAAAGCGAAAAATCACCTTTTTCATGAACTGAACCGCCGTGGCTGCATCACACTTGCTCACTCGCTCCGCCTCAACCCACTTCGTGAATTTGTCAACTGCTACCAAAAGATGTGTCTTTTTATCTTTGGAACTTTTGAAAGGCCCAACCATGTCAAGCCCCCAGACCGCAAACGGCCAAGTGATTGGAATCATCCGCAACTCTTGAGCCGGCACGTGCGCTCGTCGTGCAAATTTTTGACATCCATCACACCTACTGACCAGCTCCTCCGCATCAGTGTGAGCCGTTAGCCAGTAAAACCCATGATGAAAAGATTTGGCCACAAGAGACTTTGGTCCGGCGTGATGACCACAATCCCCTTCATGGATCTCACGAAGAATTTCTTGCCCTTCTTTAGGAGAAACATAGCGTTGAAACACTCTAGTGATGCTGCGGTGATACAACTCACCGTCAGAAATTGTCATTGACTTGGACCGCTGGGTTATCTGTCGGGCCAGGGTCTCGTCCTCTGGCAACTCGCCCCGGGTCATATAAGCCAAGAACGGTACTGTCCAATCTGGAATGACATGAAGAGCCGCCACTAACTGTGCCTTCGGGTCAGCAATGGCCAAATCTTCCTCTGTAGGCAACTTAATAGACAGGTTATGTAAAACATCCAGAAAGGTGTTAGGTGGTACCGGCTTACGCTGAGATCCCAACTGGCTCAAGGAATCGGCCGCTTCATTCTTTCTGCGGTCAATGTGTTCCACTTGATAACCCTTAAAATGCCCCGCAACAGCGTCGACCTCGCGGCGATAAGCCGCCATGAGAGGATCCTTGGAATCCCACTTGCCTGACACCTGTTGAGCCACCAAATCTGAATCGCCAAGGCACCGTACCTGGCTCAAACCCATTTCTTTAGCCATTCGAAGACCATGGAGCAAGGCTTCATATTCTGCTGTGTTGTTAGTACAAGGAAATATCAATCGCAACACATAACAAAACTTGTCACCTCAAGGAGAAGTTAAAACAACTCCAGCCGCCGAGCCTTCCAACTGTTTGGACCCATCAAAGTGAATCGTCCAATATGTGTTGTCTGGTTTCTCCTCTCGCATCTGCAACTCTGTCCAGTCATTAATGAAGTCAACCAGCGCTTGAGATTTGATTGCAGTACATGGCACATACTTCAAACCATGAGATCCAAGTTCAATAGCCCACTTGGCGACTCGTCTTGTGGCCTCTCTATTTTGAATAATGTCTCCTAGAGGAGCAGAGCTAACCACAGTGATTGGGTGACCCTGAAAGTAATGTTTGAGCTTCCGGCTTGCCATGAACACCCCATAAACAAGCTTCTGCCAATGTGGATATCTTTGTTTAGATTCAATGAGCACCTCACTGACATAGTAAACCGGCCGTTGGACCGGATGTTCCTTGCCAGCCTCCTTGCGCTCCACAACAACAGCCACACTGACAGCACATGAGTTAGCAGCCACATACAACAACAACGGCTCTTTCTCAACCGGAGCGGCAAGAACCGGCGGTTCAGCGAGCTGTTTCTTCATATCCTCAAAAGCAGAGTTAGCAGCATCACTCCAGACAAAGTTATCCGCCTTCTTCATCATTTGATATAAAGGCATCGCCTTTTCCCCTAACCGGCTTATGAACCGGCTTAAGGCTGCGATGCGACCCGCCAACCATTGAACGTCATTGATGCATGCCGGTTTAGCCAGAGATGTAATTGCCTTAATTTTCTCCGGGTTAGCCTCAATACCTCTGTTAGACACCAAAAAACCAAAAAGTTTGCCAGCTAGGACTCCAAAAACAAATTGGACGGGTTAAGCATCATCTTGTAGACCCGGAGGTTATCAAAGGTCTCCTTCAGATCAATTATCAAGGTTTCCTTCTCTCTAGATTTCACCACTATGTCATCCACATAAGCATGAACATTACACCCAATCTGACTGTGAAGACAATTTTGTACACATCGTTGATAAGTCGCCTGGGCACTTTTCAGCCCAAAAGGCATAGACACATAGCAGAAGGCTCCAAACGGAGTGATGAAAGCTATGTTCTCCTGGTCCTTAACTGCCATCTTGATCTGATGATAACCCGAATAGGCATCCAAAAAACTCAAACGCTCGCAACCCGCCATAGCATCAATGATCTGATCAATACGAGGGAGGGCAAAAGGGTCAGCCAGACAAGCTTTGTTTAAATCAGTGTAATCCACACACATACGCCAGGTGCCGTTCTTTTTTAGCACAAGCACCGGGTTAGCCAACCACTACGGGTGAAAAACTTCAACAATGAACCCGGCCGCCAAGAGCCGGGCCACCTCTTCTCCGATCGCCTTGTGCCTTTCCTCATTAAACCGTCGAAGAAACTGTCTGACCGGTTTAAATCTCGGATCAATATTGAGAGTGTGCTCGGCGAGTTCTCTCGGGACACCCGGCATGTCAGAAGGCTTCAATGAAAGATGTCTCAGTTCTCACGGATGAACTCGATGAGCGCGCTTTCCTATTTTGGATCCAAGTTGGCACTGATAATGAACTGTTTGGATGAGTCACCAGGCACAAAATCAATCGTCTTAGTGTCATCAGCTGACTTGAATTTCAAGACCGGTTCATGTTCCGTGGTTGGCTTCTTCAAAGACATCATGTCTGTCGGGTCAACATTATCTTTATAAAACTTTAATTCCTCTGTTGCACAAACAGACTCAGCATACGCAGCATCACCTTCTTCACATTCCAAGGCTATTTTCCGGCTTCCATGTGTGATGGTGCCTTTATAACCCGGCATCTTGAGCTGCAGATATACATAACACGGCCGGGCCATGAACTTGGTATAGGTCGGCCGTCCAAATAGGGCATGATATGGGCTTTTGATTTTAACCACTTCAAAAGTTAACTTCTCATCCCTAGAATCGTATTCATCCCCAAAGGCTACTTCCAGCTCAATCTTTCCAACAAGGTATGCCAATTTACCAGGTACAACACCATGAAAAACAGTGTTGGACTGTTTAAGACTTGTCAGTCAATTCCATGCGACGAAACGTCTCATAATAGAGGATGTTGATGCTACTGCCTCCGTCCATGAGTACCTTAGTAAACTTATATCCACCAACCTGAGGCGCCACCACCAAAGCCAAGTGACCTGGATTATCAACCCGGGGAGGGTGATCCTCCCTACTCAACACAATAGGCTGTTTTGACCATCTCAAATAACGTGGAACCGCCGGCTCAATAGCGTTTACAGCCCTCTTATGAAGTTTTTGGTCCCTCTTGCACAAACTAGTGGTAAATACGTGGTATTGCCCACTGTTCGGCTGTTTTGGGTTACTCTGATACCTGGACTGTTGTTGCTGCTGATTACTTCGGTCGGACTGCTGATTATAACCACCTTGGTTACCCAGATGACCCTGGCCGTGAAAACCGCCTCCGCCTGAGCCGGCGCCCGGGCCATGAAAGCCGCCTCCGCCTGAACCACCGCCAGGACCGTGGCTGCCATCAAACATGTTGGAATTTTTAAACGCCTTAATGATTGTACAATCCTTCCATAAATGGGTAGCTGGCTTCTCCCGGGTGCCGTGTCTAGGATAGGGTTCATTCAATAGTTGCTCCAGGGTGGGACCTGACCCGCCTGACCGAGGCGGTGACCTCCCTTTGCGTCGTTGGTTGTTGCCCTGTGTATTGGTGTTAGCCACGAACTCGTCAGCCTTACGTTTATTACCTCCTTTATTCGTCGGGTTATGCTGGTGACCCTTGCCATTGTTGTTCTTTTTTCCTTTCCCTGCCTTCTCTTCATCAGACGTGGGATCCTTGGTACTATCTGAATCAGCATACTTGACCACAGACGCCATCAATTGGCCCATGTCATGACAATCACGCTTGAGCCGCCCCAGCTTCTGCTTTAGAGGTTCAAAATGGCAATTTTTCTCCAACATTAAGACCGCAGAGCCGGCATCCATCTTATCAGATGAATGTATTATCTCCTTGACCCGGCACACCCAATGGGTCGTGGACTCACCCTCCGCTTGCTTACAGTTGGTCAAGTCCACGATTGACATGGGTTGCTTACAGGTGTCCTTGAAGTTCTGAATGAACCGGGCTTTTAATTCTGCCCATGAGCCGATGGAGTTGGGTGGCAACCCTTTCAACCAAGTGCGAGCTGTTCCATCCAACATCATAGTGAAATATTTAGCCATTGTTGTGTCGCTGACCTCCAATAGCTCCATCACCATCTCATAACTCTCAATCCATGCCCCAGGCTACAAGTCGGCCGTGTAATTAGGCACCTTACGAGGCCCCTTAAAATCTTTTGGCAAACGCTCATTACGTAGAGCCGACACCAAGTAAGGGACACCTCCTGTCCTTGTGGCCACTCCTGCCTTGACAGAAGTTGCTGGATAAACCGGAAAAGCTTGATGAGCCGCCTGCTTAGTTGCTAGTTGAACCGCCCGCTCAGCTTCCTGACGGATCCTCTCCTGATCCGCTAAGTTCAAAGCTCCGTCCTGCACGGGGTCATGCCTGCGCGGTTGGTTACGGCGTTGGGCATTGCTTGACATAGCCGCTGAATCCATATGCCTGCTATAGCTCGGGCTGCGGCTTGGGCGAGGGGTTGAATGGATCCTGTCTCGACTATAAGAATAGGCATCCTGCCGCGCCAGGGCTGTCTGAAGAAGTTCTCTGACCCTTCGTGTTTCGATCGCCGTTGGAGAGTCGCCTTCCATTAGAGAGCCGCCAGACGGGCCGACGCAGCAATTAAATTCTCCAACGGGTTAGAGAAGTGACCTGGTGGTACTGGCGTGTAATGAGGCAGAGCTGTATTCATATGGGGTGGTTCCATGGCCCTTGGTTGAACCGGCGCCCCCGCCCCGGGTGTTGTGATCTGGTTTGCCTCTGGCGGGTTGCTGGGACTGGCCCCGGGTGTGTGGAAAAGGTTCCTGGGATCATAAGCTAGAGGCAGACGTGACTGAGTTTTCTGGTGTCTTCTCCTCATGACCCCGTTTGACGCGTTCAGATCCACCGAGAGTCGAAAAGTCTCCGCTTGAAGCTGCTGAGCACGAGCATCCAAAGCCGCCCGCTCCGCAGCCATCCTGACTTCTTCTGCTGCTAAATTTTCCTTGGTCTGTGCCATTTCTTCACGTAGTCGTGCCACCTCCGCGTCATGCTGAGCCTTATCTGCCAGCTCCACTGCAGCAGTTAACAGAGTCGTCAACTTATCCATGAGGTCCATTAGTATCTGAGCCGGAGGGCGCACAGGGTCTCCTAACCCGGCTGCTGCCGACCCGGTGGTTATTGCTGCTGCAGCCGTAGAGTTTTTCTCGGGTTGAGTGCCAGCCATGAAGACTCCGACTCGATTCGGCGGCTCAGAGGGGTCCGGAATACTGCTGCCATCGGAACAGCCCCCAAGCATGCCATCTTGCAGCTGATACAAAGAATCTGTCTCGCTTGTTGATGACGTAGCGTTAGAACAGATGGCCGTATCACCATCGTCTATCGATCCTTCAGAAAACTCCCCTCCATGGATGCAACCCACAAAGGCGCGCCTCACGGCCGGTTGAGCCCGGGCGGGTCTCGCTCGCTGAGCCGTCTCGATGACGTCGGTGCAGATGTCCGGCTCAGGGCCCGGCTCGCCGATCCGGCCGATGAAGACATGGATTCCGCCAAAGGGGACCCAGTACCCATACTCGATTGAGCCGGCATCGGGGCCCCAGCCTTCATCGTCGATGTAGAGCTTGCCGTGACAACTCTTGGTCATCCGGCCCACAGCATATCCCTTGAACCCTTTGAAGTTGCCCTTCAAGAACTCAAATCCACCATGTGCTGGCCCCACGGTGGGCGCCAACTATCATGGAATTGTCACGGCAGATGTCCTAGCAAAAGGACTTAGTCGTAGGGCCATCGCAACTAGGAAGCTTAAAGGGGTTGATCGGGACAAAGGACATGAGAGGTTTATACTGGTTCAGCCCCTTACGGTGAAGGTAAGGCCTAGTCCAATTGATGTTTTATTGCTAGGTTTCTATGACCAAGGAGCGAATCCGCTAGCTTGGCTATCGATATATTGTTTCTCCTCCTAAGCCGCCGCCGGGTCGTCCCCTTATATACACGGGTTGACGCCTGGTGGCCTACAGAGTCCTGGTCGGCTCATAAAACGTGTCCGGCTCGGTGACTTCTTTTATATGCCTTTCTTTACAAGTCTTTCTCTACATATGGCGGTTCACAATATTGGGCCTTAAGCCGCCTCTGGGCTTAGGCTTTATATAAGTCTTAATAAACTATCATCTTGAATATTACTGGGCTTCTTTTCGTAACCCGCCATTGGGGTTGACCCGGGCCCTCCTGGGCGGGTCATACCTGGTAGTTATATCCCCAACACAAACCAAACTGATAATTCGAAGAGACTTGCAAAGATAAACCAATCATACATAAAAGAATTCATAGGAGAATCAAATATTGTTCATAGATAATCTGGATCATAAACCCACAATTCATCGTATCTCGACAAACACACCGCAAAAGAAGATTACATCGAATAGATCTCCAAGAAGATCGAGGAGAACTTTGTATTGAGATCCAAAGAGAGAGAAGAAGTCATCTAGCTAATAACTATGGACCCGAAGGTCTGAAGTAAACTACTCACACATCATCGAAGAGGCCATGGAGTTGATGTAGAGGCCCTCTGTGATCAATGCCCCCTCCGGTGGAGCTCCGGAAAAGGCCCCGATATGGGATCTCTCAGGTACAGAAGGTTGCGGTGGTGGAATTAGGTTTTCGTGGTGCTCCGGGATGTTTGGGGGGTACGTGGATATATATAGGAGGAAGAAGTACATCGGTGGAGCAACGAGGGGCCCACGAGGGTGGAGGGCGCGCCCAGGGGGTAGGCGCACCCCCCTGCCTCGTGCCCTCCTCGATCGTTTCTTGACGCACACTCCAAGTCTCCTGGATCACGTTTGTTGAGAAATCACGTTCCCGAAGGTTTCATTCCGTTTGGACTCTGTTTGATATTCCTTTTCTTCGAAACCCTAAAATAGGCAAAAAACAGCAATTTGGGTTGGGCCTCCGGTTAGTAGGTTAGTCCCAAAAATGATATAAATGTGTAAAATAAAGCCCATTAACATCCAAAATAGATAATATAATAGCATGGAGCAATCAAAAACTATAGATACTTTGGAGACGTATCAAGCATCCCCAAGCTTAATTCCTGCTCATCCTCGAGTAGGTAAATGATAAAAGAAGAATAATTTTTTGATGTGGAATGCTTTCTAACATGTTTCTCAATGTAATTTTTTCTTTATTGTGGCTTGAATATTCAGATCCATATGATTCAAGATAAAAGTTTAATATTGACATAAAAATAATAATACTTCAAGCATACTAACTAAGAAATTATGTCTTCTCAAAATAACATGGCCAAAGAAAGTTATCCCTACAAAATCATATAGTCTGGCTATGCTCTATCTTCACCACACAAAATATTTAAATCATGCACAACCCCGATGACAAGCCAAGCAATTGTTTCATACTTTTGGTGTTCTCAAACTTTTTCAATCTTTACGCAATATATGAGCATGAGCCATGGATATAGCACTATATGGTGGAATAGAATGGTGGTTGTGGAGAAGACAAAAAGGAGAAGATAGTCTTACATCAACTAGGCGTATCAACGGGCTATGGATATGCTCATTAATAGATATCAATGTGAGTGAGTAGGGATTGCCATGCAACGGATGCACTAGAGCTATAAGTGTATGAAAGCTCAACAAAAGAAACTAAATGGGTGTGCATCCAACTTGCTTGCTCATGAAGACCAAGGGCAATTTGAGGAAGCCCATCATTGGAATATAGAAGCCAAGTTCTATAATGAAAAGTTCCCACTAGTATATGAAAGTGATATCATAGGAGACTCTCTATCATGAAGATCATGGTGCTACTTTGAAGCACAAGTGTGGAAAAAGGATAGTAACATTGTCCCTTCTCTCTTTTTCTCTCATTTTCTTTTTTTTCTTTGGGCCTTCTTTTTTTGGCCTCTTTTTTTGTTCGGAGTCTCATCCCGACTTGTGGGGGAATCATAGTCTCCATCATCCTTTCCTCACTTGGGATAATGCTCTAATAATGATGATCATCACACTTTATTTACTTACAACTCAAGAATTACAACTCAATACTTAGAACAAGATATGAATCTATGTGAATGCCTCTGGCGGTGTACCGGGATGTGCAATGATGCATGAGTGACATGTATGAAAATTATGAACGGTGGCTTTGCCACAAATACGATGTCAACTACATGATCATGGAAGCAATATGACAATGATGAAGCGTATCATAATAACGAAACAATGGAAAGTTGCATGGAAATATATCTCGGAATGGCTATGGAAATGCCATAATAGGTAGGTATGGTGGCTATTTTGAGGAAGGTATATGGTGGGTTTATGGTACCGGCGAAAGTTGTGCGATACTAGAGAGGCTAGCAATGGTGGAAGGGTGAGAGTGCGTATAATCCATGGACTCAACATTAGTCATAAAGAACTCACATACTTATTGCAAAAATCTATAAGTTATCAAAGCAAAGTATTACGCGCATGCTCCTAGGAGGATAGATTGGTAGGAAAAGACCATCGCTCGTCCCCGACCGCCACTCATAAGGAAGACAATCAATAAATAAATCATGCTCCGACTTCATCACATAACGGTTCACCATACGTGCATGCTACGGGAATCACAAACTTTAACACAATTATTTCTCAAATTCACAAGTACTCAACTAGCATGACTCTAATATCACCATCTCCATATCTCAAAACAATTATCAAGTATCAAACTTCTCATAGCATTCAATGCACTTGTATGAAAGTTTTTATTATTGCCATGTTGTTCTAAAGGACTCTCAAAATAATATAAGTGAATCATGAGAGATCAGTTATTTCTATAAAATAAAATAAAACCACCGCCATGCTCTAAAGGATATAAGTGAAGAACTATAGCAAAAACTATATAGCTCAAAAGATATAAGTGAAGCACATAAAGTATTCTAATAAATTCCCAATCATGTGAGTCTCTCTCAAAAGGTGTGTACAGCAAGGATGATTGTGGTAAACTAAAAATCAAAGAATCAAATCATACAAGACGCTCCAAGCAAAACACATATCATGTGGTGAATAAAAATATAGCTCCAAGTAAAGTTACCGATAGACGAAGACGAAAGAGGGGATGCCTTCCGGGGCATCCCCAAGCTTAGGCTTTTTGGTGTCCTTGTATTTTACCTTGGGGTGTCATGGTCATCCCCAAGCTTAGGATCTTGCGACTCCTTGTTCCATAATCCATCAAATCTTTACCCAAAACTTGAAAACTTCACAACACAAAACTCAAAATAGAAAATCTCGTGAGCTCCGTTAGCGAAAGAAAACAAAACACCACTTCAAGGTACTGTAATGAACTCATTATTTATTTATATTGGTGTTAAACCTACTGTATTACAACTTATCTACAGTTTATAAACTCTTTTACTAGCCATAGATTCATCAAAATAAGCAAACAACACACGAAAAACAGAATCTGTCAAAAACAGAACAGTGTGTAGTAATCTGTAGCTAACGCAAACTTCTGGAACCCAAAAAATTCTAAAATAAATTTCTGGGCGTGAGGAATTTATCTATTAATCATCTTCAAAAAGAATTAACTAAATATCACTTTCCAAATAAAAATGGCAGCAATTCTCGTGAGCGCTAAAGTTTCTGTTTTTTACAGCAAGATCAAAAAGACTTTCCCCGAGTCTTCCCAACGGTTCTACTTGGCACAAACACTAATTAAACACAAAAAAACACAACCAAAAAAGAGTCTAGATAAATTATTTATTACTAAATAGGAGCAAAAAGCAAGGAATAAAAATAAAATTGGGTTGCCTCCTAACAAGCGCTATCGTTTAACGCCCCTAGCTAGGCATAAAAGCGAAGATAGATCTAGGTATTGCCATCTTTGGTAGGCAATCCATAAGTGGCTCTCATAATAGATTCATATGGTAATTTAATTTTATTCCTAGGGAAGTGTTCCATGCCTTTTCTTAACGGAATTTGGAATTTAATATTCCCTTCCTTCATATGAATAATTGCACCAATCGTTCTAAGGAAAGGTCTACCAAGAATAATAGGACATGAAGGATTGCAATCTATATCAAGAACAATGAAATCTACAGGCACATAGTTCCTATTTGCAACAATAATAACATCATTAATTCTTCCCATAGGTTTCTTAATATTGGAATCCACAAGGTGCAAGTTTAAAGAACAATCATCAAAATCACGGAATCCTAGCAAATCACATAAAGTTTTCGGAATCGTGGAAACGCTAGAACCCAGATCACACAAAGCATTACACTCATGATCTTTAATTTTCATTTTAATTGTAGGTTCCCACTCATCATAAAGTTTTCTAGGGATAGAAACTTCCAACTCAAGTTTTTCTTCATAAGATTCCATCAAAGCATCAACGATATGTTTACTAAAAGCTTTGTTTTGACTATAAGCATGAGGAGAATTTAGCACGGATTGCAACAAGGAAATACAATCTATCAAAGAGCAATTATAATAATTAAATTCCTTAAAATCCAAAATAGTGGGTTCATTGATATCTAAAGTTTTAACCTCTTCAATCCCACTTTTAACAATTTTTGCATCAAGATCTAAAAATTCTGAATTTTTGGAACGCCTTCTAGGTAAAGGTGGCTCATCTTCAGTCCCATAATTATCAAGACTCATATTGCAAAACAAAGATTTAATAGGGGACACATCAATAACTTTTAGATCTTCATCCTTATTATCATGAAAACTAGAAGAACATGCTTTCACAAAGCAATCTTTCTTAGCACGCATCCTAGCGGTTCTTTCTTTGCACTCATCAATGGAAATTCTCATGGCTTTGAGAGACTCATTGATATCATGCTTCGGTGGAATAGATCTAAGTTTCAAAGAATCAACATCAAGAGAAATTCTGTCAACGTTCCTAGCCAATTCATCAATCTTAAGCAATTTTTCTTCAATCAAAGCATTGAACTCTTTTGCGAAGTAATAAATTCTTTAATATTAGATTCAAAATCAGAGGGCATATTGTTATAATTTCCATAAGAATTGTTGTAGTAATTACCATAATTATTAGAGGAATTACTAGGAAACGGCCTAGAATTAAAATTACCTCTATACGCGTTATTACCAAAATTGTTCCTACCAACAAAATTCACATCCATAGATTCATTATTATTCTCAATAAAGGTAGACAAAGGCATATCATTAGGATCAGTAGGAGAACTCTTATTAGCAAACAATTTTATAAGTTCATCCATCTTTCCACTCAAAACATTAATCTCTTCAATTGCATGCACCTTTTTACTAGTAGATCTTTCAGTGTGCCATTGAGAATAATTAACCATAATATTATCTAGGATTTTGGTAGCTTCTCCTAAAGTGATTTCCATAAAAGTGCCTCCCGCAGCCAAATATAAAAGATTTCTAGAAGCAAAATTCAATCCGGCATAATTTTTTTGTATAATCATCCAAAGATTCAAACCATGTGTAGGGCAATTACGTATCATTAATTTCATCCTATCCCAAGATTATGCAACATGTTCATGACCAAGTTGCCTAAAATTCATAATATCGTTTCTAAGAGAGATGATCTTAGTGGGAGGAAAAAACTTAGAGATAAAAGCATCTTTGCACTTATTCCATGAATCAATACTATTTTTAGGCAAAGACGAAAACCAAGCTTTAGCACGATCTCTAAGAGAAAATGGAAATAGCTTCAGTTTAACAATATCATTATCCACATCTTTCTTCTTTTGCATATCACACAAATCAACAAAGTTGTTTAGATGGGTAGCGGCATCTTCACTAGGAAGGCCAGAAAACGGATCTTTCATGACAAGATTCAGCAAAGCAGTATTAATTTCACAAGATTCAGCATCGGTAAGAGGAGCAATCGGAGTGCTAATAAAATCATTATTGTTGGTATTGGTAAAGTCACATAATTTAGTATTATCTTGAGCCATCATGACAAGCAAGCAATCCAACACACGAGCAAACAAGAAACGGGCAAAAAAGGCAAATAGAAAAAAAGAAGGGGAACGGAGAAGAGAGGGCAAATAAAACGGCAAGGGTGAAGTGGGGGAGAGGAAAACGAGAGGCAAATGGCAAATAATGTAATGTGAGGGATAAGAGTTTGTGATGGGTACTTGGTATGTCTTGACTTGACTTGGCTTGGCGCGAATCTCCCCGGCAACGGCGCCAGAAATCCTTCTTGCTACCTCTTGAGCACTGTGTTGGTTTTCCCTTGAAGAGGAAAGGGTGATGCAGTAAAGTAGTGTAAGTATTTCCCTTAGTTTTTGAGAACCAAGGTATCAATCGAGTAGGAGATCACGCTCAAGTCCCACACACCTACACAAACAAATAAGAACCTCGTAACCAACGTGATAAAGGGGTTGTCAATCCCTTCACGGTCACTTACGAGAGTGAGATATGATAGATATGATAAGATAATTTTTTGGTATTTTTATGATAAAGAGAAATAAAGATGCAAGGTAAAATAAAAGGTAATAGAAATAACTAAGTATTGGAAGATTAATATGATGGAAGATAGACCCGTGGGCCATAGGTTTCACTAGTGTCTTCTCTCAAGAGCATAAGTATTACAGTGGGTAAACGAATTACTGTCGAGCAATTGATAGAATTGAGCATAGTTATGAGAATATCTAGGTATGATCATGTATATAGGCATCACGTCTGTGACAAGTAGACCGAAAAGATTCTGCATCTACTACTATTACTCCACACATCGACCGCTATCCAGCATGCATCTAGAGTATTAAGTTCATAAGAACAGAGTAATGCTTTGAGGAAGATGACATGATGTAGAGGGATAAACTCATGCAATATGATATAAACCCCATCTTTTTATCCTCGATGGCAACAATACAATACGTGTCGGTTCCCTTTCTGTCACTGGGATCGAGCACCACAAGATTGAACCCAAAGCTAAGCACTTCTCCCATTGCAAGAAAGATAAATCTAGTAGGCCAAACCAAACTGATAATTCGAAGAGACTTGCAAACATAAACCAATCATACATAAAAGAATTCAGAGGAGAATCAAATATTGTTCATAGATAATCTGGATCATAAACCCACAATTCATCGGATCTCGACAAACACACCACAAAAGAAGATTACATCGAATAGATCTCCAAGAAGGTCGAGGAGAACTTTGTATTGAGATCCAAAGAGAGAGAAGAAGCCATCTAGATAATAACTATGGACACCAAGGTCTGAAGTAAACTACTCACACATCAGAGGAGAGGCCATGGAGTTGATGTAGAGGCCCTCCGTGATCAATGTCCCCTCCGTTGGAGCTCCGAAGAAGGCCCCGAGATGGGATCTCTCAGGTACAGAAGGTTGCGGCGGTGGAATTAGGTTTTCGTGGTGCTCTTGGATGTTTGGGGGTACGTGGATATATATAGGAGGAAGAAGTACGTCGGTGGAGCAACGAGGGGCCCACGAGGGTGAAGGGCGCTTAGGCGCGCCCCCCTGCCTCGTGCCCTCCTCGATCGTTTCTTGACGCACACTCCAAGTCTCCTGGATCACGTTTGTTGAGAAAATCACGTTCCCGAAGGTATCATTCCGTTTGGAGTCCGTTTGATATTCCTTTTCTTCGAAACCCTAAAATAGGCAAAAAAAACAGCAGCTTGGGCTAGGCCTCCGGTTAGTAGGTTAGTCCCAAAAATGATATAAAAGTGTAAAATAAAGCCCATTAACATCCAAAATAGATAATATAATAGCATGGAGCAATCAAAAATTATAGATACGTTGGAGACGTATCAGCGACCCCCAAGGCAGCGATGCGATCTAGGAGCTCGTTTAAAGACGACAGCTCCGTCAGATCCATCTTCTTAGAGTCAACATGAAGGCGATTTTTGATGACCCGAGAAGCCATCGTCGGCTTAGTGGCCAAACAGGCGGTCATAATGAAGCCGCCCAGCTGGAGGGTTTGGCCTGGGTCCAGTGTTCCTCCGGAGGTGACGTTATCCTTGAGAACAAGGCGAGCCATCGATCCTATCTTTCGACGGCACATTGGAACTCTCAATGAAAGCACCAATGTCGGTGTCAAAACCGGCGGATCTCGGGTAGGGGGTCCCGAACTATGCGTCTAGGATCGATGGTAACAGGAGACGGGGGACACAATGTTTACCCAGATTCGGGCCCTCTCTATGGAGGTAATACCCTACTTCCTACTTGATTGATCTTGATGAATATGAGTATTACAAGACTTGATCTACCACGAGACTGTAATGGCTAAACCCTAAAAGTCTAGCCCGACTAAGATTATGAGGATCTATCTACGGACCTAGCCCTCCGGTTTATATAGACACAGGAGGGACCTAGGGTTTACACAAGGTCGGTTACAGAGAAAGGAATTATCATATTTGGTCGCCAAGCTTGCCTTCCACGCGAAGGAGAGTCCCATCCGGACACGGGTAGAGTCTTCGGTCTTCGTATCTTCACGGCCCATCAATCCGGCCCATATCCAATAGGTCGGACGCCCGAGGACCCCTTAGTCCAGGACTCCCTCAAGCACATCAAAGAAGACTGAGATCTGAAACCGGTACCAGAAAGGATACAAGAGCTGGGTCTTGATCTTGAGCATACAGGTTGCAGCGATGAGCAACACAGAATTCCTTAGCAGTCAACTCTGTCACGGACTTGGGCTTCGTCTTGGGCTTCTTAGCAATGCTCTTGGAGGGCGGCTTGGGCTGAGTTGGAGGAGCACTTGAAGAAGCAGCCGTTGTCTCAGGAGTGCGATAGCGCTTTCATCCTCCAGCGCGCTCGGGGTTGACACGACGGACAGGGTGCTCCGAAGGGCCATCACCTGAAACCACTTACACACACCGGCAAAGAAAGCCAACAAAACGAGCATAATCTAGCAAAAAAGGATACTGGCATCCCCAATGGTTGTGACGCTACCTGGTAGCGGTAGTACCACCTACTGCCTTCAAGCCGTAGTACCGCTCTAGAGGAGCGGTAGTACCGCTCGAGAAGGAGGCCGACGGTTTGCCTACAGCCGCGGCCAAATCAGGTACTACCGAGGGTGCCAAATTCAAAAATGATCCTACCAAACATCAATCTAGCAAGTCTAGCAGCCTTCAACAACCTACTCAAGCCTCGATTTGGCCAAAAATTGATAAATGCAAAGACTATTTCCCCTAAAGCCTAGATCTGAAAACTAGAAGCAAAGAGAGGAAGAATGTGGGCAATACCAGCATCCATGGCAAGAGGAAGGGGTGTGATCGATTCCACCGGAGGAAAATGCGAAGGATGGTCCGTAGAAGGCGACCCGACGGGGGCCTCTCACGTCGAGTATGACGCTGGAGCGAGAGAGGAATAGGCGGGGAGAGACGAATGGGTATGGGGGAGAAAACTCCCCCTGCCCGAGTCATAACCTCCCAGTCCTGCCCCGTAGCAATAGTACCGCTCGGGCGGGTGGTAGTGCCGCTTGATGCCACTCAGCGGTAGTACCACCCGACCTGAGCGGTATTGCCGCCCAATGCAAACTCTGCCAGACAGTAGAGAAAACAAGCCTAGCCCCAACCAAAAATAACACCGAAAGAGCCAAGTGAGAAACTCAACAAGCAAAACACAACTAAGAGCCAGAGTTGCACCCACGGAGAGACAAAAAACACACACCTCAAACACAAAGCAACAAAAATAAGAATAGTGTAGCGACCCGACCTCAAACGGCCAAGCCTCTGTGTATCTGTGCCATCCCTGGATCAGTATGCTGACACACACAGTACATCAATGTATGTATCAAAGTGCAATCACATTTGTAAATAACGTAAAACCAATATATACCTTATAAGTCTCAGCGGAAACAAACAATCGGGTGTGGAGTCCCATCAACGCCATCGGTAGGTTGAGTGTAGACCATAACCCAACTACAAAACTCACTCGTCGTAGAAATAATCCTACAACATGATATGTTGCAACCGTGTAGGTCAATACATTGAATGTACTGGCAAGATCATTGTAAGAAAAACAGATGATAAACTATACTATATGCAATATGGCTTTGTGGCTCGGGGTCTGAGTTTTGTTTGCGTAAAAGCTGGATTTATTTTTCCCTACATCAAAGAAATATCAGGAGTCTGTACTATAAAGTTTTCAATCATGACATGGTTCCACCAACCGATGTCTCATAGCCCGTATCATCATAAGTTTCCCACAATTAAGTTATCAGTCCAATGTTGAGAGTTCCGAGATAGATCCAAGTCCAGAGGCTCAAATTGTCTGTAACCGGGGACACGGCTAATCGATTAGGTTTTAACCCTCTCCAGAGGTTTGTACACATTACCCGCAAGATTCGATCCCTCTTTTTATGTTCTCGCACTTCAGGGTGTTTGAGAACAAGACGACCGAAACACGGTCTTCCGAAGAGTTCCCCTAACCATTGTCCGATGCTCATCCAATCCTACCGTAGTTCTACATTTGCTAGCACTGTCCCAGCCAGAGTCACCACTAGGGTCAACCAAGCCAGAGCCCATAGTGACTTGCGGTTGCACTGGTAAGCTTCTGGGCATGAAGTATTCTTCCGTATCTTTGAGACTGGGTGAAGCTTTCCGCAAGATGTCATGGCGCTTCTCCATGCATCCTGACCATCCACGGGTTGCTCCAGGGTGCCCATCAAATCCTTCCTTCACCCAGTAGTGTGTATTGAATTCTTGTCTTGAGTCTCGAAATCCTGAGGTCTTGAAGTCTTGAGGTCCTGAAGATGTAGTCCTTGCAGATGCCATCATGAAGGTGTCATCATTGATGTAGAGTCCTCCATTCTCACACCACTCCCGAGCACTCATACCAACCCCGTCTACTATAGCGTAGCATTTAAACTAGATAACGTCCCGGGCTTGATAACAGGGAGATGGGTTCCTACCTCATGCAATCTACTCAACTACAAGATTCAATGACACTACTAGAGGGATTGTTGAAAGGGTGCTACTACATGCAAATAAAACATAGGTATGAAAAACATGGTCAAAGTGAACTTGCCTAGTATTACTTGTTGAAGATAATAATGCTCTCAGAATAAAGACTTAGAACTATTTGTCACTCCGTTGAAAATCTGTATAATCAAACACTGCATTCACATAAGCAGTCATTCTAGCAAGCAATATCTAGCACTCAAAATAGCAATTAATTCAACAAATAAAACTCTAATAAAACTCAAATGAATTCCAAAGAAACTTCAAATAAAACCACAAAGAAAACTACTAAGGAAAGTCTACGACTTTACTACAAACGCCTAATATAGTTTTTCCCTAAGTAAAATTTAACAACAAAGAAGATACTAAACTAATAAACAGAAAAGAAAATATAAAACAACTAATTTTAATAGAAGTATTTTTCATAAACTTTTAGTAGCAAAAAGAAACAAATAAAAAGCTTTTGTAAAACTCTAACTATGACCTATACAAGCTTTCCTACAAAACTAAAGAAAATAAATTTCTAAAATAAGAATAAAATTGTATACTTTTAAATAACAGAAACAAAACTAAATTTGTCAAAAGTGACAAAAATAAATAAATTAAAAACAATTAAAACTATAAGAAAAAGACTAAAACAAAACTAGAACTAAAACATTACTGCTTGCTAAAACCCTAATTTAAAATAAAATAAAGTTAAATCACTATATGCTACTGGTTATACAAAACAATAACAAAACCGTAGCAAAAGGAATCTATCAAAAATATTTTATAAAACTCAAGATATGACCAAATTAGTGATTTGAACAAATTTTATCAAATTCAAATTTAAACTACTCAATTTTGCAAACTAAAGGCACAAACATAAAACTTCATAAAATTGTGAAACTACAGAAAAAAACACTCAATTTGGATTAAAACCCTAAAAGATATTGATTTTCTAAAAACAGAACTATTCTGTTTTTGAAATAGAAATGAAATAAAATAAAATAAAACAAACCGGGCAAGTGCTACGTGGCCTACTGCTACTGGGCTAAGAGATGGGCTTTCGGTAACTAAACTGCGCTCGGACGATACTTAACAAAACCGCACGTGCTAGTAAAACAAAAACCGACCGGCTAAACCGATTAGATCTAAACCGTAAATAAACCAAAGCTAAACCGATCTAGTAAGAAAAACCTAACTGTTTAGAGTAGATCTAATCTAGGGCATTTAAAATAGAACGGACGGTGGAGAGGGGTGGCCGAGGATTACCGCGGTGGTTGCCGGAGTTGAGCGCCGCGGCGGCTCAGGCGCGGGCGAGGCAACGACTCCGGTGGTCGGGGCGACGGGCGGACGCGACAGGGCAAGAGGGTTCAAGTGGTGGTGGAGTTCAACTTCAGGGAGGTCCGATGCGAGTGTGGCGACGACGACAGGCTTCGGCTCCGGTAGTTGGCGTCGGTGGTGAGGATGGCGGCGGCTCCGACGGTCCTCCAACGCGGGCGCGGGGTCGGTTGGTTTAGGCGAGATGTAGCGAATCCAGCAGAGGTGTAGACGGAGCTCGGGGAAGACTGGACGAGGCGGGCGTGAGCACGACGGGGCTCGGGCGTGCTGTGGCTCCGGCGACGGCGCGCGAGCTCGGGTGAGCTTCTCCGGTGGTCTACAGGCGCAAATATCATGTCAAAACAATGCTCGTAGGCAAGGTAGGTCGACTGATGGAGGTAGAGGTGTTGAGGGAGCTCATCGACGTCGGAAACATCGTCGGAAGCTTCGGTGGTCGGTGGAGATCCAAACAGCGACGGTGTGCTCTTACAGTGGTCTCAAACTAGGGTTTAAAGGGGGTTGAGAGAGGAGGGCTTGGGGTTTATATAGGACACGGTCCTTGGGTGAGGGGAAAACACAGAGCGCGATCCCGGGAGAATCGGAGTAGCGGCGGTGCTCCGGACGCGTTCTGGTGTGGCATGCCGTGGGCGAGGGGAAAGAGAAGAGGTGAGGTCGGGCGGTCAGTGGGAGAGAGAGGGTTAGCGAGAGAGGGAGGGGTTCGGGCGGCCGGCTCGTAGCGGTTCGCTCGCGTGGGTGGGCTGGGCGCGGCGGCTAGTGGGCTGCGGATGAGATGGGCTGGGGAGAGAGAGAGAGAGAAGGAGAGGTGGCTCTCGGTGGCTTCGTTTTTTTCTTTTTTTTAAACAGACGGAAGAAAACGAAAATACAGAGAAATAAATAAAACATATATATGTATATAGACATATAATATATCAAAAGTTTCAGAAAACAGTTTCCTACAACATGAACTATTTTTTATGTTCAAATAAAATCCACAAAATTTCAAGTAATGCAAACAGTGCTAATGGTTCATTTAAAAACCAAATAGAAATATTTTAAAATACAAAAATGATTTCAATCTATCTTTATAACGTAGGGGATCATTTTACCCTATTTTTCATATATTTTAATTTTGAAGAAAAATAATTTCAATAAAAACCAAATAACTCCAATTTGAAAGTGGGTTTCAAAATAATTTCAACCGGACATTCAATTTGATTCTTTTAAACTTCCAACTCATAATTTGAAGAAGTCATTTCATCTTCTCTCATTAAAATCATTGAGTTGCATAAAGTTTCTTAATTTGAAATATTTCCAAATGGAATTCGAATCTTTTCAAAACCCTTTTCATTTATTTAAATATTTAAATGGAAGAAGTCATATCATCTTCACTCTAGGGTTTTGTGATGAAATGAATTTGAATTCATGGAGATCATAAATGCAATGTGAAAGTTTGGGAAAGTCATTTCATTCCCTCTCATTCAACTTTAAAAAAGTTGCAAATTTCACTCAATTTCACACAAGCGACCACACCACAATCAAACAAACAATCAAAACTATTATTTAATATAACATTCCTAAATTTTGAATTTTGGGATGTTACAAACCTACCACACTTAAAATGAATCTCGTCCTCGAGATTCGAAGAGGCTAGCAAGAAAAGGTTAGGGTTTGGGGGTCTTCTAGCAAATCCATTGGTTGGAAAGATCTGGGGTGCTACCACACTTAAAATCGAAGTCATTGGTTCCGACAAAATTCATGTACTCCATCCTTTGGGTTGACGGTGTCGGTCTTCTCATATTCTCCGGAATAACTCTTTCACTTGTTATCTTCCAGTCGGGGCATGACCTTTTTCTCAAAATCGTGTGTCCTCTCAATCCTGGTGAGGTTCTTCTGAAGAGTGGGTCTTCATATCTGACATGTCTGTCGCCAATACTAAACTATCAAAAATCTCATGGTGGTCAACAATTTTATGGTTGCTCCTGCAGGAAAATGGGTCTGGGCAAAATCTCACTGTATGTCATACGGTTGACAACGACTGCCTGTACAGGGTTTCATCGTCCTACCATTCTAAGGTTTAAACAAGGTTTCGACAAACGTGTCTCTCTACTATGGGTAAGTCACTCTAGATTTACCATTCCAAATGGCAGGAGCGAATGATACGGGTAAGTCAGTATGGTGATCAATCCATTCCGCACCCAAATCATTACCTTGTATAAGGTTAGCAAATCTCGCGTTTCTAACACTTGGTCATTCTCATAGGCATTGCATAATTTCTCTTGTCCTCGAACTGGGTTCAGGTAATTCCATTAGTTATGCAAGCTGAACAAGACGTCTAACGTTTTCTTTACAACACTCAGGTTTTTGTATCCTCCTAAGGAACGTTTGATGATCAAATCACAACTTCTTCCAAGATTTCTTCTTCCAGGGAGTACTTGATCCCTATTAATTTCCTGGGCCTATGGGTTATGGACCCACTTCAACACCTGGATAGCTTTAACTCATCCTAGGAGTTACAATTGTTCCATATTCCAACATTACACCGACTTTAATTCCATAAGTACTTCCTTTCTTCATATTCATCATATCAAAAACAAAACTCCAACTCATTTTGTCCGAACTCCAATCTGTGGGACACATTTCCCTTTCCATTGGTCGGGTGTTCTTACAGGGTACTACCACCCTTAAAATGAAATGCACAATTTCATCCATGGACCATATTTCTCATATCCTCGAAAATGGTCAAAATCTTTGTTCATAGAGTAACAACTCATAAAATTCAACGTATGAAATCATGACACATTAACTTTATTGATTTCATGAATTCATTACAATATCTAAGCACCCATTACATAACTGAACTCATTGTACTCATGATTTTTTTTGCTTTCTACCACTCTTATTATCCAAATCAAAATCTCAACTACTCAGCTCTAGCTTTCTTCTGATCTGAACATTCCCTAGAAAAATGTCATGCTTCCTTGCAGCGAAAACAAATGACTTCCGACATGTCTCAGGGCTTCTTTGTGATTATGTAGGCTCCTTGGATTCTAGGCTTCTTTTCTAGACATTTACAAGCTTAATGACCTAAATCCTTGCACCTGTAACAAGTGATATGACTCAGGTCCTTCTCTGCAGAAAATGGGTTGTTCTAGGGATGCCTTTGTTTTCTCTTCCTGGATTTCTCCGTAATGATCAGAGCTTCTATTTCCCGAGGGTCAAAATTCACTTCTGCTGTCGGGAAGTCTCTGAGATACTATTGGCTTTCCTTCATGCAATATTCTGATAAATGTCCTCCTTCTCCACATGAATAGCAGGCTTGGGCGAAAAATCTATTAGGGTTCACCATCAGGGTCTTTGATAACTTCCTTCATCGCAGGTTCTTCTGAATTTCCCCTAAGGGTTTCTTTCACGGCTTCTTTCTGCTGCTTGGTAATTTCTTGTACCTTGGGGTAAATGTGACACTGACCAGGGTAGTGTGTAATTCCTTCACACAGGAAACAAGTAACTTGCCCAGTCGGGCACTCTTCGGCTGGATGATTATCCTCATAATGAGGGCATCCATCCTTGTGTTCCTCCTGGGTGTGTCCTATTTCTCCACATATCTTGCATGCACAAGTTTGCTTCATTTTACTGTCACCGGGCTTCTGGATAAAATGAGACCTCAGTAGAATTGTCTTGAATTCTTCCCAAGCATTTGCTCCATTCCATCCTTGTATAGCTTGATGTATCTCTCGCTTCTCATGGCGACTCGCCCGCCACGCCATCTTCCCCATATGCAGCCTTCATCATGGTTTCCTTTCCTCCTCTTTGACGGCTCCGCCTCTCTACATGGTGGGCGCAACCAGTTACGGTCCTTGCATGAGATGTGTGATTCCGAGAGGATGAGGAGCACTTGGGGTAGGGGCGGAGATCTCAAGTTCTCTGGTGGTTGGATTGCGGTGCGACGATGGCTTGGTGGCGCTCCTTGAGGTCGAGATGGTGGTCCAGAGAAGTGTCGCGTTCATGCTAGGGATTTTGGCTCGCTCCCCTTCGGCGTCGGTGCGGGGGACGACCTTGCAATGAATCTGATGGGTGGCTAGACACATGCGCTCATCCATTTGCTCCATCGTCTAGTGAGGCTTGGATGTTGGGTCCTGTTCCGAGTTCATCGCAATCTCCCATCTCTTCCTCGTTAGGGAAGCTCATTGTTGCCTCGCTCCTCACCCACACCGCTTGGATATGGTGGGGTGGCGATGAATCAAGGTGGTGGCGTAACCCTAACCGAGTGTTTAAGTTCAGCCTTGCAGGTTGTGGCCCTGCGAGCGTACCTCACATTCACCGCACTGTGCAATGGATGTGCAGCAAACGCGCAACCCTGCTCCTCCCATGAGCACTATGAGCCAGCCGCCCCAATTTTATTTTTCCTTCCTTTTTCCCATTTTGTTTTGGTTTTGCTTTTAATTTTTTTGGGAGCATTTCAAAACAAAAATAATTTTTTTAAAAAATTACACTTTCGAAAAATGTTCTTGAATTCGAAAGATGTTTGCGAGTTCTAAAAATGTTCTCGAATTCAACAAATGTTCTCAGATTTGAAATTTTTTGCGATTTCCAAAAATAATCACGGATTCAAAAAACTATCCATATGAAAAAATGTTCTTGAATTCTTGACGATGTTAATAAATTCATAAAATGTTCAAGAATTTTTTTAGAAAGGATCGTCAATTCAAAAACTTCTTCACAGATTAAAAAAATGTTTACATTCAAAATAAATACTCGTGAATTAAATAAAATGTCCATAAAGTATTTTTCTTACATTTCTCATTGTTAATTTTACATTTCTCTTTGTTAATTTTATGTTTATTTTCTTTTACAAAAAATCAGGATTTAAAAAGAGCTCTGAATTTTAATTAATTGTCAGCATTTCAAACAAAAATCAAGTTCAAAAAATGTTCATACGTTTGAAAAACCG
The DNA here is from genome assembly GCF_018294505.1 of Triticum aestivum. NCBI lineage: Eukaryota > Viridiplantae > Streptophyta > Magnoliopsida > Poales > Poaceae > Triticum > Triticum aestivum. The sequence continues at coordinate 164,607,621 of NC_057809.1, read as the reverse complement.
TTCTCAAATTAGAAAAATCTTAACAAATTCTAAAAATGGCCACTTAAAAAGAATTCTGTGAATTAAAAAAATGTTCACAGTTTATAAAAATCTCCACAAATTCAAAACATGCACATGCTTTTGAAAAAATGTTAGTGCATTCAAAAATGGTAATGGTTTTTCAAATAAAGTTCACATAAATATAAAAACATGTTCTTGAAATAGAAAAAATGGTCATCTATTAAAAAATATTTATGAATTATAAGAAAGCAGCATTACAAAACAATGATTGTAAACTTTGAAAAGTGTTCCAAATAAAATGTTTGTAGATTCAGAAAAATATTTGCTGATTGAAAAAAATTCAGGCGGTTCAGAAAAATGTTCACTATTTTTAAATAAATGTTGAAGAATTGAAAAAAAATAAAAATTCGACAAATATTCTGGATTTTGAAAAATGTCCTCGATTACAAAAATAATTTTCACAAAATCGAAAAATGTTCTTGATTTCAGATTTTGAGAAGTTATTAGGAATATAAAATAAATAAAAGCACAAACGTGAAAAATTAATTAAACAAAAAGGAAAGAACAAAACTGAAAATGCATAAAAATAAGTAAAATACAAAAAGGGAGAAAAACCGGTCTGGGATGGTTAGAGAACCTTCTCAAAACTGGGGAAATGCTAGTTGTGTCGGACGAAAAATTTAGGTGTGGGGAGGTGGGGGTTGCGCCTGTGCTCCCTATCCAACGAACCGCGCAAAAATACGATCGGCCTTGCAGGTGCTATCCTTCGGTCAAGGAGGTATATGTGGGACTTTGAAATTCTGTTCCTATTCAGCCCATCCCGATCGGCTTGATCTCTAGCAACAAGTTGGCCCACCCCGTCGGGTACTTATGGATACCGAAGGGTTGCCTTGACGGAGCTCTTATACAGCGCTGCAGGCGCCCGTTAACGATCCGGCGCCTGCACACTGCTAGCATGTGCCGGCCCACTAGCATGCTGCCCCCAGTTCTTTTTTACCAAAATAAAAATATGAATTCAAGAAAGGTTTACAGATTTAAAGATAAAATGTTCATCCATTTAAAAAATACGTTCATATCTTTAATAAAATTTCATAAATTTTAAAAAAAGTTCAATCAAATTGAAAAAAGTTCATCCAATTTAGCAAAAGTTCATTAAATTTGAAAAAAGTTCATAGAAATTGAAACAAAGTTCATGTATTTTAAAAAAAGTTCAAGGAACTGAAAAAAGTGCATAAATCAAAATAAGTTCATCAATTTTCAAGAAAAATGTGCATTAAATTTCAAAAAAGTTCATACATATTCAAAAGAGTTCATAGAATTTTCAAAAAAAAACCATCAACCGGCGCCTAGATGGGCCGGCCCATTTACGGACGGCACAGGCGCCAGTTAACAAAATGGACGTTAACTGGCGCCTGTGGCGCCAAATAGGAAATGCCCGATGCGTCAAATTGCTAGCTAATCGCACAGGCGCGAGCAGAATGGGCCGGCCCACTGAACGCTAGCACAGGCGCGAGCAGAATGGGCCGGCCCACTGAACGCTAGCACAGGCTTTCTGTTTAGGACCGCACTGGTCTTTCTCAAAAAAAAAAGGACCGCACTGGTTTTTTTAACTGAGTTTTTCCTGTTCTGTTTCTTTACTGCTTGTTCCGGTTTTTTACTGATTTTATTTTTATTTTCCTTTTTCCTTTTTCGTTTTTAAGAATATTTCACAGTTTAAAAAATGTTCGTGATATCATAAAAATGTTCATGTTTCCAAAAAATATTTGTAAATTGAAAAATGTTCTCATTTTCAAATTTTGTTTTGAGTTTGAAAAAATGTTCTTGTTTCAAAAATTGTTCACAGAGTTAGAAAATATACGTGTTTCCAAATATATTTTTAGAGTTTCAAAAAATGTTCCCTTATCAAAAATTTGTTCACATCTTCAAAACTATTTGTGATTTTCAAACATGTTCAGTTTATCAAAAAAAAATGTTCACATATTCGGAAAATGTCCAAGTTTTTATTTTTCTTTTAAAATTTGAATAGTGTTCGTTTTATAATTTTTTTTCAGAATAATATGTTCGTGTTTGGAATTTTACAAAATGTTTGGATCTGACATTACCTTTAGCTTCGCGTGCCATATTATACCAACAAAGCTCATTAATCTCGCTGGCTAGCCGCGAGCGTAAGCAACATGAGGTCACTTTTTCGATCCCTCCGTCGAGCACTCATTTTGGGGATTTTTCACTGTGTTACGCTAATGGCCCTGCCTGGTTGGAGTGGCCTGTGCGTCCGCCCGGCTATTCACCGCAGAGAGCGGCAGATAGGAGTTCCCCCAAACAGGATCAGATTCTAGGCGCCGGTTGACGTTTTTTTTTGAAAATTCTATGAACTTTTTTGAATATTGATGAACTTTTTCGAAATTTAATGAACATTTGTCTTGAAAATGGATGAACTTTTTTTGATTTATGAACTTTTTCTAAAAGAAACATGAACTTTTTTCAAATTTAATGAACTTTTGCTAAATTGGATGAACATTTTTTCAATTTGATTGAACTTTTTTCAATTTGCGTCAGTCTACAGTAACGGGCCAGCCTGTTAGCGCAATAAAAGGAAATAATGGAGAGGAAAGCGTCAGGTCTAGAGTAACGGGCCAGCCTGTTAGCGCAATAAAAGGAAATAACAGAGAGGAAAAAAGTCACGCGTGGATGAAATTTTTTCAATTTGCGTCATGTCTACAGTAACGGGCCATCCTGTTAGCGCAATAAAAGGAAATAACGGAGAGGAAAACGTCAGGTCTACAGTAACGGGCCAGCCTGTTAGCGCAATAAAAGGAAATAACGGAGAGGAAAAAAGGTCGCGCGTGGGGTTCAATCCCATGATCTCTTTGTCGATTGGTTGCACTATTACTACTAGGCCATCGCGCAGCTCTGGTTAGGCACATAGGAGCGAACTAGATGAAGTAGAAAAACCACATATCCACTACATTTGAGGTTTTCGTTTATATTTTTCCTTGTTTTCACCGATTTTTTCTTTGTTTCTTTCTCCATTTCACCGGTTTTTCCATTAGTTTTCACGGGTTCTTTTTTTTTCTTCTGTTTTTGTTTTTTCACAAGGTTTTCTTCGTTCTTTGTTTGGTTTCCTTTTTTCTTCTTCATTTTTGTTTGGTCTTCTTATTTCTTCTCCATTTTTTGTTTGGTTTTCTTTTTTATTCTCCATTGTTTGTTTTTCTATTAGATTTTCTTATGTTTATTTTTCACTCTGCATTTTTTATATGTCAAAAACATTTCTTTAATAAGTGATCAACATTTTTTATATACACGTTCAACATTGTCCAAACGCTTATTCAACTTTTTTCAAATAATTGCTCTACATTTTAATACTTATTCAATATTTTTAAATAGTTGTTCAACATTTTTCAATAGATACTCAACAATTTTCAAATACCTGATCAACATTTCAAATGCTTATTCAACATTTTTTAATTACTTGTTAAACATTTTTTAATTCTTGTTAAACATTTTTTAATTCTTATTCAACATTTAGTACTTGTTCAACATTTTAAAATAGTTGTTCAACATTTTTAAATAGTTGTTCAACATTTTTCATATACTCATTCAACATTTTTAATACCTATCCAACATTTTCAAATACTTGTTCAACATTTGTAATACTTGTTCAACATTTTCAATTTCTTGTTCAACATTTTTAATACTTATTCATCGATTTTTCAAATGTGTTTTGGAAGAGTATTTTTTGTGTAATACACACACACACATACTTATATATATGTATGTATGTATGTATGTACAATATTTTAAAGTATTAAAAAAGTAAAAAAAACAACAATGATTAGAACAAAAAAAAGAAAAAAAACAGAAAAATGTTGTGTCTCCCGCGCGGCTGGGTTGACCTGTCTGGGTCTCAACCCGACGCAGCGCAAACCCCTGCCTCGCTTAAAGCGATACATAGGGGCGCCCCTCCCTCCCTCCCTTTGTTAGTTCTATCTTGTAAGTAGGCCGGTGCATTAGTTCGTGTCCCACATTGGTTTTCGGAGCTTTATAAGGTTCACTCTAGTTGTTCTTCGACCTAGTTTTCTCTGTTTATTTTGTACCAGTTCTGTATTTTCTACCTTTTAGCTTATTCCAATATTATTTTAATGTGAACTTTTTTCAAATCCTTGAGGCTTTTCTCAATTTATTTATTTTTACTAAATTCATGCAATTTTTAATTCACAAATTCTTTTCATATTCAAGAACTTTTTCAAGTTTCTGAAGATTTTATCAATTTTGAAAAGTATTTTCCAAATGCAGGAAATTTTAAAAAATTCCTGAACCTTTTGAAATGCACAGTTTATTTCAAATTGATGAACTTTTCCGAGTTTCGTGAACATTTTCCGAATTCATGAACTACTTTCAAATTTCATGATTATTTAATGCCATGTTGTTTTTTCAAATCCATGTTTTTTTTCAAATTCTTGAACATTTTTTTATGAATTTTTGGGTGAACCTTTTTTAAAAGTCAATAATCAACAACCTGGCCGGTTGTGCAGGGTCATGGTCAACGGCCAGCCAGCGACCTAGCAATGAGCGGCCTACGATCAAGAGAGTGCTCGTGCTTAATGGGCCTGCCCAAATACTCCCCATGTGAGTGCTGGTTGACGAGTTGGCGCAAAAGACGCGGTATATGAGGTCTCTGCCTTGAACACCAAGTAGGGTTTCGTGCCTCCGCCATAAAAGTGCATCGTTCTCATGTTCACCCTCACACTCCTCTCCCCGGTAATGCTACATGTACGAATAAGTTACAGAGTTTTACAAAGAGAATTAATATATCAGCTTGTGATTGGTTAATAGATGTGGAAGCTGGCCCACCCCTTGAAACTCCGGGGGAGGGAGGCAGGTTTGTGATTGGTCATTAGATGAAAAGAGCTTGTAAAATCCTGCAATTGTCCGTACATCTAGCATTTTTGCTCTTCTCCCCATCGCTACCCCCCCCACACACACACCCTCCATCTCCTTTGGATCGCGGTGGCAATGGATCGCTCGTGGTCCATCTCTGAGCATAATGCCAGTGACAAGCGTCGCTTCGATGACGACAGAGAAGAACTGTTGGACCAGATTTGCGACAAAATTGAGCTTCACTGCAAGCTCCAAAGGGAGCATGAAGTGAAGGAAATATGCCCTAGAGGCAATAATAAAGTTGTTATTTATATTTCCTTATATCATGATAAATGTTTATTATTCATGCTAGAATTGTATTAACCGGAAACTTGATACATGTGTGAATACATAGACAAAACAAAGTATCCCTAGTATGCCTTTACTAGACTAGCTCGTTAATCAAAGATGGTTAAGTTTCCTGACCATAGACATGTGTTGTCATTTGATGAACGGGATCACATCATTAGAGAATGATGTGATGGACAAGACCCATCTGTTAGCTTGGCATTATGATCGTAAGTTTTATTGCTATTGCTTTCTTCATGACTTATACACGTTCCTCTGATTATGAGGTTATGCAACTCCCGAATACTGGAGGAACACCTTGTGTGCTATCAAACGTCACAATGTAACTGGGTGATTATAAAGATGCTCTACAGGTGTCTCCGAAGGTGTTTGTTGGGTTGGCATAGATCGAGATTAGGATTTGTCACTCCGTGTATCGGAGAGGTATCTCTGGGCCCTCTCGGTAATGTTCATCACTATAAGCCTTGCAAGCAATGTGACTAATGAGTTAGTTGTGGGATGATGCATTACGGAATGAGTAAAGAGACTTGCTGGTAACGCGATTGAACTAGGTATGATGATACCGACGATCGAATCTCGGGCAAGTAACATACCGATGACAAAGGGAGTAATGTATGTTGTTATGCGGTTTGACCGATAAAGATCGTCATAGAATATGTAGGAGACAATATGAGCATCCAGGTTCTGGTATTGGTTATTGACCGGAGATGTGTCTCGGTCATGTCTACATAGTTCCCAAACCCATAGGGTCCACACGCTTAACGTTCGATGACGATTTGTATTATGAGTTATGTGATTTGGCGAACCGAAGTTTGTTCGGAGTCCCAGATGAGATCACAGACATGAAGAGGAGTCTCAAAATGGTCGAGAGGTAAAGATTCATATATTGGAAGCTTGCATTTGGACATCGGAATGGTTCTGAGTGATTCAGGCATTTTTTCAGAGTATCGGGAGGTTACCGGAACCTCCCGGAAGAAGTTATGGGCCTTATGGGCCATAAGAGGGAGTCACACCAGCCCACAAGGGGCTGGTGCGCCCCCCTAGGCAGGAGGCTGATTAGGACTAGGAGAAGGGGGCCGGCCCCCCTTTCCTTCTCCTTCTCCCTTCCTCCTTTCCTACTCCGTGTGGGGGGTGGAATCCTACTAGGACTAGGGAGTCATAGTAGGACTCCACACCTTGGCGCGCCCCCTAGGGCTGGCTGCCTCTCTCGATCCCTCCTTTATATGTGGAGGCAGAGGGCACCCCAAAGACACAAAAGTTGATCTTTTAGCCGTGTACGGTGCCCCCCTCCACAGTTACACACGGTCATATTGTCGCAATGCTTAGGCGAAGCCCTGCGCCGGTAACTTCATCATCATCATCACCACGCCATCGTGCTGAAGGAACTCTATCTCGGCCTCAACTAGATCAAGAGTTCGAGGGACGTCACCGAGCTGAACGCGTGCAGATAGCGGAGGTGCCATGCGTTCGGTACTTGGATCGGTTGGATCGCGAAGACGTTTGACTACATCAACCGCGTTACTAAACACTTCGCTTTCGGTCTACGAGGGTACGTAGACACACTCTCCCCGCTCATTGCTATGCTTCTCCTAGATAGATCTTGTGTGATCGTAGGCAATTTTTTTAAATACTACGTTCCCCAATGGTGGCATCCGAGCCAGGTCTATGCGTAGATGTTATATGCACGAGTAGAACACAAAGAGTTGTGGGCAATAACAGTCATACTGCTTACCAGCAATGTCTTACTTTGATTCGGTGGTATTGTTGGATGAAGCGGCCCGGACCGACATTACATGACCGAGTTCATGAGATTGGTTCTACCGATGTGCTTTGCACACAGGTGGCTGGCGGGTGTCTGTTTCTCCAACTTTAGTTGAATCGAGTTTGACTACGCCCGGTCCTTGTTGAAGGTTAAATCAACACACTTGACGAAAAAACATTATGGTTTTGATGCGTAGGTAAGAACGATTCTTGCTAGAAGCCCGTAGCAGCCACGTAAAACTTGCAACAACAAAGTAGAGGACGTCTAACTTGTTTTTGCAGGGCATGTTGTGATATGACACTACTGCAGGATGCTACTAACGCGACACTACGATCAGAGACCCTTCGACGAAACTGTGTGCGATGCCATAATCATAAATAGTGGTGTAAAATAACCGTCAAAAAAGGTGCAAAACGTTTGCGATGGAGGATGCATCAAACACGGTTCAGATTTTAGTTGCGTGTGCGATGCAGGGCATACGGTTCAGCTCAATTAACCGTTTGCGATGAGGAGGAACAAAAGAAACGGGCAGCCAGATGAAGGTGTGTGCGATGTACAGCATACGGTTCACTCGGATGAACTATTTGTGATTAGGCAACAAAAAAGAAACGGTCAGCCAGATCAAAGGTGTGTGTGATATACGGCATGTGGTTCACTCGGATGAACTATTTGCATTGAGACATGAGAACAAAAACGGTTCAAATGAACAAGATGTGTGTGATACGAGGCAAACAGGTCTGTAATCGGAAACGTGTGTGAAGACCGATAACAACACAGACGATTACTGCTAACAAGTCGTGTGTGTTGTGAGCAAATGATTGCTGGTATACAATTGTGAGTGATTCTTGAAAACATCACCGACGGGTTCCATTGTTTAGTCCGTGTGCGATGTGATTTTCTTTGTCCGCACAACATCTATGCTCTGTCTACAGAGCATCAACATATATACTTAAAAGGACAGCATTGCATAACCAATTAAGCATAGAATTACACAAGTGACTACACACATAACATTTCCACACACCAAAGAAAGCAATTACATGCATACTAAAGTAGGAGAAATAAGGATCTAATCATCTACTTATTGTTGCGATGACGCTTGTCATTGCTTTGCTTCCGGCTAGATCCCTGGCCGTTTTGGGCAAGGAGGGACTTCCTCATGTCAACGATCTGCCTGTACATGCCGTAGCTCGTGTACGCCTCCTTGGCCGCGTACACGATGTGAGCTTTGTCGAGTTTCTCCATCCAGGCCGAGTGCCAGGCGCGCTTGTCCTTGTTGCATGAATCCTTCATGTCTCTGTAGTAGGGGTCGATGATGGCCTCAGCGAGGTGAACCGGTGAGTCCTTCTCATGCTCCTTGCTGCCCCTGATCTTGTATTGGCCCTGGATGTCGACAAGATTCTGGCAGGCGATGCCCGAATTCTCGAGCGCCTTTACATCGTTGGTGATGTCCACCGCAGCGAACATGTAGTGGGGGCTGTTGACAAACCTGGCGAAACGCTCGCAAGGCCTTGTGGCCAGGCAATAGTGGTAGACGAGGACGTGGTGGTGCACGCACATCTGGGCGACGGCGACCTTGGGACGAGACCCGGCACGAGCGCGGGTATACTCGAGGTCGAACCCGACCACCTTCTACTTCTCCTCGGCAAGCAACAACTCCATGATGTGGATGGAATGCTCCTCCCAGACCGGGTCATTGGTGTACACCACCGAGAGGTCCACGAACCTTCTGTGGGTGTCCACCACGACACGCATGGTGAACTACTGCTTGTCGTCGGCAGCCACTCAGAGCGCCATTGGAGCCGCACAGGATACCCTCTAAGAATTTCTCATGGTGGGTGTGCTTCTTGCAATGATGGGGCACGATCGAAAGGTTGAAGAGACACAAGGGTAGGTTAAATGGCCGCTGTAATAAATGGGGGCCGGCCGGCCTGTAATCGTCACGTCTTGTCACGACGTTCATAGCGGAGGATTCCAGAATCCAGTGCATGCTTGACAACACCGCACCCCAGGCATGGGCTTGAAGAGGCGCCAAATGTATCGTTGGTGAGCCTGTTCCCATGCTACCACACTATTTACCGCGCAAGCTTCCCGCCCGGCTAGTTCGGACACGCGTCGACTAGAAGAGGAACAAATCGTGGGCGTTTATTGACAAAAAGCTTTGTAAAAATGAAGTGTGTGGAATGACATCGGTCATAAGTTTACACTTGGGTGATGAGGTCAAAGTTACACAGAAGGGTGATGATGGACACTCGAGTGCGATAATTAATTATGTGCTCTACAGTGCACACGGTGGAAGAAACCAACTATGTGCAATAATATCGAAGATCACAGTCGAGTTAGCTATACAGATCGTGTGCTATGAGATCGACAAGGTAAATTGATTCGAGAATGGTTAATAAAATCTAAGACCATTGCATATTAAGGTCAAAATAGTGCTAGCAATATACGAGTCTCATACGATGCCATTTCAATGATTGTACCACAAAAGCTCGAAATGTTACAAGGTTCAAATACCAGAGTTATATGGCTCAAATTCGAAGATTACAAGGTTCAAATTGATATTAGAAATGAAATTCAGCTCATCATCTGCAAACGCTCGCGCGGATGTGCTCAACATGGATATCAGAGAGGTTCAAACTAATATCACCGCTTCTAAGTTTGGCTTCAAAACCTCACAATTTTTGCAAAGGGGTCAGCCACTAAGAAGTCATGTATGGGGTTGACCCGATGACTTCCGATTACTCTATTATCTGAAGTTCCAAAATGAAATTCAACATTTTTGGAGCCTACTCCATTCTGCCACAGGCGCCGGCGCTGATCAACATACCATTCATTTTTGTGAAATAAATGTAGGGCAAACCTCATTTCCATCAGCACCCTTGCTCTAAGAACAAAGAACCTGGCGAATACAATCTTTGGTAAGGTCCCTCGGTAGGAGTTCAAAGTAATTTCTGAGAGATGCAAATCTAGGCATTCGACGTGATTGTTATATTGTATCACATTATCCACCACTGGGCCTAATCTTATCTGCAAAAGAAGAAAACGTGTTAGTGCCTACATGCAGTTTTCAACATTACTACATGCCTAGCTATTTGGTTTGCAAGATTTGTAAAATGCACTAACATGCCATCTTCGATCTGACATGATTAACATGGGCATTTGATTACATTCTAGGAAAATGTAGCCTTCTTCACAAGAGGTTGGACTGGATGAGAAGTTCCTAAGAAAACTAGTACAGATGAATCCAAAGGAGAAATGCTTATTGATTGTAACCATATGGATCAAGCAACCAATATGGGGGCATGTATGTACTGAAATCCTCTAAAAGAACCTTCAGAAATCGTAGTACATTGTCATTGTAAACTTGGAAAAAGGTGTCACAAATTGAACTCGCTTATGGTTAACATTTAACGGGAAAGGAACATCACCTTGATATATAGCTTCTCCAAGCACGGAAAGCATCTCAGGAAACTGACAACTTGCTCTAGGCCGGGCCCGATAGATTCTAGTGACAAGACCTTCACTTTGCGCAGTTTCAGGGTCAAGCTTGTCGGAATCATTTTCTGAATGATAGACGAACAAACATCTTCAAAATTAGAAATAATGTTAATTTGTAGAAGGAGAGGTAGAAGGCGGCTGTTGTACCTGAACGGGTGTAGATCTAATAACAAGTTCGGAGTATTTGTGAGACGAGTAGCCCACCACTGTCAATTTCGGCACAGAAATGACACTGATTCTTGTTGGACCTTCTTGATCAACTACAAGTAATCTCTCAAGTGCAGGTGTGTCATGGATGACCATACCATGGTCCACCTTTTGTGATATCTTCTTGCCACACCAGCAACACACATGAATAGTCCGAAGAGTCATGGAGGTGATGTGGAAGGTACTCAACCCATTGATCGCCTGAAGACGAAGGTACTCGAGTGTAGTACATCCATGGAGCAGGCGTTCCATGTCACCCTTTGAGAGGCAGACGGCAACAAGCTTGAGGTGCTTCGGTCGTGGTAGAATAAGAGCAGGCGCGTCATTATGGGGCGGGAAATGGCAGTTCCTGAACTTGGCGACGCGCAACATGGGCGCGAGGTGGAGTGCAGACATTGGCAGCGATCGCATATGCCCATCATCAAAAGTGAGCTCCTCGAGCTGATCTAGGGCGGGGGATCGGAACCAGTCGTCAAGCTTGGCTCAGTCCTTGCAGTTGGAATGGAACTTGCCCATTCTAAGGCCTTTGGTTGGCCCAAGGTGACTGCCGAGGATCTTGGAGAACGCATCCAAGCTTTTGCGATAGCCATGGCAGAGCTCGTGGGTGTCGATGAGGTCGAGAGGGCTAGAGTTCCATAGGGGGCGCCACCGCCGGGAAAGGAGGGTTGCCCGCACCCCATATTTGATTGGGAGGAGGGAGATGATGACTCTCAACATATTATCGGGGAGGCTGCTGATTAAGTCTAGGCCCGCTGGAGTCGCTTGCGGTTCTAGCTCGCCCCTCCTCCGCTTGTTGGCAGCCCCGTTCTCCACCTCCGGAGTCTCCTTGTCAGCGGCGCTTTCTGATAGAAATGGGAGTACAGGGAATATTTAGTTAAAATAGGGCAATAGAAAAGTGTATTGGTAACTAGAAGTTATTAGGTAAGAATATAGTAAGAAAAGGGAATAGCAATTAGTTGCTTAAATACTACACAATTCATTTGACATTGCTAGGTAAGTCAACATATGCAGATAGTTGAAAAGAAAACTTACTTCGGACAAAGTCTGGACGGATGATTTTGTCGGGGAAGTTAGCATATATCTCATGACCAGGCCCTTCTATGTGCAGTGCAATTTTAGTGCCAGCTTTTAGTACATAAAACTTTGCAATTTCATTCCAAAAGCTAGTGCCAAAATAGGAGTCACCACGTTCATCAAGTCTTACAGTAGCAATAATTGTAAATCCATGGTTTGTGTGCAGTATGGCATTTGTGGAGCCTTGATGTATGTAAAGGGAAAAATTGTGCGCTACATAATCTGCTGCATAGCGAGGGATGTCCTGCAGAAAATGGTAGGATTGTTAAAGAAAATATGGTAACATGCAAATATGGGCCCAAATTGAAAGAACTGTACAACAGTTGAAATCGAAGGACAAAAGTCTATAATTAAACAGATAGGGTAAACATGATTCATGGAAATATGAGAGTAATCGAAAGAACAATACATCATTAATTTGCCTAATATAGAAAGAAGAGGGGGAAAATCCCCTTTGACGTATATGGTGCATGTGGCACCTTTTATCCAAATGTAGCAATGTTTAGAATATGTTTAGGAAAGTAGGCCATGCCAACCGATTTAGGGTGAGATGAACATACCGTGCGCGTCCTCTAGTTATCTGGTACGATGAGATGGAATCTCTGGCGGCGGTCACCAAGTCCTGAAGTGTCGGCGCACTGTCATTCTATGAATGAAAGAAAACCCTCAAATCAGTTCGAATAAAAATGAATTCATGCCGATTTCCACCGGGTGATTAAAGGAGGCAGATGAACTGGGATAAGAGATGAGATAATATCTCATTAAACTAGTTACCTTGTCGTCCATGAGAAAGAACCCTTAGTACGGCAGATTCTCCAACCGAGCAGAGCTGGGTCGACCGTGAGCAACGTCGAGAAAGTCGATGGCGATAGGCGGCGGCAAGCGGAAGTGGTGAAATGCGGTGAGCTTTGCTGGCAGCCTGGCGGCGAGCTAAGTGTTTACCGCCGCGATAGGTGTTGCCATGGCATAGACGCGGAGGAGCTTGTGCAGGTGTGAGTGGGGAATGTACCGGAGGGGCCGAGGGGGTGGCGGGCGGGGTGAGGGTTTTTGTGATGTGGAGATGGTGAGGGTTTTATTTTTTCTTTTTTGAATTGGGTGGTGAGGGTTTTCTGTCCCACAAAGAATTTTGGGGGCGACGGTTTGCTAGAGCGAACCGTGTGTGATTGATGCAGCAGGCAAAATGAAAGTCATTGCACATGGTTCCAATTTTGGGAACCGTGTGTGATTGATGTACTACCTCCGTCCTGGTTTATTGGTCCCCCGTTGTAATTTTTACCAAAATTTGGCGAAATATTTAACATACTCAGACATAGATAATAAGCGTACACGTAGATACACATAGTTCAACCATAAGTAGTACATAGTTCAACAATATTAAGCATACTCAAGCGTACATATATAGTTCCATCCATCCCACATCTCACCTCACAGGCCGGCACGATCCTGAAGCTTCTCCAGGTACTCGGCATACGCGCCGTGCGCCACCCTGCGAGAATACTTCTGCTTGAAGGAGCCAACGACCCGTTGAGGGAGTCCTGGACTAAGGGGTCCTCGGGCGTCCGGCCTGTTGGACATGGGCCGGACTGTTGGTCCAGGAAGATACAAGACTAAAGATTCTCTCACCCGTGTCCGGATGGGACTCTCCTTGGCGTGGATGGCAAGCTTGACGTTCGGATATGAAGATTCCTTTCTCTATAACCGACTTTGTATAACCCTAGTCCCCTTCGGTGTCTATATAAACCGGAGGGTTTAGTCCGTAGAGGCAATCATAATCAGATAAGCTAGACTTCTAGGGTTTTAGCCATTACGATCTCGTGGTAGATCAACTCTTGTAATCCCCATACTCATCAGTACTAATCAAGCATGACGTGGAGTATTACCTCAATCGAGAGGGCCTGAACCTGGGTAAAACTTCGTGTCCCTTGTCTCCTGTTACCATCAACCTCAGACACGCAGTTCGGGACCCCCTACCCGAGATCCGCCGATTTTGACACCGCATTGGTGCTTTCATTGAGAGTTCCGGTGCGTCGTCTTCAAGAGGTTCGATGGCCCCGTTAAACATCTACAACAATGATGTCCAGGGGGAAGTTTTCCTCCCCGGAAAGATTTTCGTATTCGGTGGCTTCGTCCTGCGGGCCAAGTCGCTTGGCCACTTAGAGCAGATCGACAGCTATGCCCCTGGCCATCAAGTCAGGTTTGGAAGCTTGAACTATGTTGCTGATATCCGCGGAGACTTGATCTTCGACGGATTCGAGCCCATGGCAGCCCCTCCCTGCCACCCCGATGAGCATGACCTAAATATGTCATCGGACCATACCCAGGAGATAGCACCTGTAAGTGCTCCAGCCCTAGATCCGGAGCGGACTGCGCCATCCGAAGACGGGAAGCCCAACCCCGCCATGGAAGCCACAGAAGCAACGGTGTTGGAGCCGCACACAGACCCAATTTCGTGTGGGATCCACGTCACCGGAACCCTGGACTCGTCTCCGGCCACTGGCACCGAACTATGCGCACCCGCGTTCGCTGAGCCTGATTAGGCGCCGATCGTCGAATTCAGCGCCACATAAATCTTCTGACACTCACCTTTAGGCGATGTGCTAAACTCATTAAAAACCCTCTCCTTAGGAGGGACTCATAGCTGAATTATATCTGGTTTGAACTGGGGGCTGGTAACGGGGAATTTCGCTTCCCACCCACCTCCCACTTAATAGCCACTATCGAAGACCTAACCGACATGCCTGATTACAGCTCCGAAGACATCGACGGTATGGACGATGATGCCGAAGAGGAGCAGGCCCAAAACCCGCCATTTACTGGGTGCTGGACCACCACCCCCTCATATGACGTATACATGGTGGATACACCCAAAGAAAATAGCGGTGACGACAAGGAAGACCAAGTCGAGGATAAACCCCCTGAGATACAATCAAAGCGCCGACGTCAGCAGCGCCCCTCCAAGTCACGCCATGGAAAAGACAGCAATACCGGCACAGGAGGAAACAATACTCCGAACGATGCTGAAGACAATGAAGACCCCGTTAAGCCAACTTCAGAACAGGACGAACGGGAAGACGGGCAAGTTAGCCCTGATGAACAGGCCATAAACGAAGACTCGGAGGACAGTAATTATCTTCCGCTCTCCGGGGATGAGGAGAGCCTCGGCAACAAGAATTTTATCGTGCCCGAGGAACCTCTCGAGCAGGAGCGCTTCAATCACCGGCTAATAGTCACTGCACGGAGCCTGAGAAAGAAGCAGCAGGAGCTTAAAGCTGACAAAGATCTACTCAACGATATATGGAGTCATGTCCTGGCAGCTGAGGAATACAGCCTTGAGCGCCCATCCAAAAGTTATCCGAAGCGCAAATTGCTACCTCAATTGGACGACGAGGTGCTGGAGCCTGTACCGTCAGCACGTAATGCGGCTGATCGACCACCACGTGGCCGAGACAAAGCGACAACTCAAGCTGAACACCAGCTAGCACTACCTCACCATAAAGGCAGAAAGAAAACAGCTCGAGGACATACGTACGACCTACGGCAGGACCTGGACAGTAGGGCAGGTCAGACCAGAGCAATCTACGGATCGCGGGGGTGTGCCCCAATGCGCGAGATGGCTATCAAGCCGAACATGGCAAGCACAATCTGAAGGAAATATGCCCTAGAGGCAATAATAAAGTTATCATTTATTTCCTTATTTCATGATAAATGTTTATTATTCATGCTAGAATTGTATTAACCGGAAACATAATACATGTGTGAATACATAGACAAACATAGTGTCACTAGTATGCCTCTACTTGACTAGCTCGTTAATCAAAGATGGTTAAGTTTCCTAACCATACACATGAGTTGTCAAATGATTAACGGTATCACATCATTAGGAGAATGATGTGATTGACTTGACCCATTCCGTTAGCTTAGCACTTGATCGTTTAGTTTGTTGCTATTGCTTTCTTCATGACTTATACATGTTCCTATGACTATGAGATTATGCAACTCCCGTTTACCGGAGGAACACTTTGTGTGCTACCAAACGTCACAACATAACTGGGTGATTATAAAGGTGCACTACAGGTGTCTCTGAAGGTACTTGTTGGGTTGGCGTATTTAGAGATTATGATTTGTCACTCCAATTGTCGGAGAGGTATCTCTGGGCCCACTCGGTAATACACATCACTTAAGCCTTGCAAGCATTGCAACAAATGAGTTAGTTGAAGGATGATGTGTTACGGAATGAGTAAAGAGACTTGCCGGTAACGAGATTGAACTAGGTATTGGGATACCGACGATCGAATCTCGGGCAAGTAACATACCGATGACAAAGGGAACAACATACGTATGTTGTTATGCGGTTTGACCGATAAAGATATTCGTAGAATATGTATGAGCCAATATGAGCATCCAGGTTTTGCTATTGGTTATTGACCAGAGACGTGTCTCGGTCATGTCTACATAGTTCTCGAACCCGTAGGGTCCACACGCTTAAAATTCGATGATGGTTATATTATGAGTTTATGGTTTTTGATGTACCGAAGGTAGTTCGGAGTCCCGGATGTGATCACGGAGATGACGAGGAGTCTCGAAATGTTCGAGATGTAAAGATTGATATATTGGACGACTATATTTGGATATCGGAATGGTTCCGGGTGAGATCGGGATAATACTGGAGCACCGGGAGGTTATCGGAACCCCCGGGAGGTATATGGGCCTTAATGGGCTTTAGTGGAAAGGAGGGGAAAGGAGCAAGGGATCCCCCCCCAAGCCCAACCCGAATTGGGAGGGGGGCCGCCCCCTTTCCTTCCTCCCTCCTTCCTCTTCCTTCCCTCTCCCTCTCCAAATAGGAAAAGGAGGAGTCCTACTCCTGGTGGGAGTAGGACTCCCCCCTTGGGCGCGCCTCCTCCCCTTGGCCGGCCTTCTCCTCCCCACCTTTATATACGAAGGAGAGGGGCACCCCATAGACACAACAATTGATCTCTTGGATCTTTTAGCCGTGTGCGGTGCCCCTCTCCACCATAGTCCACCTCGATAATATCGTAGCGGTGCTTAGGCGAAGCCCTGCGACGGTAGAACACCAACATCATCACCACGCCGTCGTGCTGACGGAACTCTCCCTCAAAGCTCGGCTGGATCGAAGTTCGAGGTACGTCATCGAGTTGAACGTGTGCAGAACTCGGAGGTGCTGTGCGTTCGGTACTTGATCGGTCGGACCGTGAAGATGTATGACTACATCAACCGCGTTGTGCAATCGCTCCCACTTTCGGTCTATGAGGGTACATAGACACACTATCCCCTCTCGTTGCTATGCATTACCATGATCTTGCGTGTGCGTAGGATTTTTTTTTGAAATTACTACGTTCCCAACAGTGGCATTAGAGCCTGGTTTTATGTGTTGATGTTATATGCACGAGTAGAACACAAGTGAGTTGTGGGCGATACAAGTCATACTGCTTACCCGCATGTCATATTTTGGTTCGGCGGTACTGTTGGATGAAGCGGCCCGGACCGACATTACGCGTACGCTTACGCGAGACTGGTTCTACTGACGTGCTTTGCACACAGGTGGCTGGCGGGTGTTTTTCTCCAACTTTAGTTGAACCGGGTGTGGCTATGCCTGGTCCTTGAGAAGGTTAAAACAACACTAACTTGACGAACTATCGTTGTGGTTTTGATGCGTAGGTAAGAACGGTTCTTGCTCAGCCTGTAGCAGCCACGTAAAACTTGCAACAATAAAGTAGAGGATGTCTAACTTGTTTTTGTAGGGCATGTTGTGATGTGATATGGTCAAGACATGATGCTATATTTTATTGTATGAGATGATCATGTTTTGTAACCAAGTTGTCGACAACTGGCAGGAGCCATATGGTTGTCGCTTTATTGTATGCAATGCAATCGCCCTGTAATTGATTTACTTTATCACTAAGTGGTAGCGATAGTCGTAGAAGCAATAGTTGGCGAGACGACAACGATGCTACGATGGAGATCAAGGTGTCACGCCGGTGACAATGGTGATCATGACGGTGCTTCGGAGATGGAGATCACAAGCACAAGATGATGATGGCCATATCATATCACTTATATTGATTGCATATGATGTTTATATTTTATCCATCTTATTTTGCTTTGATTGACGGTAGCATTATAAGATGATCTCTCACTAAATTTCAATATAAAAGTGTTCTCCCTGAGTATGCACCATTGCCAAAGTTTGTCGTGCCAGACACCACGTGATGATCGGGTGTGATAAGCTCTACATCCATATACAACGGGTGCAAGCCAGTTCTACACAAGCAGAATACTTAGGTTAAACTTGACGAGCCTAGCATATGCAGATATGGCCTCGGAACACTGAGACCGAAAGGTCGAGCGTGAATCATATAGTAGATATGATCGACATAGTGATGTTCACCATTGAAAACTACTCCATTTCACGTGATGATCGGTTATGGTTAAGTTGATTTGGATCACGTGATCACTTAGATGATTAGAGAGATGTCTATCTAAGTGGGAGTTCTTAAGTAATATGATTAATTGAACTTTAATTTATCATGAACTTAGTCTTGGTAGTAATAGCATATCTATGTTGTAGATCAATAGCTCGTGTTTAGCTCCCCTGTTTTATTTTTGATATGTTCCTAGAGAAAACTAAGTTGAAAGATGTTAGTAGCAATGATGTAGATTGGATCCGTGATCTGAGGATTATCCTCATTGCTGCACAGAAGAATTATGTCCTTGATGCACCGTTAGGTCACATACCTATTGCAGGAGCAGATGCAGACGTTATGAATGTTTGGCTAGCTCAATATGATGACTACTTGATAGTTTAGTGCACCATGCTTAACAACTTAGACTCGGGACTTCAAAGACATTTTGAATGTCATGGATCATATGAGATGTTCTAGGAGTTGAAGTTAATATTTCAAGAAAATACCCGAGTTGAGAGATATGAAGTCTCCAACAAGTTCTATAGCTAAAAGATGGAGGAGAATAGCTCAAGCGCTAAAAGATGGAGGAGAATAGCTCAAGCAGTGAGCATGTGCTCAGATTTTGTGGGTACTACAATCTCTTGTATCAAGTGGGAGTTAATCTTCCAGATAAAATATTGATTGACAAAATTCTCTAGTCACCATCACCAAGTTAGTAGAACTTCGTGATGAACTATAGTATGCAAGGGATGACATAAACGATTCCCGAGCTTTTCATGATGATGAAATCGATGAAGGTAGAAATCAAGAAAGAGCATCAAGTGTTGATGATTAATAAGACCACTAGTTTCAAGAAAAGGGCAAAGGGAAATAAAGGGAACTTCAAGAAGAACGGCAAGCAAGTTGCTGCTCAAGTGAAGAAGCCCAAGTCTGGACCTAAGCCTGAGACTAAGTGCTTCTACTGCAAAGGGACTGGTCACTGGAAGCGGAAATGCCCTGAATATTTAGTGGATAAGAAGGATGGCAAAGTGAACAAGGGTATATTTGATATACAAGTTATTGATGTGTACCTTACTAGTATTTATAGTAGCCCCTGGGTATTTGATACTTGTTCAGTTGCTAAAAATTAGTAACTCAAAATAGGAGTTACAGAATAAATAGAGACTAGTTAAGGGTGAAGTGACGATGTGTGTTGGAAGTGGTTCCAAGATTGATATGATCATCATCGCACACTCCCTCTACTTTCGGGATTAGTGTTAAACCTAAATAAATGTTATTTGGCATTTGCGTTGAGCATGAATATGATTTGATCATGTTTATTGCAATACGGTTATTCATTTAAAATCAGAGAATAATTGTTTGTTTACATTAATAAAACCTTCGATGGCCATACACCCAATGAAAATAGTTTGTTGGATCTCGATCATAGTGATACACATATTCATAATATTGATGTCAAAAATATGCAAAGTTGATAATGATAGTGCAACTTATTTGTGGCACTGCCGTTTAGGTCATATCGGTATAAAGCGCATGAAGAAAATCCATGCTGATGGGCTTTTGGAATCACATGATTATGAATCAATTTATGCTTGCGAACCATGCCTCATGGGTAAGATGACTAAGACTCCGTTCTCCGGAACAATGGAGCGAGCAATAGACTTGTTGGAAATAATACATACTGATGTATGCAGTCTGATGAGTGTTGAGGCTCGCGGCAGGTATCGTTATTTTTCTGACCTTCACAGATGATTTGAGCAGATATGGGTATATCTACTTGAAGAAACTTAAGTCTGAAACATTTGAAAAGTTCAAAGAATTTCAGAGTGAAGTGGAAAATCATCGTAACAAGAAAATAAAGTTTCTACGATCTGATCACAAAGGTGTATATTTGAGTTACGAGTTTGTCCTTCAATTAAAACAATGTGGAATAGTTTCATAAACTCATGCCACCTGGAACACCACAGCGCAATGGTGTGTCCGAACGTCATAACCGTACGTTATTTGATATAGTGCAATCTATGATGTTTATTACCGATTTACCACTATCATTTTGGGGTTATGCTTTAGAGACGGCCGCATTCACGTTAAATAGGGCACCATCAAAATCCGTTGAGACGACACCTTATGAACTATGGTTTGGCAAGAAACCAAAGTTGTCGTTTCTTAAAGTTTGGGGCTGCGATGTGAAAGTGTGTTATAGGGGGGGGGGTGAATAGGCGATTTTTATGAATTCTACACTGAGGAATTTGCAGGTGAGGAAATTCCTTAGCGAAGAACTACTAGCAGCGGAATAAGTACTCAAAAGTAAACATAACAGAACACAAGCATATTCATCATGATGAAATGAAGACAAGCATAGAGTACAGAAAGTGTAAACACAGGATAACATAGGATGAAGACAAACAGACTGAAGAAAATGAACTGAGGAAATTGAGTAAGTCTTCAGTCAAAGTCTTCAAACACAAATACGAACAAGCACTCAACACAGTTATGAGGAAATGAAAGAGTTGAAGAAATAGAACCAGTGAGCTTGGTGAAGACAATGATTTGGTAGACCAGTTCCAACTGCTATCTCAGTTGTACATCTGGTTGGAGCGGCTAGGTATTTAAACCTGAGGACACATAGTCCTCACCGTATTCTCCTTGAGCTAAGGTCACATAGACCTCGCCCAATCACTCGTGGTAAGTCTTTAGGTGACTTCCGAACCTTCACAAACTTGGTCACTCGGTGATCCACAGTTCCTCTTGGATGCTCTAGACCATGACGCCTAATCATCTGGAAGAAGCACAGTCTTCAAAGGTAACAAGCGTCGGATCCATGCAGGATCAATCTCTTCAGTGATGCTCAATCACTTTGGGTTTATAGGTGTTTGGGTTTGGGTTTTCCTCACTTGATGATTTTCGCTCAAAGTCCTTGGAGGATGGGATGCTCTGAAATGACAAGTGTCAGTTTCTCTCGGAGCAGCCAACCAGCTAGTGGTTGTAGGGGGCGGCTATTTATAGCCTAGGGAGCAGCCCAACATGATAAGACATAAATGCCCTTCAATGATATGACCGTTAGGTGGATAGATATTTTGGGACAGCTGGCGCATAGCACAACAATGGTCGGAAATTTGAGTATCAAATTCCTCAGGGCTATCATGTTCCTCACTGTGTAGGCAATCCGCACTGGCGAATTCCTAACTCCTCAGTCAGAACAAATTCCTCAGAGACCAGAAGAACTTCGTCTCTGTCACTGAAGAATATGATTGAACTGTATGAGATTTCCAATGGCTTCACTCGAAGGGATTGGTAGGTGTAGGATTTTGAGTTGAGCATCACATGGAAATTTTTCCTTAGTATTTCCTCGACCCCCTTTAACAGTACGGTGTTTCCTATGACTCAAGAAAGAGAAAATGAAACTACGAAAACAAAAGTCTTCACGCTTCATGTTCCTTGAATGAATGCCAAGTCTTCAAAGGTCACACCAATTTCTTCACTTTCAAAGTCTTCAGAAAGTCTTCAGAAATTCAAAGTCTTCAGTCGAAGAACTTCATTTTTAGGGGTCGAATTTTTCTATAAATATCAAACTCCTCATAGACTTATAGACCTGCGTACACTCATAAACACATTAGTCCTTTAACCTACAAGTCTCCAATACACCAAAATCACTAAGGGGCACTAGATGCACTTACAATCTCCCCCTTTTTGGTGATTGATGATAATATAGGTTAAGTTTTCAACGGGGATAAACATATGAAGTGTAAATACTCATATTGAGGAATTTGATTGCAAGATATAGAAGAACTCCCCCTGAAGATGTGCATAGTGAGGAATTTGCTTTTGAAGCATTGCACACTTTGAAGAATAGAATCATGGAGATCTCCCCCTATATCTTGTAATTCATACACACATTTGACATATCATAATGAAGAATTTGAAATGCATGATGAAATATGGTGACTGATGAATGCAGAAAAATGCATCAAGAGTATTAGAGCACCATCAGGTTTAAGTTTACAACTCGATCCAACAAAGTTTCAGAAGAACGAGAGTTGTAACTTTATAAAAAACGCCCATATAGACAGACCCGCTTGAAGACTAACTCAAAATTCTCCCCCTTTGTCATCGAATGACCAAAAGGATTGAAAATGAGGACTAACGCCCCTGAAGAATATCAAGTTGATGAAGGAGCGCCAGCGTTGTTGGGGTCGTTTGTCGTTGATGGGCCTGCCGCAGTGTTGTCCAAGTCTTCATACTCGTCGGTATCGCGTGATGAAGAATATGAGCTGGACACCAAAGAAGGAACCTTGACCCTCTTGAATTTCTTCGGTGGAGGTGCAGACCAGTCAAAATCTTCCTTGAGACCCATTTTCTTCAGATCTTCTTCACCATACAGATGTGATAGGACAGCCTAGGTGCGACCGAAGACTTCATGGAGGTAGTAATGGTTTTTCTTCACTGCATTGTGTGTAGCAGTCATGTTGTGAAGAAATGAACCAAATTGACACTTAACCCATTTATGGTTTCAATCCACCTTCTGTGAAGACTAAGCAGAAGCTCACGGTCAGTCATCACACGAGGAGCAGTGGCTTGAGGAGTAGACTTGGGTGCATTGGCAGCAGAGTCATGTGTGGCAGAGTCATCATTGGTGGAATAAGATGCAGCTTTGCAAAACTGACCATCCAATGGACGAATGCCTTCATCAATGACAACAGGAGCCTTGCCCTTTTCATCAGTTGAAGTAAAAGCCTGCTTGAGGACTTCAATCAGGGGCAGATAGCTAAGGTGATTCTGAAAATCAGCCTTGTAGTTGAGTGAAGACCTTATCCCAAGGAATCTCATAATCCAAGGTGCATAAGGTTTCAGCTCAAACAGAGAAAGTGCAGCATTTGCCAGAGTCCTCATGAAGAAATCGTGACAGTTGATAGGAATGCTATGAATGATGTTGAATAGCAGATTCTTCATGATGCCAACTATTTCCTCATCAGATGAGTCATGGCCTTTGATGGGACTCATTGTCCTCGTCAGAAAGTGATAGACGGTTCTGAGCACATAGAGTAAATCCTTCACGAGGAATTTGGTCCTTGGGGCTTGACCAGGCTTCAAAGGCTTCATTAACACTTGCATGCAATGAGCTGTGAGTTCTGGTTCATGATACAGGCAGCGAGCTCCTTCACTGGGTGGACTGATGGGCAGGGCATGAAGCAATTCAGAGGCCGGTGCCTTATAGTGAGTATTTTTTATCATCCAGTCCAAGACCCAGGTGTTGATATCTTCAGGATCACCTGTGATATGCAATGTAGCGTAGAACTGAAGAATAAGCTCTTCATTCAAATCAACAATGTCAGAGCAAAAGTTGAGGAGGCCTGCATCATGAAGAACACTGAGCACAGGAGAGAATCAAGGTAATGATTCCATGTCCACGTGAGGAATATGCTCATGGTAGAAGATTTTGTCTTTGTTGAAAAGCAGTGAAGAGTAGAAGTTGTCCTGGCTTGCAGTCCAGAAACGCTTCCTCCTTAGACGAGTAGAGTCATAAGGATTGTAGTCAGTGAAGAACACGTGCTCGCCGAAGAAATCATTAGCCTTGAATTTTTGCTTCTTTGAGAATGGATCCTTTGGCTTGGGGTGAGGAGTGTCAGTCAATTGCATCACAACCTCCGGAATCTCGATCTCAGGTTCCACAGGCTGAGGAATTTCAGGTACTGCTTCAGTGGCAGCCTGGGACTTCAATTCTTCATTTACATGATCTTCAGCACTAGTGACTGGAATTTCTTCATGGACAGATGGTGTGGCATGTGGTTCATCTGATCCCATTTGTATAGTAGTTACTGGGGACTGAGGAATTTGTTGTAATGGTGTGAAGAGTGGAAAGTTGGGGTGCTGACTTTCCCAAAATTCATCACTTAGCATGGGTGTGGTACAACCAATGTCCACATCTTCATCTCCCATTTCTTAAACGCCGGCCTCTTCAGCAGTAAACTGAGGCATAGGCGAGGAGACAACTGGTGTTGAAGGGATTGTGTCCACTTCAATTTCTTCATCCATCTGCTTTGACGAAGCAGCAGAGCAATTCTCATCATCGGATTCACTTGGAATCACATATTCTTCAAAAGGAACAAGGTCCTTTGATGGCATGGTTGAGATGGGAACAACATCAATTGGATTTGCAAACGAGCTAGTCAGTGGCTTCATCTTCTTCTGAGCTGAAGAATCTGATGCAATTGATGCCTTCCTTTTCTTCACTGCTGCATGCTCTGCAGCCTTAGTTTTCTTCACATCTGATGCAGATGGAAGGATTGGAGTTGGTGTAGGCGCAGGAGCAGAGGAATTGGGTCAAATTTCTTCAGGCGCAACTGATGCAGTTGCCCTGACTTCATCTTGTTCTTCAGGCGCACCACTAGTGGAGGCCCTGGCAATTTCATCAGCGGCTAGAATGCAGTCATCATCCCTGGAACTCACATTTTCTTCAGCAGCCTGATTTTCATCAGTGGTGCTGGCATGTTCTTCAGTCGGCTGAGCAGATGCTTTAGCTTTAGGAATTTCTTGTTGCGTTGGGGCTGCAATATTTGAGGTGAAGTTGTCAGCAAGTCTTACAAAACGAACCTTGGCTCCCATCCAATCAACATGGTATGCGTCAAATTCATCGCTGAGTTTCTTGATCTCAGACTGTATATTGATGAGTTCTTCGGTTGTCATAGAGACAACATTTTTCTTCAGGTAGCGCTCCTTTTTGTACTGCGCTTTCTTGATCTGCCTAGCCTTCTCAAACTTCCATTTTTCTTCTTGTATGAAATGAGTCAACATATGACTTTGGCCAGGTGTCAGCTTGAAATCAGGCATGGGAGTATTTGGGTCCTTGTGCCATAAGTCAATGTATTCGAGGATCAACTTTGGATCCAAAAGCAGAGGCACACTTGTACCCTTGGCTCTAGCGGCCCTGACTTGCCTGTCTCTGATGATTTCTGCTAGTTCTTCATCATCAGCCTCATCATCATCAGAGGGCACTTGGAAAACAACTTGTTTCTTGGGAGGACTTCGTCGAGGACCTCGTCCAGCAATGGTCTTCTTCTTCAGAAGAGTGGGAGCAGCTGAGGAACTTGCAGAGGCTCCTGAGGCAATAGATATGCCTGTGGTCCTTTGGCACGTGGCGAGATGCACAGGTGCTGAGGATTAGGCCGGAGCAGTCGAAGACTTTGGCGGAGGAGCTGAAGATTTTGTAGGAGCAGGAGCAGCTTGAGGAATTGGCCGTGAGAGCTTTGAGGAATCTGTCCGTGAGGGCATAGCTGAGGAACTCGGTCGTGAGGGCATTGCTGGTGAAGCACTGGGCTTGTGAGCAGGCTTCTTTGGCATGGCCTTCTTCGGCTTTACAGAGGCCTCAACAGAAGCAGCTACAGCAGAGTCTTTGTTGAATTTCCTCACTGCATCTTTTGCTTGTTTGTCCAACTTGGCCTGGCGCTTGGCCCATTCATCAGGATAATCCTCACCACGCTTGAGGCTGGTGGGACCAGCTATTTCACCATGTGCCAACAGAGGTCTTGGGCATGGAGGATTTAGTGCAAATTTCTTCATATATTTGGGAGTGACATATCTGTACTCCCTCCACTCTCTTGCCCATCTACTCTCAATCTTTTGAATGCGCACCTTGCGCTGATTTTTATCTTCCTCAGGGGGTGTGCAGTACCAAACATAGATGTCCTCAGGTATTTCAAAGGCAGTGTTGACCTCACACTATAAAAAAAGACACATCCATGACATTTTGGGTCGACAAATTTTTTTTCTGTCATACATATGACACTTCTATGACGATAATTGTGACAAAACCCAGTATCATCATAGATGTGGTGGGCTCCTACTTGTATGA
This sequence comes from Triticum aestivum, assembly GCF_018294505.1. NCBI lineage: Eukaryota > Viridiplantae > Streptophyta > Magnoliopsida > Poales > Poaceae > Triticum > Triticum aestivum. The sequence goes on along the minus strand of NC_057809.1, from coordinate 164,581,580 downwards.
CAAAAAATCATGACGGAAAATGGGCTTTTCGTCTTGGGCGGGCCGGAGACGCAGCTGCATGACATTCTTTGGGCCGTCCATGACGGAAAAAACTGTGGTAGAAGCGAGGGCGAGGAAAATTTCTGGGAGTTCCCGGTTACGGTGGGAGGTCGGGGGCCGAGCGATGCGTGTTTATCTCGTACACGTACGCGTGTGTGTGCGCGAGGTGTTGGCTCTAACTGAACCCGAGCAAGACGTCGGGGTCTAACTGAACCCGAGCGATTGCACTTCAGGCTACGCATTACTGAACCCGAGCGATCGATCGATGGTTGTTAACTGAACCCGATCGAGTGATTCCTTCGCTATTGCTGCTAACTGAAGCCGATCGATGCTGCCTCTGGGATGAACAGTGAGCGTTGTGGGGGGGGGGGGGTTGGATGAACAGTGAGCGGTGGCGTTGCCTCTGGATGAACAGGACACCGTGGTGTGGTGGAGGGCTGGATGAACAGTAGACGATGGAGGGGTGCCCGTGGAGGGGTGGTTGAACAGGACCTCATGGTGTGGAGGGCTGGATGAACAGTAGATGATGGAAGGGTGCCCATGGAGGGGTGGTTGAACAGGACCCTGTGGTGTGGGGGGCTGGATGAACAGTAGACGGTGGAGGGGTGCCCGTGGAGGGGTGGTTGTGTAAGTGCATCTAGTGCCACCCCTAGTTGGTTTTGAAGTATTGACGACAAACCTTGTTGAGGGACTAATGTGTTTGTGAGAATTACCGGATAACACAGGTAGTAGTCCCTCATTGATTCAGTTTATCTACCGGAGATGACCCCTAAAATGTATGAAGACATTGAAGACAATGGTGGTATGTGAAGATATTCACATTGAAGACTATGACAAGAGAAGACATTGCGTGAAGACTATGGGGCGCGAAGACTTAGTTGTTTCGTTGTCTCCTTTTCTTCTTTGTTGAGTCATAGGAACCACCGTACTGTTAAGTGGGGTCCAAGTGAACAAAGTCAGAGTGACTGAAGTGATGCTCAACCAAAATCCTATGTCTTCGAGCGAAGACAATGAGAGCAAATCTTGTCCAGAGCTGGATGACTCAGCTTTGCTTGTAGCCCAAGTAAAGTTGTCGCATGTGTTTGAAATCTGACCGTTGGAACACGTGTCAGTTCCTTAGTGACCCAGGGTCATTTCGGACAAATCAGGTCGGGTTGCCTAGTCGCTATAAATAGCCCACCCCCTACAACCATAAACGGTTGGCTGCTCAGAGTTAGTGTACGGCTTTTGTCGTTTGAGAGCAACCCACCTCGAAGCCTTTGAGAGAAAATTCCTCGCGAGGATAATGCCCTAACTACCCAGAGCCAAAGAGTGTTAGGCATCACTGATGTCTTCCTGTCTGTGTGATCTAAAGACTTATTACACTTGAGGACTGTGAATCCTCCAGCCGGTTAGGCGTCGCGTTCTGAGCATCCAAGAGTCATTGTGGATCGCCGGTGAACGAAGTCTGTGAAGGTTTGGGAGTCTACCTTGAAGACTTACCAGAGTGATTGGGTGAGGACTGGGTGTCCTTAGCTCAAGGGGAATAAGGTGAAGACGCGGTCTTCTGAGTTGAATCTCAGCCTCCCTAACCAGATGTACAGTTGTCACAGCAACTGGAACTGGTCCAACAAATCATTGTCTTCAACGAGTCACTGGTTTCGTCCTTCCCATTCCTTTACTTACTGTTGGCCCTGGTGAAGTCATTGTATGACTGCATTATCTTTTGTCTTCACTGAGTAACTGATTTTTCTGATTGGCTTCACACTATCTTCCTACCTGATCTATACTGCCTAGCTGCTATTAGTCATTGTGCTTTCACTTCATTGAATGCTTGACTATGGCTTGTTTAGTGTAGTCTACCTTCAGCTGCATGGTAGTAGGTTTATTTCTATCGTTTGTCTTCGAAACTTCCATGTTTTGAAGACTTTCATAAAAATCGCCTATTCACCCCCCTCTAGTCGATCACTACCACTTTCAATTGGTATCAGAGCAAGGTACTCCCTTGTTCTGTGTGATTCGGTTTAACCACCTAGAGTTTTAGCTATGTCGACTATAGGGATAATTAAAGTCTCTGCTGCGTGCCCCGTCTTCGATGGAATTGAATATCCCTACTAGAAGAATAAGATGCACATGCATCTTGAAGCCATTGATGTCGACCTCTGGTATGTCGTCAAGAATGGCGTTCCCAAGGCTGGTGAAGGTGTCACCGCTGCTGATGTCAAGAAGTTCGTTCAACTGGATTCCACTATCAAGAACATCATCTGTGGTCATCTGACCAAAGGACAGTATGGCCGTGTGAGTGCTCTGGAAACATCCAAGCAAGTCTGGGACTGGCTCTCCAAGGTCAATGAAGGCATCTCAACCCAGAGAGATCAAAGAATCAATGTCCTTCGCAACCTCTTCAGCCACTTCAAGAGAAACGACAATGAGAATGTACAGCTCACGTTTGACCGCCTCACTGACATCACAAATGAGCTTCGAGCTCTCGGCGCTACTGAGATCACCAAGCATGAAATCGTCAAGACACTCCTGAGATCACTTGACACCTCGTTTGACACCCTAGCCCTGATGATTCAGGAACGTCCTGACTTCAAGACACTCGATCCGTCTGACATACTTGAAAGGCTCAACACACATGAGTTTCAGCTTTCTGAGAAAAGATACATCTACGGTCCCAACTATGGGCGAACTCGCGCCTTGAAGGCAAAAGCTGTTTCCTCATCTGATGAAGAATCTGACTGCAGTTCTGATGATCCCGAAGACATTGGAAGGGAGCTTGCTATGCTTGTGAAGAAGTTCCATAGATTCACCAAGAAGAAAGACTTCAGAAAGTCTTCACGATCCAGCTCAAGAAATGATGAAGCTTCTGCTCATGACTACAAGAAGAGAACATGCCACAAGTGCAAGAAACCTGGTCACTACATCTCCGAGTGTCCGCAGCGGGACAATGAGAACAAGAAGAAGAAGAGCAAGGAGTATGATTCTGACGACAAGAAGAAGAAGAAATACTCAAAGTCTTCTTCCAAGTCTTCCTCAAAGTCTTCATCACATAAGAAGAGCTCATTTGGCAAGGCCCGCGCATTTGTCGGCAAGGAAATGGATTCAGAGGCGGAGTCTGCTTCTGAGGAGGCAAAGGTGGAGTCTGAGGAGGAGTCCGATTCTGGCGTTGCAAGTCTGGCTACAGCCTACGTTGCCAAGTCCATCTTCAACACTGAAGATAATGACTCCGTCACCAACGCCGATGCTAATGACAAGGACAACTCCACTCCCACCTACTGCTTCATGGCACGCGGTGCCAAGGTAAACTCACGCGCCACTCACTATCAAACATCAAGTGAAGATGACTCTGATTGTGGTTCCAAACCCAGCTACAAAACACTTGCTAAAATTGCAACTGAACAACAGAAAGCTATGGAACATATTCAAAAACTATTAGACAAAAGCGATGACCTGTTAGACGTTGAAATGACTCGATCTCAGTCCTTAATTGAAGACATAAAAAATCTTCATGTTAAGTATGAGGAACTTGAAAGTCGTCATGAAACGCTCTCAACAACTCATGAAAATCTTTCCTATGATTATCTTCAAAGGAAGCAAGATCTTGAGAAATTGAGAGCGGCTCATGAAGATCTTCAAAAGGAAAAGGAGTCACTTCGCGCCAAACAGATCAGTTCCGCTCAGGAAGGATTTGAACCACCATGTCTTAAATGCATTGAGCGTGATAATGCTACTTCTGTTGCTGAATGTTCTACTGCTGCTACTGTTGCAATATCTTCAACTGCTGATGTGGTAACTAACCCCTCTGCTGAGGATGCCACTGCTATTGCTGATGAGAATGCTAGGTTGAAGACATTGCTTGAAATAGGGATGTTCAAAAGTCTCAAGGGGCATCAGACACTATGTGATGTCCTCAAAAGGCAGATCCTGAACCGAAACCCTAGGAAAGGGGGTGTTGGGTTCGAAAGGAAAATCAATGCTGATGGCTCTTACTGGAAACTTGAGCAGTACCCCAAAACCACATGGGTTGCTGCAAAGGAACCTTCAGCGGATCCATCCACCCTATCTGGCTTCACTTGTGCTAATCCCATTGTTATTGATGAATCCTTTGATGCAAACTATAAACTGTTTAAGAATCAGAATGGTGAAGTGTTTGCCAGGTATATTGGTACTAACTGCAGGAATGGGCCGCCTATGAAGAAAGTCTGGGTGCCGAAAAGATGTTTGGAGAATCTTCCTATGAATGTCGTCATGACACCACACATGAAGAAGACAAACCCCAGACCATAGGCTTCATACGGTCCAAAGGTTTCATACAGACAGAGGGCTCACCTGAGTCACACTAACGCAAATGTTTTGCAGGGAAACCTTACTCAGGCCTATGAATATGAGCGCGTTTCATCAAACCGCCATGTTCATAAGACCAAGAACTACTCTACTTATTCTTATGAGTACTATTGTCCACTTGCAAGACTTTTTGCTAGGGCTCTAAAGCCAAAGTTCTCAGATGCTGCAGGTATCGGAAAGATGATTTGTACGTGGTAGATTTCTCAGCAGGACCACAACTTGCCGTATGTCTTCTAGCAAAAGCTTCAGAATGCTGGCTCTGGCATCGGAGGCTAGGGCATGCTGGCATGAGGAACTTGCACACTCTTGCAAGAAAGAAGCATGTCATAGGCATCGAGGGCATCAAGTTCAAGAAGGATCACTTATGCGGTGCCTGTGAAGTAGGAAAGATGACGAGGGCCAAGCATCCCTTGAAGACAATCATGACAACGACTCAACCATTCGAACTGCTCCACATGGACCTTTTCAGTCCCACTCATTACTCAACTCTTACTACTACTGCTTGTCTCTATGGCTTTGTCATTGTTGATGATTATTCAAGATATACTTGGGTGCATATAATCCTCTACAAGACTGAAGTGCAGGATGTCTTCAGACGCTTCGCCAATCGAGCCATGAACAACTATGGCGTCAAGATAAAGCACATCAGAAGTGACAATGGCACTGAATTCAAGAACACTGGCCTAGATACGTATCTTGATACTTTGGGCATCACACATGAATTCTCAGCTCCGTACACGCCGCAGCAGAATGGCGTCGTGGAACGCAAGAACAGAAAACTTATTGAGATGGCCCGGACGATGCTTGATGAATACAAGACTCCAAGAAAATTCTGGCCTGAAGCCATTGATACTGCAATATCATCAACCGTGTTTATCTTCACAAGCTTCTCAACAAGACATCCTATGAGCTCCTTACTGGCAAGAAGCCAAATGTCAGTTACTTCAGAGTATTTGGTGCTAGGTGCTGGATCAAGGATCCACATCACACTTCAAAATTTGCACCGAAAGCACATGAAGGTTTTATGCTTGGATATGGAAAGGATTCGCACTCCTACAGAGTCTTCAATCACTTTCACTATAAAGTGGTTGAAACTGTGGATGTGCGGTTCGATGAGACTAACGGCTCGCAAAGAGAGCACCTGCCAAATGTGCTAGATGAAGTTCCACCCAGTGAATCGATCAAACTTATGGGAACTGGAGAAATCATACCATCTGAAGCTCAGCCTAAAGAGGAACTTATCATCTCCGCACCTGATCAACCTGAAGACAATGCTCAGCCTGAAGACAATCCTTCTAACGATGACAATGATCAGTAAGAGCTAAATCTTCGTCCTGTACATCCTCGTGTTGCAAATGAAGTACAGATTGAGAGAATAATTGATAGCATCAATGCACCAGGTCCACTCACTCGTTCAAGGGCAACACAACTAGCAAATTTCTGTGGGAACTTCGCATTCGTCTCAATATCTGAACCCAAGAAAGTTGATGAAGCCTTCATGAAACCTGAATGGATTCAAGCTATGCAAGAAGAGCTTCAACAATTTGAGTTGACTAATGTATGGGAACTGGTCAAGCGTCCTGATCCTCGTAAGCACAATATCATAGGCACTAAATGGATATATCGCAACAAGCAAGATGAGCATGGTCAAGTTGTCAGAAACAAAGCTCGCCTCGTTGCTCAAGGATACACTCAAGTTGAAGGAATTGACTTCGATGAAACATTTGCTCCTGTGGCTAGGCTTGAAGCCATACGCATACTGCTGGCCTATGCAAATAATCATAACATTCTTCTGTATCAAATGGATGTGAAGAGCGCTTTTCTCAATGGCAAGATTGAGGAAGAAGTGTATGTTGCACAACCTCCTGGCTTTGAAGATCCAAAACATCCTGACATGGTGTACAAGCTCAACAAGGCATTGTATGGCCTCAAACAAGCCCTCGGGCTTGGTATGACACACTCAAAGACTTCCTGAAGAGCAAAGGCTTCAAACCTGGTTCCCTTGACCCCACTCTCTTCACGAAGACATATGATGGTGAACTGTTTATGTGCCAAATATATGCGGATGACATTATCTTCGGCTGCACGAATCAGAAATACAGTGATGAGTTTGGATACATGATGCAAGAGCAATATCAGATGTCCATGATGGGAGAGTTGAAGTTCTTCCTTGGTCTTCAAATACATCAGCAACACAACAACATCTTTATATCTGAAGAGAAATACCTCGAAGATTGCCTGAAGAAATTTGGGATGCAAGATTGCAAAGGCTTCACGACGCCAATGCCAGCCAAACATCATCTGGGTCTCGACGACAATGGTAAAGAGTTCGATCAAAAGGTATACCGCTCCATGATTGGTTCCTTGCTTTATTTATGTGCATATAGGCCAGATATCATGCTTAGTGTTTGCATGTGTTCCCGATTCCAAGCGGCACCAAAGGAATCGCATCACTTAGCTGTGAAGCGAATTCTTAGATATTTGGCTCACACCCCAACACTAGGATTATGGTATCCAAAGGGCTCAGAGTTTGATCTAGTTGGATTCTCGGATGCTGATTATGCTGGTGACAAGGTGGATCGCAAGTCTACATTAGGCACATGTCATTTTCTAGGACGATCACTTGTATGTTGGTCTTCAAAGAAGCAGAACTGTGTATCTCTCTCCACTGCTGAATCTGAATACATTGCTGCTGGATCTTGCTGCACTCAGCTTCTATGGATGAAGCAAACACTTAAAGACTATGGCATTCATCTGAAGCAAGTGCCACTCTACTGCGACAATGAAAGCGCCATCAAGATTGCCAACAACCCAGTTCAGCACTCGAAGACAAAGCACATTGAAATTCGTCATCACTTTCTGAGAGATCATGTTATGAAGGAAGATATTGATATCATACACGTCAACATTGAAGAGAAATTGGCAGATATCTTCACCAAGCCCTTGGATGAGAAGAGGTTTTGCAAGTTACGGTGTGAGCTAAATATCTTGGAATCCTCAAATGTCCTGTGATCAGGCACACATCCTAACACTTAAGCATGTTGATGACATAGATGTGCAACACACGAAGTAAAGTATATCTTCAATCAATGAAGACTTACATTCTGAGTGTGAATACATTAACGTGGAATTTGACTTCGGAGCGCCACGATAATTGTGCGCCGTGTCTGGGTCTAATACTTCCTATATGGTGGGTAACGCCACCACCAAATTCTTCTGTTTGAAGTGCTTTACTCATGGCGTTACATTTGCTATGTCTTCACATTTGGTTTTTCTTCAATTTCAACTTGCCTTCATGATTATCTTCACTATATTGATTTGATTGTCTTCGGATATATACATATTAGTGTTCTGTCCTCCACAGCATTCACTTATAGCTACGTCTTCCTTGTTGAATTTTTTGAACTAAGTGAATGTGATCGGACCCTAATCTCTCTATGCTTTCTATCTCAAACTCTATCTATCCAAATCATATGCATTCTATTGAAACTGTCGAATGTCTTCTCTGCGTCCTTGTCAGCAGAAGATACAGAGACAAACATTAAGTCTGTTTTAAATGCTCTATCCTTATTGTCTAAAATCCGGAGAAGCCAAAACGATCATCCGGCAGTTCGGGTGGGCGTGGGAACGTGGGACAACTCTGAGTATGTTGCATGCTTGCCACGTGTCCCTCAGATGTGAACCGCCAGGGGCACCTGCGTAATTACGCTGTGCCACATACTTCCTTATAAATACATGTCCCCTGCGGTCAAGAAAACCTTCTTCCACCTCTCCACCTCGTCAAAACCCTAGCGCCACTGCTAGCTCTCGACGACGCCGGCGACGAAGCGTTTAGCTGTCGCGACTTCACCGTCGCCGTCCTCACGCCGGCCGCGGTCATCGTCCTCTCCGCCACCGCCGTAGGTGTCCTCCGTCGCCAAGTTAGGGCACGGTGGATTGAACTGCTCGGTCTCGTACTCTTCCCATCTAGTAGTTCATCGTGTGGTAAATAAAACTCTCTTTTTACCATCTTTTTGATCCTAAAAGATTCATCCTGTTTACCGAAAGTGGTTTCGGCCTACTCAATGTTAGATCTATCATGTCTGCATCTCATATAATGCCTAGTATATTCACTTAAGCTTCATAACGAGTTAGATTCCTCACTTGTACCTATTCCTAGATTCGTACAAATCTGGAACCAACTTTAAACACATAAGTGAATGTCTTCGCACCATGAGGTCAATGTCTTCAAACTGATTTATCTTCAAAATCTTCTGAGAATGCATATGACCTCTCCCCTTCCCTCGCATCTCTAATGCTGTCACATGTACATGTCCATGGGAGAATCCCTTGGTTCTCATAGTCTGCATTCGTTTGCAGAATTCTTACAGCATCACATTAACTCTCCCGAAGCCAGTTCCTGTTTGACCAGCAAGCGGAAGCCTTTGAAGCCTTTGAACGTGTTGAAGCCATTCAGTTTGAAGTTCATGGCTACAGAGAAATCAGCAAGGAAGGGTGGCAGACAGCGTCGAGGGGGAACATCAAGAGATCTGCCTGATGACCTCTCAGAGCTGTACAAGACAGATCGAGAAGAGGATTACAATCAGCGCAAGACACGAATCCAATGGATTCAAAGATATTGGGCCGAACAATGGTTTAAATACAAGTTTGTGACCCAGGAGTATGCTGAGAAGAATGCCATCAAGAGTCCTTGGGGTGACATTCTCTTCCGAAGCCTTCCAACCAAGACTAGAGCTGAAGCTATTGCTCAGGGTTTCTATCCCTGTATGGTCCGTCGACCACAGCCTAAAAATGCCGACCCATCATCACTGCTCTGGTGTCGTGATGATAATCTCTTCAAGCGCAACTTCCAGCACGCAAATGCATCGGCCAAGGAAAACAAGAAGTCATTGGGACTAGACTTCAACCCTGGTCCTTCTGCTCCCCGGGCTGACGGCACACGCGATGCTGAACCCAATATCATCAGACCTTTCTACAACCTTGATGGCCTTATCACTCACATTTCAATTCAAGGTGCCAAAGTGGATCATTCTGATGATGATGCTGACACTGATGAAGCCCCAACTCCTACTCCAAAGCCGCAGAAGCAAAAGAAGGCTAAAGCTTCAAAGTCAGCTGCTCCTCCAAAAGCTTCACGTGCGAAGCCACTGGCTACTGCACCTCCTGAAGACAATGTGCAGTCTGAAGATCTATCACGTATCTCCGAGAATACGGAGATGAAAAAGAATACTGATCAGGCATTGACCCCTGCTGCCATTCTACGAGACGAACACATTGATCTACCCAGTGATGAAGATCTTGCAGATGACGCTCTTGAGCAACTGATTAAGAGCAAGGAAGAAGCAGAAATCTTCAATGATTTGCCTCTCTTTGACATGGCAATCATCCACAACTTCATTGATGAGTGGTTTGAAACCCCCAATCTCAGCTTTGAAGATCTGCAACTTCCAATTGGCCTCAGCGTCTCTTTCACTGGCGCCATTGCTTCTGAGCTAGCTCTAGCTCAGCGCATCGTTGAACTGAAGCACAAGATCGACTATGAGAAAGCTCAGTTCAAGAAGCACATGGCAAAGCTCAGCGTGCAAGATGTCAAAAACTTCAAGGTTATGCTGCACGAGCTCAAGGAAGCTTTTCTCAAGAAATGAGAAGAAGCTAAAGGTTCTCGTGAGCGCATGAAGAGTCTGGCTGACAAGTGCGTGCAAGCCTACAATGAAGCTGAGAAGCGCAAGGCTCTCGGGCGTCCTGGCATCGACCCCAGAATGGCTGCAAAGAAGAAGAAGCCATCGACTGACAAATCTGCTCCTTCAAGGTGGGAAGAACCTCGCATTGTCTTCCCAAGCAGCATGTCCGGCTCGAAGCCAAAGGTCAAGTCAACCGCTTCAAAACTGAAGAAGACAAGGGTTGCCGAGGCTGAAGCCAGAAAGAGGAAATATCATGAAGCTTCTGATGTTGCTCCCTCCAAGAAGAAGCGCAAAACCAAGAAAGATCGGGCTGCTCCCACAGAGCCCCTTGTTGTCGAGTCCATCTCGGTTGCTCGTCCTGACTCTTCGCATCAAGAACGACGGATGGTAGTTCATGAGCCTGCTTCCACAGAGGCTCCTGAAGCTGAAGACATTCCAGTAGTTGACCCCACCGCTGCTGAGGGAGTCCTAGATTAGGGGGTGTCCGGATGGCCGGACTATACCTTCAGCCGGGCTCCTGGACTATGAAGATACAAGATTGAAGACTTCGTCCCGTGTCCGGAAGGGACTTTCCTTGGCGTGGAAGGAAAGCTTGGCGATACGAATATGCAGGTCTCCTACCATTGTAACTGACTTTGTGTAACCCTAACCCTCTCCGGTGTCTATATAAACTGGAGGGTTTTAGTCCGTAGGACAACATACACAACAACAATCATACCATAGGCTAGCTTCTAGGGTTTAGCCTCTTCGATCTCATGGTAGATCTACTCTTGTACTACCCATATCATCAATATTAATCAAGCAGGACGTAGGGTTTTACCTCCATCGAGAGGGCCCGAACCTGGGTAAAACTTCGTGTCCCTTGCCTCCTGTTACCATCCGGCCTAGACGCATAGTTCGGGACCCCCTACCCGAGATCCGCCGGTTTTGACACGGACATTGGTGCTTTCATTGAGAGTTCCTCTGTGTCATCGCCATCAGGCTTGATGGCTCCTACGATCATCAATGGCGATGTAGTCCAGGGTGAGACCTTCCTCCCCGGACAGATCTTCGTCTTCGGCGGCTTTGCACTGCGGGCCAATTCACTTGGCCATCTAGAGCAGATCGAAAGCTATGCCCCTGGCCGTCAGGTCAGATTTGGAAGTTTAAACTACATGGCTGACATCCGCGGGGACTTGATCTTCGACGGATTCGAGCCACTGCCGAGCGCGCTGCACTGTCACGACGAGCATGATCTAGCTCTGCCGCCGAACAGTGCCCTGGAGGCCGCACCCGCATCTGCTTCAACCCTTAATTCGGAGCCAACTGCGCCGATCGAGGATGGGTGGATGGACGCCGCCTCGGGGGCTGCGATGCCAACGGCGATCGAGCCAAACACCAGCCCCGCACTCTGCGAGACTCGTGACTCTAAGGAGCCGGACTCCTCTTCGGACTCTGAACGCTCCACGCCCCTGCCGATCAAATCCGATCGGGCGCCGATCATGGAGTTTATAGCCACGGACATCTTTCAGCACTCGCCTTTCGGCGATATTCTGAAGACACTGAAGTCTCTCTCTTTATCAAGAGAGCCCTGGCCGGACTACGGTCAGCAAGGTTGGGATTCGGATGATGAAGAAATTCAAAGGCCACCCACCACCCACTTTGTAGCCACTGTCGACGACTTAACCGACATGCTCGACTTCGACTCCGAAGACATCGACGGTATGGACGCCGATGAAGGAGATGATGAAGAACCATCGCCTATCAAGCCCTGGAAAGCCACCTTGTCATATGACGTATACATGGTGGACGCACCAAAAGATGACGACGAGGAGTGGAAGGATGCACCGAAGGCTTGTTCCCTCAAAAAGCAGCCAAAGCGGCGACGCAAGCGCCGCCCCAAATCCCGCCTCGACAGAAATAGCGATCACACAGACCCAGCGCTGGAGCAGGGCGAACCGCTGCCGGACAACGGCAATCCGGATAATCAAACCGAACAAACAAACCCTATCAAGGATAATGGTCCGGACGACATAACGCCGGACAGGCACCCGGAGCAGCAGACTGCCCTTAAAAGGCTTGTTGCCACCGCGAGGAGTCTTAACAAGCAGAAGCAAAGGCTCAAGGCCGCGCAAGACACACTCCAAATCAGATGGAGTAAAATACTCAACACCGCAGCAAGGTACGGCGACAATCGCCCCTCCAAGAGCTACCCAAAGCGGAAGCTGCTACCCGAATTTGATGAGGAGGCCTCAGACCCCCCACAACCAAATATCAAAGCAGCAACCTGGTCGGATAGACGACCCCTCTACCAACACAGAGCGGCATACAATGCCGCGCACAATACAATACGTGACCCATGCGAGGGCTCGCACCCAAAGGACGGCGCAACAAGATCCATCTATGGACCACGCAAGCGCGCCCCAGCATACAATGCAACACAACAAACATCCGAACAACGCGGTACACCCAGCTACAGGGGTGCCGCACACCCCCTATGTTTCACCAATGAGGTGCTGGACCATGAATTTCCAGAGGGATTCAAGCCCGTAAACATAGAGACATACGACGGAACAACAGACCCTGGGGTCTGGATTGAGGACTACATCCTTCACATCCATATGGCTCGAGGAGATGATCTCCACGCCATCAAGTACTTACCCCTCAAGCTCAAAGGGCCAGCTCGTCACTGCCTCAAAGGCCTCCCCGAAAGCTCCATTGGAAGTTGGGAAGAGCTCGAAGATGCTTTTCGGGCAAATTTTCAAGGGACTTATGTCCAACCTCCGGATGTGGACGATTTGAGTCATATAACTCAACAGCCCGGAGAGTCAGCCCGAAAGCTTTGGAACAGGTTTCTTACTAAAAAGAACCAGATTGTCGACTGTATGGATGCCAAAGCCTTGGCAGCTTTCAAGCATAGCGTCCGTGACGAATGGCTCGCCAGACACCTCGGCCAAAATAAGCCGAGAACGATGGCCGCATTAACAAACCTCATGACCCGCTTTTGCGCGGGTGAGGACAGCTGGCTAGCCAGATGCAGCACCAGCGACCCCAGTACATCTGAAGTTAGAGATGGAAACGGGAAATCATGGAGAACAACAATAACAAACGCCGGAATAAAGAAGACAACACGAAGGGCACGACAGTAAATGCCGGATTCAAAAGCTCTCGGCCAGGTCAAAAGCCGCCCCCTAAAGGTACCAGGGATGAACTATCCAGCCTCAACAAAATTCTGGACCAAGTATGTCAGATCCATAGTACCCCTGGTAAACCTGCTAATCATACCCACAGAGAATGTTGGGTCTTCAAGCAGTCCGGCAAGCTCAACACCGTACACAAGGGGGAGGATACACCAAGTGAAGACGAGGACGAGCCCCCCAAGCAAGACACAGGGGAACAAAAGAAATTTCCACCAGAAGTCAAAACAGTAAACGTGTTACACGTGATCAAGGGAAAAAACAACACGTCACTCCCAGGAAAGTATACCCAAGTGCCTGTCACCGCGAAGTCCTGCCACTGGTCGTCTCAACCGATCACTTTCGACCATCGCGATTACTCAGCAAGTATCCGACATGCAGGATGGGCTGCCCTGGTATTAGACCCAGTAATTGGTGGATATCACTTCACACGAGTCTTGATGGACGGCGGCAGTAGCCTAAACTTAATATATCAGGATACAATCCGCGGGATGGGGTTAGACCCAACACAAATTCGCCATAGCAATACTACCTTTAAAGGAGTAACGCCAGGCCCAGGGACTCGTTGTATTCCCGGCTTCCCCGATAACTTCCGTCGCGAGCATTTAACTTTCTACATCGCTCCGTTTCAAAGTGGCTATCAAGCACTGCTCGGACGCGAAGCTTTCGCTTGCTTTAATGCAATACCACACTACGCCTCCCTCACACTCAAGATGCCCGGTCCACGTGGCATCATTACAGTGCACAGAAATATCAAGTGATCTCTGCGCGCCGAAGAGAGTGAGGCTGCCTTGGCAGCCGCACACTAAAGGCGCCCGGACCAGCGAAAACATCCAATAGGTCGTCAAGACCTCAGACACAACTAATCAAGTCCGGCGCCGCTACTTATACTGAATAAACGGTCACACCCCTATTTGTCAATACAAGGGGCTCAACACGCGCAGACAAGTGGCAATTTCTTCTCATCTTGAATTATACATGGTTTCTTTAACAAACTATCTTTTTGCACGACAACTTGTTCACCTAAATTCCTCTCTTTTACAGACGATCATCGTGCTACACCCGTCCAGGATACGGCACAACAGAGACACAGGCACAGACGTGCAGCAGGGACCCGCTCCAAGGATTCTTTTCAGATTAAGACCCTGCGTAAACCTTTTTTACTGTCTCTTGTTGATACATATCCACCGTTGAGAAGGATGCTGACGTCTTGGCATGTGGCCACGCCAGAGCAATGCACGTACCTGGACACAAGGGGCTTCTTACAAAGTCCATTATTTAGGCCCGGTTTATACCACAAAGACCGAATACCTTAGGGAGTGTTCGGCGTCGCGAGTTTGGCCCTATATGCATCAACTCTGAATCATTGTCTTTGGTCAAATGTTGGGTTTGCCCGGCTCCTGTGTTTTGGTGCCTTACGTTCCGCTTTACCGGCTAAGGTAGCACCAGGAGAACTACTGCGATTGTGCCCTGGTTCATCCGGATGAGCACCTCAGTAGAGAAAGCCGAAAACTGACTGTCATGATATAGCGTGAGACCGGTCAACCACTCGATGACCTGTGGGAATGTTAGAATTCCTCCGCCTTAACGAAGGGCCGTTTCCCGGCCAGGCATGTATGCACCCCGAGATCGGGAGAGTGCGGAGCCACCAGGGGCTATCTAGTAGCCCCACTGTCAAACTCCTATGGCTAAGTGAAAGTGCTAAAGCATTATAGTCCGGTTGCCTCGCTCGCTCCGCTATCACCTCCTTAATAGGACCAAGACGTTGGGTTAAGTGTGAACGCATGTTTTTGCGAGCACCTCCACATTATATGTGTGAGGGTTGAAGCCGACGGCTGCAGTCTTTCAGGTTATACACGTGTATACATAAACGGCCGCCCAGGAGGCATCATATTACTTTCAGGAAAAAGTATAAAAATAGCCTTATAAAAATTTATAAAAGCATTTCGCTTACAATGAGATTACATATCACTCAAACATAATATTTTTTGAGCACTGGGTCTCTATCAAACGAGCACCCTCAAGAACTTCTTCAAAGTAGTGCTCAGCAGCCCTTCGACCTATGGCTGAATCCCGCGCTGCAACAGTGCTAGCATCCATCTCCGCCCAGTATGCTTTAACACGAGCAAAGGCCATCCGTGCGCCCTCTATGCACGCCGACCTCTTCATCGCATTAATGCGCGGCACCACGTCAAGGAACTGCTGCACCAAGCTGAAATAGCTGTTCGGTTTTGACCTTTCCGGCCATAGCTGATCCACAGCAGACCTCATGGAAAGTCCGGACAACCTATTTAGTTGGGCCCATTCGGCTAATTGGTCCGTCAATGAAAGCGGACGCTTGGGAGAATGGAATTGTCTCCAAAACAGCTGGTCTACTTCACGGTCCGTCTGACCCTGTAAATACTTGGCCGCATCGGCAGCGCTCGCCGCCAAATCCATATATACATCCTCCGAACTCCACAGCCGATCCAGAGGGGCATACCGTGGATCTCTGAACTTCCTCCGCAACATAAAGGATTTCCCAGCTACAATATCCCCGGCTTCCCGCATCTCCTCCTTCTTTGCCCTCATAGCAGAGCGGAGGTCCTTTTTCGTCGCAGCAGCCTTCTCAAGGTCCGATGCCTTCGCTTGGTTTTCCTTTTCAAGAACCCGGCAACGGTCGGCAACGGCTTTTAATTCTATGGCCATCTTGGCCATCTTGTCTCGGCTCTCGCCATGCGCGGCCTTCTCGGCTTGCAACTCTTCGGCCGCCTTCAAAGCAGCCGCATTACCCAACCTCGCTTGTTCCTTGGCTCGGGCAAGTTTTGCCCGCAAGGCTTCAACAGTGGCAGCTCCATCTGCAGTCACAACATATTAAAGATACCGGCATCATGCTGCTCTTCCTATGTGGCCTTTACCAGATAATGACACTTACCCTGTGCCTCGTCAAGCCTTTTGTTAACAAGCTCGATGTCGGCGTCTACCGCATCCAACTGCCGTTCTAAATGGGCAAATTCGCTAGTCCGGCTAGCCACCGGAGCTTCCATCACCTGCACATAGAGGAAGTATGGTTATTACCTGGGAATATGATCCTCTGTTCGCCGTCGTTTCCGACGACAACCAGAGTCTCAGGGGCTACTATCTACACAGGGCACACCTAGCATGTGCAGGACTATCATACATTCTTTTACGTACCTCAAAGCCTGACAGTAGACTCATAAAAGCTTCATGCAATCCGCTTTCGGCGGACGATATTCTCTCCATCACCGTATTCATCAGCACACGGTGTTCATCTGAGATGGCCGCTCGCCCCACCAACTCCCTCGAAACATCTGATCGCACACTATACGGTGCCGGACTCTTTTGTCTGCTCTCTTCGGGAGCTGGACACTGGGAGCTTCGGGGGTCAATGGGATTATCTTCCAGTCTCACCGGACTCGGAGAGGCCCTCCGCGACGACACTTCAGGGTCGCCCGCTTCCGCAGCGGAGGAGTCCGGAGGAGGCGTTTCGCTCTCCATCATCTCTGGGAGAAGATCCCCCGAAGACGAGCTCATTTGAGAGGGGCTAAGGCCCGAACTGCAAAAATATATGCGGTGGTTATTTTCTCAGAAGAAAAAGATGGCATGTCTATACTATTAAAGTATTTCGGGTCACTTACGACTCGCGGGAGAATTGATCCCCCCGCGGACTTTGTGCGGCAACAGCGCCCCCCAAGGTAGGACCCTCTGTGGGAGACTTCTTCTCCCATTTGGAAGCTTCGGCTTTCGAATCCCCGGGTGCAGTCCTTTTCCTCTTCTGGTCGTCTTCCTTCATGGAGACGCTCGCTCCCTCAGCTAGAATGGGCAGCGTTGGGGGCCCGCGTCCGCCCGCATTATCCTCCACAGTATCTTCCTTCAAGGGCTCCGGGCAAGGTGCGGTTTGGAGCATCTTTTCCAATACCGGATTTTCCAAACCCTCAGGGAGGGGGGCCGAACACCGAATCAACTTCGCCTTTATTAGCCAGTCCTGGTCAAAAAGCGAACTCTCAGAAATAACTTCGTAACAAAGGAGAGATAGTATGTTCGGCCGGAAGATGCCTTACCTATTTGGCGATGCGGTTACTACTCAGGCCCACGTCCTCGGTGATTTCCGGACACTCCACCTGAGGTCCGAAGAATGACTTGTACATCTCCTCGTGCATCAGGCCGAGAAAGTTTTGAACGACACGCGGTCCCTCAGGATTGAACTCCCACAGGCGAAGAGGCCGGCGTTTGCAAGGCTGGACTTGACGAACCAACATAACTTGTATTACCGCAACCAAACTGAAATCTCCATTGAAGAGATCTCGAATGCGGCTTTGCAGTATAGGCACGTCCTTGGATGGACCCCAGCTCAGACCTCTGCTGATCCATGACATCAGCTGTGGTGGAGGGCCCGAATGGAAAATAGGGGGGCCGCCCACTTGGCACTTCTAGGAGCCGTGATGTAGAACCACTCCTGTTGCCACAATTCAGACACCTCTGGGATGGAACCTTTGGGCCACGGAGCTCCCGTCATCTTGCATATTGAGGCACCTCCACACGCTGCATGTTGCCCCTCGACCATCTTCGGCTTCACTTCAAAGGTCTTGAGCCATAGGCCAAAGTGAGGGGTAACCCGGAGGAAGGCCTCGCACACTACAATAAATGTCATGATATGAAGAAAGGAGTCCGAAGCTAGATCATGGAAGTCTAGCCCGTAGTAAAACATCAAACCCCTGACGAAGGGATCTAGAGCAAGGCCTAGACCTCGGAGGAAGTGGGAGACGAACACGGCGTTCTCATTGGGTTCGGGGGTAGGGACAGCCTGCCCTTGGGGAGGCAGCCGATGCAAAATCTCGGCGGTCAGACATCTGGCCTCCCTCAACTTTTTGATGTCTTCTTCCATGACGGAGGAAGGCACCCATCGGCCTTGAAGGCTAGATCCGGACATGACCGAAGGTTCGGAGCACCTGACCTGAACTTTGGGCTCTTGAGCTTGAGGTGGGGGAAGGATTCGATTGAGCACGGGAGGGAAAAATAAAAGCCTTGTCCATTTATAAAAAGGGTGAATATCAAGCGTCCTCTCCGTGTCCGTTTGGACTTGCCTATAATCTAGGAGTCCTAGAAGTGGTTGGGTTACCCACGCCCGTATTGATGAGAATCCCGGAATAAGGGGACACGATCTCTGCTTTAACAAGACGTGCCAAGGAAACCGCCTCGCATGACGCGCTGAGGTGGGATAATGAAACGACTCGGATAAAGGCTTGGTCGTGGTGTGTCACACTACGGAATACGTCAGCAGATTAGATTTGTGTAAATGTTATTATCTCTATGGCAATATGTGGAAACTTATTTTGCAGAGCCGGGCACTATCTTTGTGTTCAAAATCTTCTATGAAGTACTTGGAGGAGGAACCCGCCTTGCAATGCCGAAGACAATTCGCGCGCCGGACTCGTCGTCATTGAAGCCTGGTTCAGGGGCTACTGAGGGAGTCCTGGATTAGGGGGTGTCCGGATGGCCGGACTATACCTTCAGCCGGACTCCTGGACTATGAAGATACAAGATTGAAGACTTCGTCCTGTGTCCGGAAGGGACTTTCCTTGGCGTGGAAGGCAAGCTTGGCGATACGGATATGCAAGTCTCCTACCATTGTAACCGACTTTGTGTAACCCTAACCCTCTCCGGTGTCTATATAAACCGGAGGGTTTTAGTCCGTAGGACAACATACACAACAACAATCATACCATAGGACAGCTTCTAGGGTTTAGCCTCTTCGATCTCGTGGTAGATCTACTCTTGTACTACCCATATCATCAACATTAATCAAGCAGGACGTAGGGTTTTACCTCCATCGAGAGGGCCCGAACCTGGGTAAAACTTCGTGTCCCTTGCCTCCTGTTACCATCCGGCCTAGACGCACAGTTCGGGACCCCCTGACACCGATTGTCGGTGTCAAAACCGGCGGATCTCGGGTAGGGGGTCCCGAACTGTGCGTCAAGGCCGGATGGTAATAGGAGACAAGGGACATGATGTTTTTACCCAGGTTCGAGCCCTCTCGATGGAGGTAATACCCTACTCCTGCTTGATTAATATTGATGATATGGGTAGTACAAGAGTAGATCTACCACGAGATCAAGGAGGCTAAACCCTAGAAGCTAGCCTATGGTATGATTGTTGTATATGGAGTTGTATATGGAGTTGTATATTCTATTGACTAGCCTGGCCCTGGTTTATATAATGCACCAGAGGCCTAGGTTAACAAGAGTCCTAGCCGAATACGCCGGTGGGGAGAAGTCCTTGTCTTGATCGCCAAGTCTTTGTGGAATCTTCCTTGTATGCGACAGCTGTCCGAACTGGCCCATGAGTATACGGCCATGGGGGTCCTCGGCCCAATCTAATAGATCGGGAGATGACGTGGTGAGTACCCCCTAGTCCAGGACACCGTCAGTAGCCCCCTGAACCGCTCTTCAAGTTAGGGATGCTCCTCGATTCTTCCGAACTGTTCTTCATCTTCGGTTGACGGTCTTGAAAACTGGTTCAACAAATCTTCTCATCTTCGATCTTGAGGATCGCCAAAATGCATTCGGCGAGTTTACACGTCGGGTATCCGAGGAGCCCCTTTAAGTTTCTGGCCTTTATCAATGCCTTGTTATTTCTATGCCACACCTCGGGTTTGAAATTGTTCCCGGGCGGCAGCGTCCTCTTGCGTCCGAGCTCCAATGCCGGACTGCATTCGAGGTATCTTTTGCAGCCGAGCAGCAACGCCGGACCGCTTCCCAGCTCTAACACCGGAATGTATCCGAGCTCCAACGCCGGACTATGTATCCGAGCTCCAATGCCGGACTATATCCGAGGTGTCATATCACCTTGGTTCAAAAAAGTTGAAGGAGTTCAGCCGAGCTTAATGCCGGAAATGCCCTCTATGGAGCCAGCCACTAGCACCCGATCTTTATGCCGGACTGCTTCCGAGGTGGTGCACCACCCTGAATGTGGGCCGATTTTTGTGAATATTTTTTGTTGGTGCAATTTATTCTCTGCCGAGATATATAGCCAGTAGACCTCAAGGTGTGTATCGGTCTAAAACCCGAGATGCACCTGAAGGATGACGTAAGACCGCTGATCCTAGTAGCCGCTGAGACTCAGGTTGATTTGCAAAATCGGCCTGAGGATCAAGTCCAAGCTCGGCAGAATACTTCGGGACACTAAAAGCGGTGTGCTCAGTCCTCGAGACTCAGGTTGGGTGCGGCCGACCAACCTGAGGATCAAAATCTCCTCGGAAACTATATTGCACATAAAATTTTCTGCATTGGACAAGCAATGCAATAGCCCCCGAGACACTGGTCGGGTGGTAACACCAGATCAGGGGATCGATGTGCCCCTTTAATATTTGTAAATAATAAGCCCGAAGCCCAGTAGCCCCCGAGCCTTAATGCGGGCACGGGTGGCCGAATTAAGGATCAATATCCATAGTAAAATCACAAATTATGTGTAATGACTCTATGTATCCAAGTACTTTATGTCATTAATGCTTGGATCCGCATTGTACAAAACTTTGTTGACCGACCATCGGCTTCCACCTCCTCGGCCAGTAGCCGAGGAGTGTTTGTCCTACTTTATAAAGCCTTTATGAGGGCAAAGATTTACAACAAACAAGGCAATCTGGCCATACGGTTTTATAAACAAAGGTACGCAGAGAGTTATATTACTGTTTAACAGAAGAAATGTCTTCCAAAGAAAATAGTCCCGCTATAGGTTCCTTTCTTTGGGTTGCCATGCTAAGCATGATCATTAAACCTCAGCTCTAATGTAAGAGCAAAATATTGAGGATTTAGTTTGGGAGGCCAGTTAATAGCCCCTGGTAGTGTTCGGCGATAGTCGGGGTCAAACCGTAAACACTTCGGCCAATGTTATGAACGGCCCATCATTTAACATAGTCACCGGTTCACTGACCAGTTTACGCTCATTGTGAAAGTCAGTTTTCGGCTTTCTCCACTGAGGTGCTTAACCATGTGAGCTGGAAGCACAATCGCAGTGGTTCTCCCTTTGCATGCCTAGCCGAACAAAACGGAACGTAGGAAGCAAGTACAGGAGCTGGGCAACCCAACTATTGACCGAAGACACAATTCGAAACCGATGCATATATAGCAATATCTGAGAATGTTTTTGCCGAATCCCTAAAGGTGTCCGGCGTTGCACTGCGAGACTAATGCTGGAAAAGCACAAATAGTTTAAAAGTGCCAAAAAGCTTGGAAAACCAAGAAACGTCAGTAAAAACATGACGTCCGAACAATATCAAGTGTTTGGTGCCAATCCGAAAGTTGGTCTTAGAAAAAAGAAGTGCTTCTGTCGTGCTTTAACATGATACATCCTATCTCAAGACTTCGAGTGATTCAGCCTACGGCTTCAACCTCCTATCCCGAGGGCGGAGTACTTCTCATCAGGCCAGTTTAGCAAACTAAACTCTAGCGGCTTTGAGAGAGAAATTAGGCTCCCCGGCTAGTGACCGCACACTCGTGTCGAAAAAGGAGTGATAAATAATAATAAAACTTTGCAACGACTAAGAAGAACACTTATTATAAAATGGCTCAAATAAACTTAAGAGCCCCCAAGTGACTTGGGTAGAAGAATGATTGCATGTACCAAAGTACTTATATCATATCTATGTTCAACCAAACTTTAAACGCGTCTTAACCGACCGTCAGCTTCTCCCTCTTCGGTCAAGGACCGAAAAGTGTTATGTACTCCATCGGTCGAGAATATCGACGGTGTTTCCAATAACCAGGCAATCAGGCCATAAGGCTGTAACAGACAAAGCGCACTCAGGGAACTTATGCTATATTACCGTGAAGTGTAAGAAGCATCTTTGAAGAAAATAATACCCCCACTGATACCTTTCTTCGGTGCTCATTGTTATTATGAGACTTGTGCAATAGATTTTTTGTACTCATGAGTTCCGTTGTGTGCCGACCATCATTGAAAACTATAAGAGCGCTAGCTTTCGGCTTCACCCAGTCTGAGGTCCGGCTCGGTTGACCCGATCGTGACAATCGCAGAGGTGCTCCCTTTACTCCCTAGCCGAACAATCGGGAACGTAGGGGTAAACACAGGAGCGAGGCAACCCAGCTTGCAAATCGCTTAAGTCAATATGGTGCATATTGTGGCGTAATACACGAACAAGGAACGAAGCCATACAAGTATAATCATATGCAACAGGAAAAGGCTTCATAAAGGAAGCCCCCAAGTAAACGGGGTATTTGAATTTATGCGTCACAAACAAAGTTTGGACAAGGAAAATTTTTACAAGCAACTTTTTTCCAAAAAAGTATAATGCTTGGTCGAACTGAGCACAAGTTAGAAATTAAAGCTTTGAGCATGAAAGCGACTTAGCTGGTTAATGTGTTCGGTATTGATGACGCGGTCCGAGCTTGATGCGGGGCAAGGTTCCATCCCCCAAGCCGGTCCCGAGGTGGCGGAGCGGAGAACTCGACACGCCGAAGTGGTGACATAGCACGGTCAATGCAGACCGGCAGAGTGACGCCGAAGTCCCCGGATCATTTTCCTGTGCACAAAAAATAGTGCAAACCGGAGATAATAGTAATAATGATAATTAAAAAAATGTTGCATAATAAATAATTTATGCAAAGTGAGGAATAGAAGAAATATGGCCTGACGCCGAAGTCAATGTCGATGCAGGGCGTCGGTGTGATGTAGTAGAGGCGTGGCAAAGCCTGAATTCATAGGTCGGTCCGAGCTCCAGATGCGGTGTTCGCCGGACTATGTACGGAAACTGATCGAACCACCACACGACCATCGTTAATGCGGTCACCATTTGATAGACCTGTGTACATATCATGGACAAACCAGAGTAATAATTCCTTGGGAAAAATGAACCCAAACAAGCAAAAAATACTGGGATTAATAGCACCTGGTTTATTTGTTGTAGCAATCCGAAGGAAGGTGATTCCCAAAATTGGGACTCGCTCCGCACACCCATTGCCTGGTGGGCGATAAAACGATGGCATGGCAATGCTGGTAAAGGTTGACTCGCCGAGGCAAAGCCCTCGGCCCAGCTAACGTGACGGAGCTGGTCGGCTAGTGACGCCGAAGCGTCCGGAGTAGGTTGATGAAGAGATGGCGAAGCCCCCGGTCCAGCCGAGATGTCGAAGCCTCGACGTCCACCGATGAGTCGAAGTAGGTCGGCGTGATGGACACCAGCTTGAAGAAGCAATAGTGCGGCCCTGTCGATGCAGGTCGTGACGTCGTCGATGCCGGCTTGATGAAGCAACCGTGCGGCGATGCCGGTATGCCCGCTCTGTGTAATCCGTGGGGCGGCGATGTTGATGATGATTTATCCTTTGCGATGCTGGACTCTTGTTCGGCTTGCCGAGATGATGATCCGAAGAAGTTGAGCTCGGCTAAAGTGACGACATGTCTAGCGCAGGTTGGCAGCCGTGGAGTAATATTGCCGGACTGGTTTGACACCAGCATGATGTTGAAGATCATGTTCAAAAGATCTTAAAGTTAGTGGGATGTGTTTGGGAACAAAAAACAATACCCCATACAAAACTTCCTTCAAAAGGGATGTCCGAAATCCCGTTCATAAAAAAGATGAACTCGGGTCGGATTCCTTTTCGCGCAGAAAACAGATCCGAAAAGTGATGCACTAATTGGAAGGTTGCCGGAGTTTGGACGGTCGGATCGAGCTGAAATTTTGAGAGGTGGTAGATATAGGAATTCCGCAGCCGATCAATGGTTGGATCTTCCAAAGGACGTCCGAGGTAGAAGCTGGACACCACACCCTAAACTCATCCAAATTCCCATCCAGATTTGACAGGGCTCCGGTATATTGTGGATTGCCAGAGATTCCTCCATCGGAACTCGACGAAATTTTCCAGGGTTGTTATAGAATCAATTATGCACAATTCCACCAAGGCGATCGTCAAAGCGATACTCGAGGAGGTGGTGGCGGCAGATACGAGTTCGCTGTCCAAAAAAAACAGCATGGTTGCTTGAGGGCAATGTTGACGTTGAGCCCCCGAGCTCCATAGATGATTCCTCCGTGATCTTGATAAAGATCAGAGTTGATGTTTGATGAAGGCCCTCGTCCGAACATGGTGATCCGAAGACGGGGTGTAATTCTTGGTCGAACCAAGGTGACCAGTCGAACTGGTGACGAAGACGCCGAAGTCGCAGTTGATCTGCAGGCGAGCCATCGATCCTTTTGTCGATCACACAGCGGAACTCTCAATGAAAGCACCAATGACGGTGTCAAAACCGGCGGATCTCGGGTAGGGGGTCCCGAACTGTGCGTCAAGGCCGGATGGTAATAGGAGACAAGGGACACGATGTTTTTACCCAGGTTCGGGCCCTCTCGATGGAGGTAATACCCTACTCCTGCTTGATTAATATTGATGATATGGGTAGTACAAGAGTAGATCTACCACAAGATCAAGGAGGCTAAACCCTAGAAGCTAGCCTATGGTATGGTTGTTGTATATGGAGTTGTATATGGAGTTGTATATTCTATCGACTAGTCTGGCCCTGGTTTATATAATGCACCAGAGGCCTAGGTTAACAAGAGTCCTAGCCGAATACGCCGGTAGGGAGAAGTCCTTGTCTTGATCGCCAAGTCTTTGTAGAATCTTCCTTGTATGCGGCAGCTGTCCGAACTGGCCCATGAGTATACGGCCATGGGGGTCCTCGGCCCAATCTAATAGATCGGGAGATGACGTGGTGAGTACCCCCTAGTCCAGGACACCGTCACCGACAGTCACCATGACAATGTTGAAGATGATGTAGTTCTTCCTCAGATCGAGCACAACTTGGTATCATCGCCTGTTCTCACGAACAGCAAACTCATCAGCATTGGTCGTCCTCTGACGCCAATTGCTCAGGATGCATCATGGGCTGATCACCCACAACAACAAGACACCCCGAGTACTCCCCAACAACAAGTCACCCCACCAGTGCAAGAAGAAGAAGATGACTTTGAGGCCCAGCCAACTCCATCTCCACAGGCGTTGCCAGCGTTACGCAGGCTTCGCAAAGGACCAAGGCCCCAAGTCCCTCTTTCAAGCGTTCCAGAAGGAGAAGTGCACCACCAATCTGTTGCACGTCAGGTGTTCCCAGAAGCCACTCCTACTGTGAATGACTCCGAGTCTGAAGCTAAAGTTGCTGAAGACAATCCGGCTGCATCAGCCGAAGAAAAACAAGCAGAAGAACGTGTCCCTACTCCCCCCATCACTGAAGAAGCTGTTCCTGAAGTGAACGTGTCGGTTCCCGATCCTCCAGCTCCTCAAGTGGAGGTTGAGAATACTGAGGCTGCCTCCACTAACACCACTGAAGCCAATGATGTGGTCATGGCTGAAGACAATGTGGAGCCTGCACCAAACACTGTGCCAGAAGCCAATGAAGCACCTACAACAGATGTGCATCCTGACGCCTCTGTTGATATCACTGCTCCTGTTCCGCCACCAAGGCCACATACTATCAAGCAAGCATACAACTATGGCCAGCTTATCACTGTCAAATGGCCTCTTCTTGTTCCTCCACCCGCTGCTGGTCCCCAATTTGACTATCACGTCGAGCGCAGGCCTTAGGTTCAGAAGCCAATGCCAAGGCTGCCTAGGTTTCCAGGCACTGCATCTGCACCCGGATCATTCAATATCAATGGCTTGAAAGCACACAACACCTTCTTTAATAGCGCCAAGAACCCCTACTCTAAGGCAAGAATTTCTTCTGATCGGTTCTGGAGCTATCAGCAGCGCAGTTATTACTCATGCATCTTATACAATCAAGGTCGCATTTTTCCACATATGCGTCTTGACACTGAAGCCATAACTGGTCTGCCCTGTTTGGAAGAAGCGCTAGATTGCTTTAGAGAGTTTGGCTTGTTGCAGTTCGCCACTGACAAGGAGCACTGGAACGAAGAATTGCTGCTCCAATTCTATGCCACTCTTCATATTCGTGGCTACAACAGGTATCCGAAGACTTGGGTCCTTGAGTGGATGACATGCAATGTTCATCATGAAGCCAAAGTCTTTGATGTCATTGAGCTCACTGGCCTACCCACTCCAGGTGATCTTTATGAACCTGGTTGTCAGCTTCACGGTGCTGCTATGGAAAGCATTTTTCACAAGCCCGAACCCAACATGAGTCACATGCTTAGCATGATGAAGCCTTTGCCTCCCGATGCTGAATATCCTAAGGAGTTCTTTGTTGAAGACCTTGAGTATCTGCCACGTACTATCTATCAAATTATAAGGCAAACTCTCTGGCCCATCAAAGGACATTCTCCACATGCAAAGCTTGAAGGTGCAATGAAGACTTTGGTCTTCCATATTCTTCACGGCAAAAGCTTCAATGCACAAGACTTCTTCATCTGCCAACTTGCTGCATCAGGATCTGATCTCTTTGGCTTGAAGTTTTACGCTCCATGGATTATGCGTCTAATCAAACTAAACTCAGCTGTCACCTATCAGCCCTCTGCTCGCAATCATCTGATTTTTCTGCCTGACGTCGATATGTCAGTTGAAGCCATCTATCCAGAGCCTGCCAAGGAGCCCCTTAGTCTTCAAAATGCTGATAATCAAAACTTCTCACAACACATTGAAGGAGTCCCAGCAGTCACTCGTGTTTATCCTTTGGCTGGTACTACCCGTGCACCTCATTGTGCCCTCACTGAAGCCACTGAAAGCACCATTGCACAACGGCCTAAGAAGCGATATCGTGTTCTCAATGACCGAGAGCTTCTGGTTGCCCTTCATCAGAAACAGGATAAGCATCATGACTGGCTGAAGCACCAAATGAAAAGCCTCTTGGTGGACGTAAACATGATTCGCAACCTTGTCACCAAGAATGCCTTTGTCGCCCATGAAACTTGTCGGCGTACATGGAAAAGGCTGACGCTTATGTGTTCTGAAGATGATCTTCAAGATGATGGCTTCTCTGAACGCTTCAAGTTTGACTCAACACCTCCGAGAAGGACTGTGCTGTGGCGTACTCCGTCTCTTGAAGACTCTGAGTTCTCCTCCCCTGCTGCAACAGTGAATGCATGTGTCATCGATGATGAAGACGATGCTACTTCACCACCTTCAGCGTGAATCAACACTGCACCAAGTTCGTCTGCACCGCCAACCAACACCGACGACCCTGCTGCTTCACCACCTCCTCATGAGAACAAGTAGGTGCTCTATTTCTTCAAACCTTTTTGGTCCTTACTGACAAAAGGGGGAGAAGGATATGAGTTTGATAGTCTTCAAGCGGGTCCATATGGGCGGTGGTTTTATATTTTGCCTAGTGTTTACAACTCTCGCTTTTTGATACATTCGGTTCTTTGAGTTGTAGCACTTAAACTCGATGGTCGTGTGCTACTTATTTGATATTCTGTGATGCGATGATAAATTCCGCATGTGCGATGATAACTTCCGCACTTAGGTCATTCTGCAGACGTCCATTTTTCATTATGCATGTCATTATCTTCACATACTTTTCATGCATGATGAATTGTCATCATAAGTTGAAGAGGATCTCCACAAGTACAACCTGCCATGTGCATTTGCATTCCAAAAGCAAATTACTTATATGCACATCTTCAGGGGGAGCCTTTGCCACTTATGAAGACAATACCTAAATCCTTTACATTTCACATACTTTTATCCCCGTTGAAAACTTCAACCAGTTTGTCATCAATCACCAAAAAGGGGGAGATTGTAAGTGCATCTAGTGCCACCCCTAGTTGGTTTTGGAGTATTGACGACAAACCTGGTTGATGGACTAATGTGTTTGTGAGAATTATAGGATAACACAGGTAGTAGTCCCTCATTGATTCGGTTTATCTACCGGAGATGACCCCTAAAATGTATGAAGACATTGAAGACAATGGTGGTATGTGAAGATATTCACATTGAAGACTATGATAAGAGAAGACATTGCATGAAGACTATGGGGCGCGAAGACTTAGTTGTTTCGTTGTCGCCTTTTCTTCTTTGTTGAGTCATAGGAACCACCATATTGTTAAGTGGGGTCCAAGTGAACGAAGTCAGAGTGACTGAAGTGATGCTCAACCAAAATCCTATGTCTTCGAGCGAAGACAATAAGAGCAAATCTTGTCTAGAGCTGGATGAGTCAGCTTTGCTTGTAGCCCAAGTAAAGTTTCCGCGTGTGTTTGAAATCTGATCGTTGGAACACGTGTCAGTTCCTTAGTGACCCAGGGTCACTTCGGACAAATCAGGTCGGGTTGCCTAGTGGCTATAAATAGCCCACCCCCTACAACCATAAACGGTTGGCTGCTCAGAGTTAGTGTACGGCTTTTGTTGTTTGAGAGCAACCCACCTCGAAGCCTTTGAGAGAGAATTCCTTGTGAGGATAAAGCCCTAACCACCCAGTGCCAAAGAGTGTCAGGCATCACTGAAGTCTTCCTGTCTGTGTGATCTGAAGACTTATTACACTTGAGGACTGTGAATCCTCCAGCCGGTTAGGCGTCGCGTTCTGAGCATCCAAGAGTCATTGTGGATCGCCGGTGAACGAAGTCTGTGAAGGTTTGGGAGTCTACCTTGAAGACTTACCAGAGTGATTGGGCGAGGACTGGGTTTCCTTAGCTCAAGGGGAATAAGGTGAAGACGCGGTCTTCTGAGTTGAATCTCACCCTCCCTAACTAGACGTATAGTTGTCACAGCAACTGGAACTGGTCCAACAAATCACTGGTTTCGTCCTTCCCATTCCTTTACTTACTGTTGGCCCTGGTGAAGTCATTGTATGATTGCATTATCTTTTGTCTTCACTGAGTAACTGATTGTTCTGATTGGCTTCACACTATCTTCCTACCTGATCTATACTGCCTAGCTACTACTAGTCATTGTGCTTTCACTTCATTGAATAGTTGACTATGGCTTGCTTAGTGTAGTCTACCTTCCGCTGCATGGTAATAGGTTTATTTCTATTGTTTGTCTTCGAAACTTCCATGTTTTGAAGACTTTCATAAAAATCGCCTATTCACCCCCCCTCTAGTCAATCACTAGCACTTTCAGGTTGAACAGTAGCCGGTGGAGTAGCGCACGGTGGAGGCTGAATGAACAGGAGCCCGTGGAGGCAGGAGGAGGTCGATGGTAGCCCGTGGAGGCTGGAGGAGGTCGACGGTGGAGATGAACATTATCCTGTGGAGTCCCGTTTTGCGGTACGCCACACCCCTCCCGATGAACAAGACCCCTGTTTCGACCGTAGCGCTCCAACACAAGTCCATTTCGTCCGTTTTTCGGTATGCCACACCCCTCCCGATCAACAGGACCCCCATTTCAACTGTAGGAGGTCCGTTTCGTCCGTTTTGTGGTACGCCACACCCCTCCCGATCAACAGGACCCCTGTTTCGACCGTAGGAGGTCCATTTCCTCCGTTTTGCGGTACGCCAGACCCCTCCCGATCAATAGGACCCCGTTCCGAATGTAGGAGGTCCGTTTCCTCCATTGTGCGGTATGCCAGGCCTGTTTTCCGTCGCCTGTTCTGTCCAAGCCCTCCCGATGAACACGACCACACATTCGGTTCTGACCCAGCCGATTGGCTCCCGCGCGTTTCGTTGCCTCCCGGTGAACACGACGCATTCCGTTGCCTCCCCATGAACATGATGAAGGCGATGTTTCTCTGTTCCGACCCAGCCATGTACACGAGCCCTAGCCGTACGTATGCGCAAGTAGGCGTTCGAGACCCCGCCCATATGTACACATACGTGGCCGTATTTTCTTTCTTGCACCCTGGCCGCTGTACATACATGTACATGCTACGTGCGCGCCTCTACTACGACACATACGCGCCTCTACTACGACACGTACGCGCCTCTACTACGACACGTGCGTGCCTCTACATCCACCAGTATATATGTACGTACACATTCGCGACCAGAATGACAATGCTACGTACGCTTCGACCAGGTGGGTCCCGACTGTCAGACACTTCCTTGCCTGCGAAGACGTAGCTGGTGGGTCCCAGCAGTCAGGGGAGCGAATCGTTTTTTTTTTTGCCCGGACGCACTTCCTTGCGTGCGAAGATGTAGCTGGTGGGTCCCAGCAGTCAGGGGCAAACGTTTTTTTCACGAAATATGATGGCCTGTCCGATGGGTCCCTGCTGTGAGGTGGAGGAATAATTATTTTGCACGTAATAAGGAGGCACTTCCTTGCTGTGGCCGTGGACCTAGCTGTCAGCCTCTCCACATACAGTCCACGTCCGATGGAAGCCGTTCCTTGACCACGTTGACCACGCCGCGTCGAGAGCACCAGGGCGGTGTACGACGGCGAGGCCTAGGAAGGAGATGACACAAAGCCGGGGAAGACGCAGAAGTGGATGCCCACACGTAGAGGAGTACGAGGGTTCACTGGTTCGATGTGGTGTGAGGCTGCCATCGCCGCAGAATAACAGGGGGTGTGGGTGAGTAGAGGGATGGCCTGGCCAGCGGTGGGAGTAGTAGGGGGTGGTGAGGCCTCCGCCGCATGGCAGCCGGCCATGGGAGGCAGGAGCACGAGGCACGACCGATGCTGGTTTGGGCGGCTGGAGCAAGAAGACCAGAGGTTGAAGAAGCACTACGGCCGTTGGATGGACATCGTACGGTCACTGGAGCTAGAATCGTGCATATTGACTAAGTTGACAAAGCCCTCTGTCCCCGTCAACTTAGTAGGCCCACAAGTCAGCCTGCCACTATACTAGGTCCCAACTAACAGGGGGAGTATTCATTTTTTTGTGCATAATAAGGAGGCACTTCCTTGCGTGCGAAGATATAGCTGGTGGGTCCGAGCTGTCAGCGGTGGTAACATTTTTTCGCGAAATACAGAGGCCCTTTCAGTGGGTCCCTGATGTCAGGTGGAGGAATCATTATTTTGCGCGTAATAAGGAGGCATTTCCTTGCGTGCGGCCGTGGACCCAGCTGTTGGCCTCTCCACGTACAGTCCACTTCAGATGCATGTCGGTCGTTGACCACATTGACCAGGCCACGCCGAGAGCACCAGGGCGGTGGACGACGGCGAGGCCTAGGAAGGGAACGACACGGAGGCAGGGAAGACTCGGCAGTTGTTTCCCACGCGGAGGGGAGTACGACTGTATGAGGGTTTACTGCTTCGTCTGCCGTCGCCGGAGAATAACAGCAGGTGTGGGTGAGTAGAGGGATGGCTAGGCCACCGATGTGAGTACGATGGGGCGGTGAGGCCTGTGCGGCAGCACAGCCGGCCGCGGGGAGGAGGGAGCAGGCAGTCCTGCCGGCGCTTGTTTGAGCGGCTGGAGCAGGAAGAGCAGAGATTGAAGAAGCACGGCGCCCTTCGATGGACATCCAACAGTCACTGCTTGTGCGTCAACCTTTTTTTGAGGAAAGCCTCAAATCTGTGGAAAACGACATACATCCCATCTGCCATTATTTCTAATAATTTACAGCCCATTTGCTAATTCTTAAAGTTTTTTTGGAGCCCATATTCTTTTTGTTAGCATTACATCCCATATTGTGGCCACGGTTAAAAAATTATATGAAATTTTGCATATTTCGGTGCGGTCCGAACTGTTTTTAATCCCAAAATTTCGACTCACATTCAAACTGATTTTAAAAATAAATGTATATCAATATAAAATCCAACAAATTCTCCATGCATAAAAATTAATGTAATTTAAAATCTCGAAATGAAAAAAAAGATATTTGAAACTAATTGCCGGTTTGATGTGTTTTAAAAATGTACAGCCCATTTCTCATTACCGATGGGCCATTTTCTCGGCCAGCCAAATGAAAGCTCTCCTCGTCTTGAAAGATTTGCAGCCCAACAGGCCTGACAAAGCGACTTACTTGGCAAATCACAAAAAAACTGGGTTGTGGTCGTGGACCCAGCTGTCAGCCTCTCCAAGTACAGTACTCTTCCGATGGAAGTCGTTCCTTGACCACATTGACCACGCCGCGCGGAGAGCACCACGGCGGTGGATGACGGCGAGGCCTAGGAAGGGGACGACGCGGAGCCGGGGAAGACGCGGCAGTGGAAGCCCGCGCGGAGAGGAGTACGAGGGTTCACTAGTTCGGCTGCGGTGTGAGGCTGCCGTCGCTGCAGGGCCTGGCTAGCGGTGGGAATAGTAGGGGACGGTGAGGCCTCCATGGTAGCACAGCCGGCTACGGGAGGCAGGAGCATGCGGCACGACTGGCGCTGCTTTGGGCGGCTAGAGCAAGAAGACCAGAGATTGAAGAAGCACTATGGCCGTTGGATGGACATAGTACGGTCACTGGAGCTATAATCGTTCATATTGACTAAGTTGACAAAGCCTTCCATGCCCGTCAACTTAGTAGGCCCACAAGTCAGCCTCCCACAATGGTGGGTCCCAGCTAGCAGGGGGTATTCATTTTTTTGTGCGTAATAAGGAGGCACTTCCTTGCATGCGAAGATATAGCTGGTGGGTCTGACATGTCAGCGGGGGGAACGCTTTTTCACGAAATGCAAAGGCCCTTCCAGTGGGTCCCAGCTGTCACGTGGAGGAATCATTATTTTGCGCGTATAATCCACGGCCGATGGATGTCGTTCGTTGACCCATTGACCAGGCCGCCCCGAGAGCACCATGGCGGTGGACGACGGCGAGGCCTAGGAAGGGAACGACACGGAGCCGGGGAAGACTCGACAATGGTTGCCCACGCGGTGGGGAGTACGAGGGTTTACTGGTCTGGCTGCCATCGCCAGAAAATAACAGGAGGTGTGGGTGAGTAGAGGAATGGCCTGGCCAGCAATGAAGTAGGGTGGGGCGGTGCGGCCTGTGCGGCAGCACAGCCGGCCACGGGAGGCGGGAGCAGGCAGTCCCACCGGAGCTGGTTTGGGCGGCTGGAGCAAGAAGATCAGATATTGAAGAAGAAGCATGGCCGTTGGATTAACATCCAATAGTCACTGCTGCTAGAATTGTTTGTGGACTAAGTTGACAAAGCCAAAATGCACATCAACCTAGTAGACCCACAAGTCACCCTCGAAATCTGTCCCAAACAGCATACAACCCGAAATTTCTAGCCAGATTCAAATTAATTTTAAATCTAAATATACCTTGATTTAAATTCAATGAAATTTTACCCGCACAAAAACAATGAAATTTAAAATATCAAAATCCGAAATAAAACAATATTTTGGAACTAATTGCCTGTTTGCTGTATTTTTTTCATTTTACAGCCCATTTATTATTATTTATAGCCCATTTCTTATTACTTATAGCCCATTTTCTGGGCAAAATGCATCCCTCCTCGTCTTGAAAGATTTCCGGCCCAGCAGGGCGTAGAAAAGCAAGTAGGCCTACGTTGGTTATTCTGCAAAAAACAAAACAGCTGGCTAGCCATTTTCAGAAAGGAAAAAAACAAACTGGGCTGGTCATGTGCTAAACATATGAAATAAAAGCCCGGTCTAGACGGGCCACGGGTCCCACACAACCCAGTTGATACCCTTCTCTATTCCGAAAAAACAAAATTACTGCACGCGCTGCTGGGTCCCTTCTGTCATTCTCACCATGTACAGTCATCTCCTTATTCCTCTCAGTTGTTGACCATGTTGACAACACCGGAGGGCGGCACCGCGGCGAGCGAACCAAGGCGGAGGATGATGGTGAGGCCTCGGACGGGAACAAACAGGAGCCGGGGAAGATCACAGCCATCCGTGGGAGGCAGGAGCAGGCGGTCCTGCAGGCGCTAGTTTGGCTTTGGCGGCTCGAGGAAGAAGAGACCGAAGAAACGCGACAGACGTTGAATGTCAATCCAACGGTCAAGGTTGGCACAATCGTTTGTTGACTAAGCAGACACCAAGTAGCATACTTTTTTATATATAGAAAGAAAATCAAAGACTTGGGAAGGCGTACAGAACAAGCTAGTGTACCAGTAAAGAGACGTTGCCGAGTTTTAGAAAAAAGAAAGACGTGCTCCTGTAGCTGGTTCGAATCCAAACCTAGACTATGACTATATATGGTGCTATGCTACTCTGCAAGTAATGAAACTGACATATCCAACATTCGCTTCTCCTCTTCTCTACTTACTCTGCCTAGCATCAGAAGCTCTAGCCGCAACAACCATGTCCACTGGCTGCTCGTCCACCTGCTCTTCAGCAGGCAACAACCAGATATGCGCCAAGTCGCCATCCGTACCATCTCCTGTGGGTCTCATCACACCCTCGCCGACACGCGCACCGCAGCCGATTGCTCATCGCAACCCGATGCCGTTGGTGTGGTGCCACTGCTGCAAATCACGCAGAGTCATCCGTCGCGTCTCAACCACAATCTGCAACCCTGGCCGAGTCTTCTACAAATGCCCGAATCATGGGGTAATAATATGTTTAAGTGTTGTTCTACTGCTTTCAGTTGCTGATTTTTAATAGTTTTGTTGATGATCTTCCAATTTGATTTGTGCAGAAAAGGGAAGATTCGTGTGATTTGTATTTCTGGGAAGTTGCTGATGTGGGGGAATGCAGCTATGCTGATTATTTGGTTAGCCGAGGAATCCCAATACCTGGAGGTTGGGGTGTTGGAAAAGTAACTGAAGGAACGACAGAAGAGGAAGATGTAGAGCAGAAGTTTAAAGATGCAGTTCCTCTGATCATGGCCAAGCAACAACTACTGAACAGCCTTGACAGCAATGAGGAGATGAAAGAGCTTGTGAAGATAATGGGCAAAATCGATGTGCTCTGTAGGATGATTGTCTCTTTATTTGCAGTGTATGTAGCACTCGTGATGTATTCAGTGGCTACAACATGAGCACTTTGCTGAAACTAGTAATGAATGAAACCTGTGTAGCAGGCTGGGCGTAGTGTTGTGAACATCTAATGATTTCTATTAACAGAAATCAGGGGGTATCCCCCTTTTCTCATATAAATAAATAGCAGAGGCCCTGTTGGGTCAGCTTTGTTCTCATTCGAAGACGTCGAGCAAATTGTCATCCAATAGCAAACTATGTCATCAAATTCAAGTTTCACAGCCAAATATGAGTACAACTAAACAACAATGTCATCATGTTTTAGTTGTCATACAATCACCAAACACAAATCAGCATACATAACAAGTGATGTTCACACAACAAAATACTAAACAACATGTTCATCAGGTTTCAGTTGTCATAGCAAACACAATTTCACATAGTAGATAAAAAACATCTTCTGACAGGCAAATACGACAAAAGCAATGTAATCATCATCCGCAGCAGCAGCGTCAACATCTTCACCATGTGTATTAGTCTGAATCTTAATTCCCCACGGTCTCATCTTCTTCTTCATCCTCAACATCCTCGAATGTTGGCTTCTTCTTGATCAACTCTTGTATGTCCACAGCACGACAGGCAATCTTTTCGCCGGCGTCATTGACGTGATGGTTCTCAAAGATATTAGGAATATCTGTGTTATCTTGTACATCAGGAGCAGTGTAAGCATCATCTTGTTGTGCAACTTCATTAAATGAATTCCTCTGCTCAAACCTTTGCAATACTCTCCAGTCATCGCTACGTGCAAATGTGTCTTCCAAGAAAAATATCTGTGTTGCTTGATTTGCCAAAATAAAAGGCTTGTTGGTCTGGTACGCTGCCTTGACATTGATGGATTTGAAATAATCATCAGCTCTGGGTTTTGCGATCCTGGAAAACAGGTTATACCAACGACAACACAACAGAACCACACACCGATGTTCCTCGAAACTGGAGATATACTACAACTGAACAATGTCTGTTATGTTAGCATACATTTCAGTTGTCTCTTTGTCATACATATCCGTGCTCATGATGGCACTATTTTGTGTCTTCCTGCCTTCGTCTCGTGCAAGAGTGTTGTAGCGCACATCTCCAACAACGCAAGATTCATAATGTCTTACCCGAGTATCAGGACCCATTGCTAGTGAGTAAAGGGCATCATCAACTGCCTGCCCATCCTCCCGCATCTTCTTAACCTATGGTTAGAAAATAGACAAGCTGATCATCTTATGTACTCAATATATTAAAAAAACTGACAGTGCACTTAAAAAGCTTACATGGTTCTTGAACCATTTTGCAAATCCTGCCATAACCAGTTTGTCAATGTTTCTTGGATTTTGTGGCAGTAACTCCTCTTTGTAGATGCTGCACAACATAGTGATTGCGTCAAACATCTAAATATATAAGAATGTGCTGCAAGTTTAGTAGATTACGATGTATAAGCTGTAGTACTGCACTTACTTGATATAAGGTAGTATCTCAGGACAGTTATTCAACACATACCAAACCATTTTGTCCAAATCTTTAGGTTTGTCCTCTTGTTGACTCTTCCCTGTAACTCGAACAGAATAATCGAAAACATTGAGCCCGGGATTGTCTTCACCCACCTCTTTGCTAAGCTGATCAGCTGGTTCAGTGTATTTTGAGCAGAATGTCAATGCTTCTGTAGCAATGTAGGCCTCTGCAATGGAACCCTCGGGTCTAGCTCTGTTCCTAACATAGCCCTTGAAAGTGCCTAGCCGCCTTTCAATAGGGTACATCCAGCCATACTGTACTGGACCTGTAAGTAGTGCCTCATCAGGTAGATGAACAGCCAAATGCACCATCACATCAAAGAAGGCTGGAGGATATATTTTCTCAAGGTCGCATAGCATAGTTGGTATCTTGTCTCTAAGACGCTCCAAAGCATCTATCATGATATTCCTACTGCAGAGTTCCCTGAAGAATTGTCCCAACTCTGCAACTGCTTTGTATAAGTCAGGGCGGCCCAATCCTCTAAGGATAATAGGTAAAACCCTTTGAAGTAGGACGTGGCAGTCATGAGTTTTCAACCCTTGTACCTTGTTTCCATCTGCATTGACTCTCCTTTCAGGGTTGGAAGCAATTTCATGTGGGAATCTCACACGTGACAGGACCTCACAGAATTCTTTTTTTTACCTTGTCCAACACGTACACAGATGGTGCCATATCCCATGGTTTACCTTCTTCTTGCACCTGCAAATCCTTTCTGATACCCAGGTGTGTCAAATCAATCCTAGATTTTAAGGTATCTTTCGCCTTGCCTTCAATATTAAGAAGTGTGCCGATAATGCTGTCACATATATTTTTCTTGATGTGCATCACATCAAGATTATGCTGCAGATCCAAATCTTTCCAATACTCCAAGTCCCTCAAAGTGGACCTGTGGGTAAACAATAATCTCTCTTCTACCCTGCCACACTTCCTTTTCCGGCTACCATTACTAGGATGGTTTCCTGGATATGCATGACCTTCTCTAATTCCACTTGCAACTCATCGGCGGTGAGCCTCTTTGGCGCATCACGGTTTTCATGCTTTGCATTGAACACATGTCTTCGGTATTTTCTAGGATGCGACTTCTCCTTGACAAGGAAACGGCGGTGTCCAATGTAACAGATCTTGCTAAGTATTGCGTATGACAGCGAACTCCTGTCACAGCGAAGACATGCATTGTAACGATGTGTCGTTCGCCCTGACATAGTGCCCAAAGCCGGATAATCATGGATGCACCAAATTATAATAGCACGCAGAAAGAAATCAGTTGGTGGGCTGCTATATATGTCTTGAGTGAGAACACCCTTCCATAGCTGTTGAAGTTCCTCAACAAGAGGCTCCATGAACAAATCAAAATCCTTTCCAGGACCTTTTGGACCTAGGATGAGCAAGGCCATCATGTAGTGTGATTCTTTGGTGCAGACATTTGGAGGCATGTTGTAAGGGATAACAAGCACTGGCCACATGCTATATGTGGCGCTCTGGTGGCCAAATGGGTTAAATCCATCTGAAGCTAAGCAAAGTCTAATGTTTCTCGGGTCAGCAGCAAACTCTTTGTGTTTATCATTGAAGCTTTTCCACTCGCTACCATGAGATGGATGGCTCATTACATTCTGATCTATGTACTCCTGGTTCCTAGAATGCCACAGTACATCCTCTCTTGTTTCAGCATCATGAAACAACCTCTGCAATCTTGGTGTAATTGGAAAATGTCTCAGAACATTATGAGGAATCCTCTTCACATCATCACCATCTTTCCATCTTGATGATTTGCATTTCGGGCATTCAGTTAAGTTGGCATAATCCTTCTGGAACATAACACAATTATTCTTACAAACATGTATCATATCATATCCAATTCCAACTGCATGAAGGAAATTCTTCATTTTACTATAGGTGTGTGGCAGCTCAGACGCATTCGGGAAAGATTTGCGGAAAGCAGCCAACATCGCATCGAATGATTTGTTGGTCATCCGCTCAGATGTCTTCACCTGAAGAAAGGTGACCATAGTTGACAATACTGACAACTTATTTCCTGGGGTGACAGCAACGTTTCATTGTTCCAACATGCGGGCCCACCATTTTTCTTCTGCAGGTGAAAGTTCATGGAATGCACGAGCATTTCGTAGCATTGTTTCAATGTTGGTCAAACTCACTGGCTCCGCCACCACCACCTCCTCCTCCTCTTGCACCTGAGCATCAGGCAGATCAAGATGGTGATCTGCTGCTTCCACGTAGTCAATAACATTGACGTTCACAGCTTCACCATGATGAACCCACCTACTATATGTGACCGCCATCCCATACAAGTGTAGATGATTTTGCACAGTTGACTGGGGTCTTGTAACTGAATTCATACAACCGCTACACGGGCAGATCACATCTGATTTCGGACCACCGTACTCAGCTCTGATAAAGTGCATGAAGTTTTCAACCCCCTCGACATATGCAGCGGAGAATCTTCGAGCAGAAGTTATCCAAGTCCTGTCCATCTGTTAGACATACAAATTAGTTCTTCTACTAGATATTACAGGAAAAACATATATGCTTTTTTATGAAGTCCAAAAAAAAATACCTA
The DNA here is from genome assembly GCF_018294505.1 of Triticum aestivum. Lineage (NCBI taxonomy): Eukaryota > Viridiplantae > Streptophyta > Magnoliopsida > Poales > Poaceae > Triticum > Triticum aestivum. The sequence continues at coordinate 164,542,589 of NC_057809.1, read as the reverse complement.
GGTCGATGTCTAAATCTATGGCAAGATATTTGGACGAGCAGATCTAAGTAACAAAATATATGTAAAGCTAATTCAGCAAACAGATTTGAGTGCCAAATTATGGCAGGCTGTTTCAGTAGTCAATGAGGCCGAGCACACAACCATCGAACTATCGAAGGCCATCGAAGCAACAAAGACCGAGTATAAAATGGTGTAGAGCTATTTCACCTAACAGATTGGCTACTAGACCATGGCAATCTACGTCACAATAAATATATGGAAGGATATTTTAGCAACTAATCGGCCTTGGCATGCCATCTCAGCTAAGCAGATTGAGTGCAGAATAGGGCAAGGAAGCTTCTTAAGCAGAGCATATTGACAGTAAACTACTTCGGCAAACAGTGAGATTAACATCATCTATCAGCTAACATTCAGAGCTACACCAACATGAACGGGGCCTCAGTCTAGAATGCACGTACCATGGGAGAAGCTGACCGCCGTGCATCTCCACACGAACGTCGCTAGCGGTGGCGGCACTGACCGCCGTGCGCCTCCACAAGAACGTAGCCAGAGGTGGCGGCGCGGCTAGAGGACGGCAGTCTATGAGAGTGTCTTGTGGGAGCGAGAGGATCGCCGAACCGCGGCGCCGACGTATCGGCGCAGCGGGGAGGGCGGCTTTGGCAGAGCGAATGGAGTGGAGGGGGACAGGGGGGAGGGGGTTTGGGAATATTATTGGCTAGTTGGCTGAAGGGCGGTTGAATCGGATTTGGGGGGAATTTTTGGGTGTGGGGGGGAGGATATTCGCGCGGTGGGCGGGGGGAGTTTGGTGCATGGTAGGTTTCTCCAAGTGCAGTCCCACGTGTTAGTGAAGAGGCAAGCCGAAGCGCGTTCCGTTTGCGTGAGCCGTGTGTAGGACCGAATGTGTGTGGGGTGCAATGCGACCGCGACAGGAGTGATGTGAGTGTACCGCCTTTTTTCCTTTTAAACTAGGTGCTTCACCCCCTAAAAAAAATTTGTTGCTTCGCGCGATCCGTCGATACTACTACTAGTAATCCGGTAATCCCGACTAAAATGGCGCGGCCAGGTCTTTTCCCGCGCGATATGCTGGGAGGTTGGCCTAGTTGGGTTTTTTTAGGACGAGTAATGCTACACCTACGTAATCCCAGTTACGTAATTAACGTAATGTGAAACGTGTGAGCTGTTGATTGTAGATTGGGGGGAGGGAGGGGCCCACCACCATGAAAATCAGGGGAGGAGAGAGAGAGGCAATTTACGTTAACCCTTTCGTAGGTTCCCGTAGATGTAGAAAGATGTGAAATGCGTGAATGTGTAGTGGATGTACTATTGGAGTGCCTAAGATAATTTGTGTATGTATAGACCTTATGTGTTTATTTTACTTTGCATGTTAGATTTGTCTTGGTTCAATAAAAAGCAGAGTTGGTGATGATGGTGTGCCTGTCATCCTACAATATAGGTCGTCCGATCTATATCTAACGGATAGGAAGGAAACTATGACAATTTACCCGCACTCCTCTCCACATTTGCAGATAAGGCTTTCCCTCGTTCATCCTTTTCTCCCACAAGATCTTGATCTTCCGTGCAACGCACGAGCATCTTGCTAGTACTCCTACAATATGTATATTATTGTGAAAGTTCATATACACCGGCCGAGATTAATGCAAACACGACAGATTTTCATTAAATTTCGAACTTTTATAGGACAGAAAAATAAAAGAAACCCGGCCCTAAACCTATTCTACGGCGGCGACCGATGTCCTCCATCTGCGATCTCTATGTACGGGGGCGGGGTTCAAGACCCGTGAAGTGAAGGTGCGGTCTCCGGCAAGGAAGAGTAGAACACAGGATACGGACCAGCCAGTTGGCACACCATGCCCTGCCGCCTCCCATGCCCTACTCATTCTCGGAGGAGTCCCCGACCTCGGCGGTGCCGGACGTTGGACGACGGCAAGTAGGACGCGTTGCTGACGGTGCTCCCGTCGTCGGCCGCCAGCGTGGCCACTGCTTGTGCAGTCGCGTCCGCGTCCGGCTACGCCGCTATTGCATTGCGAGAGGCGACTTGAGCGAGGGCGGCGACCTCGAGCTTCATCCCCGAAGGCAAGCTCTCCCGCAGAGCATTCACACTTGCGGTCATGGCGGATGTGGTGCCAGGTAGGAGGACGATGCGCTATGGTGTGGAGGTTAGCTGGGCGTTGCCGCTTTAAGCAGCGCATTCCGGTGAGGCCAAGCGTCCGGGTGCGTCATTAAGTCGCTGGAGTTGGCTCCTCGGGCACCAAGCCTCTTAATGACGACATACGAACGGACGACATGAATGCGGGCAGCTAGCGCCGGCTGGGAACGCACCACGCGATGGCACGAGGGACGAGGGTTTTGGTGTGCCAGGGTAGTCAGCTGCGGTCGTGGCAATGTTGGATATGCCCTTTGCTCAGATGCGATCCCCGCATGTCATTGAAAAAGCAAGACGACTCGACATGGTCTCAGGTCCAGAGGATGCAGTTGGCAGCGCTACACCACTCCGCGGACGCATCGTGGCGCCCCGTGCATCCTCGACGAGCCGGGTGTTGGGGTGTGTTTGGATTGTGGCCAAAGTGCACCTTACCAAAATTTTGGTCATGACCCAAAGATTGGTCTTTGTTTGGATGGTTTCCATCTTTTTGGCATGCCAATGAACACTAGCCAACTCTAGTTCATTTTTCTTGCCAATGTCGGCCAAATCATGGGCAACCAATACCTCAACCAAAATTTTGGTCATGGCCCAAAGATTGGTCTTTGTTTGGATGGTTGCCATTTCTTTGGCATGCCAATGAACTCTAGCCAACTCTAGTTCATTTTTCTTGCCAATGTCAGCCAAATCATGGGCAACCAATACCTCAACCAAAATTTTGGCTACCCAATGCTTTAATGGGGCAACCTTGGGCACAAACCAAACATACCATTGGTCGTGCCACAGCACTAACGCCACCCTCGGCACACTGAAACCGACCGTGTCTAGCTACGATATGAGCGTGTCGCTCTCCACGGTCGCCGTGTCCAGAGGCGGTGCTGGAGCTGCGCCCTGTTGTTGGCCCCAACGACCCACATGAACGGTTGTCGGTGGCGAGGAGGTCGTGGGCCAGCTCCTCCATTGGACTAGTCTGCGCTACGTCATCCCGACGGGTGTGCCCCACATGTCGGTTTCCCTGTTTTCCCGGCCATATTCGAGCGTTAGTGCTCCGCGTTGCGCATTAGGCCTTTCACTATGTAGGCCAAGCGAGACAACTTATTGTTTATTTGAGCCGTTCAAGAATAATCATGTGGCGTTTGCTTATTTCTCATTCCTCTCCAACCCTCTTCTCCATCGATCATGTCGCCCTCCACTCGAGTCCATCCTCCCGCATGCCTCATTTGATCATTCCGCCGAGTATCATTCGCATGTACCCACCCTAGTCCTCTTTCAATAGATCTCCGGACCCCGAGATGAAATCGAGAGGGAACAAGTGGGGGCACGTGATACGTAAGGCGGATTCAAAATTTTGAACCGGTGATCATAGCATCCGCAAATCATATATAAAGGGTATTCAATGTTCATTTCGTTTTTGAACGTACAATATACTCCCTCTTATCCTTTCTAGTTTACATATAAGTTTTATGTGTAGTCAAAGTATCTCTACTTTGATAAAAAAGGTATCAACATTCAACAACGCCCAATCAATATTGTTAGATTCGTACGTACTCCTAGATTTGTACTCGAGATGGTTTCCAATTTGACTATTGACAAGATTAATAGTACATGAGATGTATAATGTGAAAATTATATCATTGGAAACTTCTTTCACATATGAATTTGACCGTATGCTTTGTGTAAGTTGCATGTCATATATTATTACTCTAACATTTGGTCAAAGTTAGCCTCGAAAAACGCATTAGACCCTGTATGCTTTGTGTAAGTTGCATGTCATATATTATTTCTCTAACATTTGTGTAAGTTGCATGTCATATATTATTACTCTAACATTTGGTCAAAGTAGTATAGTGGAAGTGGATCCTCTGACGTAGGTATCCCTGCCTTACCCTCCCTTTCGGTCACTTACTGGCGGACCGCATGCTTGCTAGGCCCCGCATGTCAGTTACTCAATGGGTTCGGCCACGTCAGGGGATCCTCATCCTTATTATACTCCCTCTGTTTTTATTTACTCTGTATAAAACAGAGGGAGTGGTGGAATAATAAATGACGCGGGCGGGGGAGGGGGAGGGACATCGGTTTGCTCTCAACTGCGGTCCCACAAGCGAGTGAAAACGCAAGACGAAGCGTGTTCCATTCGGCGAGCGATGTGGAGGGTCCAGCGTGCCGGGATGCAACGCGAACGCGGCAAGAGCGATGTACAGTCAAAACCGATTGACCGGTCGTCACCGGAACCACTATTCACACCAGAACCTTCGCTGCTCGGCCTACGCCAGCCACTGCCCTAAAACCACACCAAATCTCCAGCCCATTCCCCCACCTTTCGATCCCCTATCCCGCATCAAGCATCTCCTAGTTCGCCGGAAAGCCATGGTGCGCCGCAAGATCACTTACTACAAGATGCTGACGCTGGAGCGCCGCGCATAAATCGCGGCAGTAGTCGGCGCCACAGACCTCCGTTCCCAAGCTCGCTTTGCAGCGGGCCAATCCCCGAGTTCTCTGGAGCCAAGCTACGAGGAGGAGGAAGCCGATCCAATGTTCATGGCGGAGGTCGCAGCGTAGAAGGCCCCCAATGGGTATGAGACGATGGACGTTGACTTCGTGCCGGCGTCCGAGTCCCCCATGGTGCAGGCGGACAAGCGGTTCAACATGGCGATACTAAAGGAGGACCGGGAGGCAGAGGCTCAACTCAACACGGAGCACGCGCATGCCGCTGCCATTGAGGCTCTCCTGCAGGCGGAACCGGATGTCGTGGATGTGAACCGGGCGGCGGAGGCTCAACTTGAGGCGGAGCGCGCGGATGCCGCTACCATCGAGGCCCTCCTACAGGCAGAACCGGACGTCCTGGACTTGAATCGGGCGGCAGAGGCTCGACTCGACACAGAGCATGGGGATGCCACTCTCATCGACGCCCTCCTGCAGGCGGAACCGGACGTCCTAGACTTGAACTGGGCGGCGGAGGCTCGACTCGACGCGGAGCGCGCAGATGCCGCTGCCATCGAGGCCCTCCTACAGGCGGAACCGAACGTCCTCGACTTGAACCGGGCTGTGCTCTCGTTCGTGCAGAGCGCCCGCATGCTCCGCTTGAACGAGTAGCTGGAGGCCGAGGACAACCACGGTGCGGAGACACACGTCGGCAGCGACGGCTGGTTCGCGCCGGCAGCCAAAGACGACGAGGCTGTCTCTTTCCGCGAGGAGTGATAGTTTTTCTTTATGTTGTTGTTTTTATGGATCTTTTGCTGTGTAAAAACATATATTTGTTATGCAGTCGCCTGACTTGGGTCAGTCTACCATTTCAGGCAGTTGGATGAATATCCTACGTCTCCTAACCCTTCTTTCCTTCTTCCTCACCTCTTCTTCTTCCCCAACAGACCACCGTACGGGCCGTATGGATACTCCCCAACATGCGGTTGGATAAACATACTCTATGAACAAAAAATATGTGTCAGCGATAGGATGGCTGAGTTTGGTTTGTTCACATGCGACAACACGTGTCAGTGAGGGTGCGTTCCCTTGGTTGGGTTTGCGGCATGCATGAGTGACTGTGTGAGGGTGCGGTGCGACCGCGGCATGCAGGAGCGACCGTGTGAGGGTGCGGTGCGACCGCGACAGCCGTGCGCAAGTGTACCTCCTTCGCATTTTGAAAACTTTAGGCAAGCTTGGCAAAAATGTGTGGCGAAGTTTGGCAATGCAAGGCCTAGACCCAAACAGGATAAGTACGTATGTACTAGGAGTACTAGTGTTAAAAAAGAAAGGCGGGGTTTTCCTTCGCGGGATTTAATCGATACAAATCCTCGTTTCACGTGTCAATTAATGCGTATTTTTTTCTCCAAAGACCAAAGAGCTAACCATCTCACTCCTCATCGCTTGATTAATGCAGCGCCATGCAAACCAATCTTCTCACTTCCGCATGCATGCAGGGGATATTAATGTCCTTGGTTGCTAACCCCATCAACTTTGCTTCGATTAGTGTTAGTGGCCCTTTGCAAATTGTAATTTTGATAATACTGGCCTTGTGTACAAAAAATGGAGATAGTAACTATATTTGACTTCCTTCCCCATTGCGGTGATGTCGACGATAGCTTTTTTTGGTGGTTTGGCGAAGTGCGTTCGACGAAGAAAACCATTGAGGGAGACCACGGTAAGTCATTCGCAAGTGCCGCCTGCAAGCCGAGACAACCGCCTTATTTGCATCCATGAAGTCCTTTACTAGTACTACTAGGAGTACTAGTGTAGTGAGATGGTTTCTCGAAGAAGATGATGGAGAAGCGGAGTCAGCGAAGAGTGAAATGATGGTTGCTTCGTCCGTGCTTTTGTGATTTTACGCCTCACTACTTTGTGATTTGTGATAGAAGGGACAGGGGAGTAGACTCTGTGCTCTATACTGTACTACATGCGTCCAAGCATGGGAGAAAGAGGAGAGACGTTGCATTTTTCTATTCCTTCAATCAATCAATCAGGGAGCTTCGGTTCCATCTTTTTGGCTTTGGCAACACCGTCCACAATGGTTCCCACGATGCCAAAAGCTATTTTCACATTTGGCTACACATTGTGGATGCCCTTAACCGTACCACTTGGTTTTGTTCCTATGTGCTATCTATACAAATCTCAATTATATTGATCTAAAAAATTATAGAATCAAGATTAGTAAAAAGGAGGTGATTTTGCCGCGCGGATGGCGGGGCGGTTTCTTATTTGAGTAATGCTACATCCACGTAATGGTTTACGTAAAGTTACGAACTGATGTGATGTGGGACTCTTTGATTGGATTAGAGAGGATTAGGCCCACCCCACCTGTAATCAGGGGGGCATATTAGATTAGATGGAAAGTATATGTAGTAGCTACGTAGCCGTTTGTAAGTCTAGGATTAGGCTTCTTATTTTCGGAGGACGTTGTCCTGGCGGTTTGCTAACATGCGGTCCCACGTGTCAGTGCTTTACCAAGCCGATCTGCATCCCACATGAGGCAGAACAACGGCAGAAGCAACACATGGTTAAGTTGAAGAAGATGAGGGAGAAGCGGATTCAGCAACGAGTGAAATGATGGTTTCTTCGTCCCTCCAAATTAACTGTGGGAAAGGTGCAGCTTTGTGATTTGACGCCTCATTGCTCATTAGTACGCCGACGCCATGACTGGGGTGCTTCACCCCGGCTGCTCTGCACTGTATTCTGGTATGGCACGTGGACCTGGTAGCTTGATGTCCCACATGTCGGCGAAAGGGACTAGAAGATTTATGAAAGCGAGCGCTCCACTCTTACGACGGAGGAGTAGACGACACGGCGGCCCAGTGTACTGTCACTTGTACTGTATAGTATTGTAGTTTTGTTGTTTCACACGATCCATCGATACAAACCCGATTAAACAGGAAAGGGCAGGATTTTTCCCGCGCGGTAGATGATACTGGCCATACATTTCAAAGGCAATTTTAATGTATGCAAACTGAATAATTATAAGTAACAATATGATATCTAGTAAAACTAAAAACACATATGATTTATTGTGTTAGAGTGTAGTAGTAGTGCTGTATTGCATAGTTGTTAGATGTAACATGCGAGAACGTGTAGAGATGTAGTTTTGGAGGGCCTACAAAGAGAAAAGCGTAATACAGTCACCGAACTTCAGAATAAGCTGATTACGGTCACTATATACGTTTTGCGGTGATTATACGGTCACTTGCTCACAGTTCAACATCGGATTGCACTCTGTTGACCGGCCAAATAGTCTGCATGGCGCCATGTTGACTAGTTAAATTGACCACGTTCCTTGTGGGTCCCACCTGTCAGTTCGCATAAGCAAAAGGTCAGATAAACACAAATTTACGCAGGCGCGACAAGGCTCCAACCTGTGCCCAGAAATCACCTGGTTGTGTATGTGTCTGTCAGGGCCTGATGTGTGCGCATGCACGTGTAGGTTGAGCACTTGAGCGTGAGAGTGTGTGTTGGTCGTGTGGTGTACTGGTGTGTGCATTCATGCGTGCGTGTGTGTGTGTGAGTGTTGCGTGCGTGGCTGCGTGTGTACGTGTGAGTGTTGCGTGTGTGCGTGGGTGCATGTGTTTGTGTGAGTGTTGCGTGGATGCAGTTCGTGTGCATGCATGCGTGTGTGTATAATCACCACACCAGCTCCTGTGTGTTAAAACAGACGGCTCAGCATACCAATACAAGGCCATCTTGTCCGCTATGCCCGCGGTCATGACTTCGAACCACCGTCCAAATATTTTTTTGTCGTTTGTTTTCATTCTTACTAGCAAGATGCACGTGCGTTGCACATAACATCAAGATGCATTTGTATGACTTGTTTATCTTGTGAGAGAAAAGGATGAACGAGGGAAGGCCTTATTTGCAAATGTGGAGAGGTGTCTGGGTACCTTTTTGCAAAATTGCCATAGTTTCTTTCCTATCCATCAGATATAAATCGGACGACCTATATTGCAGGATGGCAGGCACACCATCATCACCAACTATGTTTTTTTATAAGAGTGTATTTTATGTATTTTATAAGAGTGTAGATGTAGAGTAGATACAAGTCGACAGGTGGGCACGATGGTAGTGAGATAATGTGATGCAACACTAGAGGTGCCACGTGGAGCGTTTCACTGGTCAACTAGTCATGTCATGAGCAAATACAGAGTTGTACGATGAGCCCGTGACTGTATAATAACCACTAAACGTAAATGGTGACCGTAATGAGTGGATTCTGAAGGCCAATGTACGTATCGTGCTTTTGCTTTAAATACAATGATCGTCATTGCATATATCGCGAGAGAAAGATGAAACATGCATGAATTTTCTGGGGGCTTACTTTTAGAGGACCTGGAGATAGTTTTGTGTGCATACGTGAAAAGGGCGTACATGGGGGGTATGCGATGGAGAGAGAGATGCTCTTCGTTTCTCTTTATTATGACTAACTTTGTATATAGTATAAAAATATACAAATTCACAGTGCGGAATAAATATCATTGTGGGCACCATGCAATGCAAATTAGCGTTCGTACTCCTCCATATAACTTTGTAATGTTGTATATATGTAGAAACTCTAAAATAATTTTTTTGCCACACTTTATTCAAAAGGAATGTTGTATGCGAAATAAACGTGAAGAGAGGGCTTTTTAGATCAATGGGGTACGTGATGTAACATGTGTGAATGTGTAATTTATGCATTTGGCGGGGCCTAGAGAGGTATGTGTGTGTATTACGTATTCGAGAGAGGCATGGATAGAGGGGCCGACGGGGGGGGGGAGATAGCACGAGAAATGAGAGTGGTCTAGAGAGAGAGACAAATATGATGTCACGACAAGAGATTCCATTCCCTTGAGTGTGTATATGCAAGGGGGGAGGGAATAGAGGCACCAGGAGAAATTTTCTGTGTGTGTGGTATTTGTGTTGGTATGTGTGGGTGTGAGAAGATAATGAGACGTGGTGGCAGAGGGTGTGTCACCGCGTGAGGTCCGATGGGTCGAGGTGAGGCCCTTTGTTCGGTTCCGTCCTGCGCCACATTGGTCGGCCCGTGACGCATTTAGGAAGACCCATGGATGACTAGTCGTACAAGACAAATATAGCAGAATTGTGAAGGACTCTGTGTCTACTGACAAAGCTAGCTAGGATTGTAACCCTAGGTTCTCGGACTAAGGTAACCCCTTTATCTCTGATATTACTATTCATCCCACCTAACTTTAAGGGGCATCCTACAGAATGCTCTGCTAAAATCATACTCGTCGATTAGGAAGAGAGGTGTGAGACAATGCGTGAGAGACATGCGTAAAGATAATGTGCGTACATGAGACACGTAGGCAGGTCCATGTGTATAGAAAGGGCCGATGAGGATTGTGCGTGTGTATGTTTGTGAGAGGAAGAGTGCTTGTGATAAAGGTTAGTGGAAACAGTTGTAAATGGTTACGAGAGGGAGGGAGGGTTATATCTAGAGCATGTGTGCGAGAAAGACACCTCGGGAGAGAGTGTGTGAGCATGTGTGAGAGACCATCGATGGAGAGTGAAACTACACGTAAAAGACTGCTCTACACATTGATTAAAGATATAAATTGTATCCAAATATTAGGATGGGATCATGATATTTGCAATTCGCGTAAGGAGCGGTCATTGATCCATCAGACATCTAGATTCTATTGAATTTGAGCATGTCTATGTTATTATTCGACACAATTGATCCACATAGTTAGTATTTTGAACTCCAGACAATGCATCGCTTTAGCAATCGAATATAAACATGAGTATAGTTCATGTTGTGTGTGTAAATCACATTATACATATGAAAGTTACACAATGGACATTATAAATAGCTACCTATGAACTAGCATACATTTGAATTCAACTTAAGGTGGTTTAAAAAATCAAATTCAACATGAAGTCCATTCAATTATTTGAATTTGATATCATGGCATTTGTAAACCATACTTAAATTATGGGGGCACCAATCTTTGCTCTGATTTTGTACATAATAGCATATGTAGTCATGTACAAAATAGATTCAAATTTAGCTCCTCCATTCCAAAATAATCGTAGTTATAGGATTTTCAAGTGTCAAAATTTCAAAAAGAAGCGGATAATTTAATGAGGTTTTCAAACATACAAGGTCAAACATAACATTGTCTATTTAGGTCAATCCTCATAGTTCAAGAGTACTCTAAATGTGAATGCTCGTGTTTCAAAATTTTGAACGAAGTGCCAAAAGACCCTCTACTCGCCCGAAACCGCGTGAGACCAATGTTTGGTAGTACAAGGAAATTACTTTTCTAATAACTCTGACCCGTGAAACCTACCGGCCCGACGTCCAAAGGTCTAAACCGGGGTAGGTTTGTAGCTTCATCTAGACGCCACGCAACCGCATCCGAAAAACGTTCATACACAATGGCCGCCTAAGCACACATGCGCGCGGCCGAAATCGCTCCCGTCCACTATTTGGGACACCTGGGATTACCATCCTACCCCCGACCCGCAGTAGGTCCAAAATTTAAGAGGGGGCAAAGTTTGTACTTTCCCCAAATTTCAAACAAGCGCGCCCCATCTTCCGTTCAAAAAAGCCAAAAACAAGCGTGTCCCAGACGGAAACATGGTTCCCCCCACCCATCCGATTCCCCATTCGTACTCCGTGGGTGCCAAAACTACCTCTCCACCAGCCGCGAAATCCTGGAGTCCTCCGTCCGCCACCCCATCCCACCCATCAACCGCCGCCCTCCTCCATCACGCCGGAGCCAATACCCCGACGTCGTCGTCCACCGCAACCTCAACCGCAACACCCTCCACGGCTAGTAGTTGAAGCCAAGGCAGAGCCGTCCGTACCTGAGCCAGTTCAACCACGCCGTCCTGCGCCTCACTACTGCCGCTCCAACTTCGCCACCCTCCACCACACCGGAGCTGTTCCTGCTACGCCGTCCTTCGCCTCCTCGGATCTGCTTCCCCTCCACCGACATACAACCACGGCAACATAGTCAACAATTTGGCCATGGATTCGTCCAAGCCTGCACCCTCCAGAACATCGGTTTCCCTGGTAAAAAGAAGAAGATCGGTGCGACATGTGGAGGTGACCACACCGGCAACCAAAAAAGGTACTCCTCTTCCCTTATTTGTGCAAATCTTACGTCTCTGCTTGCACGGTATTCATCCCACAGAAGACACTAGTTGAACGCTTCTTATTGATACTAGATGTTCCTAGTAACTCGCAATGCACAAGGTTTCTCCTCATATACTATTTCACCTTAGCTAGAGGTCCGTTGCCCCCCTGAATTTCAATTTCTGGCCAGTTGATTCCCAATTAACGGAAGCATTCCCCGGTGTAACAGGCGCTAGTACGCCTATTACGCCGGGGAAGTAGCACCTTGGTGTTTATCTTAGGGGCGTGTGCGGCCTAGAGCTACTAGCGCCCGATCTGGAGGTCGGCCGGGATTAAAGGGATGGCCTGGGGGCACTGCCAAGCATGGCGGTGGTGTGAGGTCGATGGGAGGGTGGGGCGGCGGAGGCAGGGGTCTGGGCCGGTGGTCGCTGACGGTTCGAGAAAGATCGTCAACAGTGACTGGCGGGAGGTAGACAAAGGCCATCTGCCTGTTCCTTATAGATCGGATGGTTCATTAAAAAAATCGACTGACCTATTTATTTTCAGTCGACTATTATGTTAGATATTACCACATGTGGTGGTGTGCTGCAGGAGTACCTGCATTTCCTGTGCTCATATATTACAAAATCATACGGAGTAGAATCTAATTTTGTTTGCCATGCAATGTTGTAGAGCTATCATATGTCTCCTGTCATTTATTTTTCAGCCACCTGCTATCTGCTACTTTACAGTGCACTAGTTCCGCACACACTTCACCCTTACTCTCACTATTATGTTTTTATGCAAGGGTATTTCAGACTCTGCTGCCATGAGAGAAGCCAAAAAGAAAAGAGGGAAGTCGCTCCAGCTTCGTATGTGGGTAGGCAAGACACGTTACAGCGCTATAAAAGGGTGCAGTGTCAGCAGATGGAGACGGTAAACGTAGCTCTGGAGTTGATGACCTCGCTCGCAATGAACCACCATCCCAGGTGCTTGCTTTAACTTCACGGTGTCATATGTTGTTGCATGTTCCATATGGTGTCTAGCTTGTATTCGAAAGGCCGAAGTCGGTAAGATAAGGAAAGATATTTTTTTACATGAACCACCATCCCGTGAGCACCAGAAGACAAATAGCTAGTCAGGGCACTGGCCAAGCCAGTGACAAGCCCAGCAAAGATAGGCATCACCTGGAAGCCAACTAAAAAGCTGCGATGGTGGCGAAGCAGCCCGCCTCCCACCAGGCTCTCAGGTCCTAGATGATCATGCTCACCACTCCAGCCGGATGTCTAGCTTGTATTGCTTCCAATTTGGTTAAATTGCATCTGCTTAGCTTAGACATTATACCTTTGAATATGACATGCCTTTCTGTTTTTGGTACATACTAGTACATCTGTGTATTAACCATGTTCTTACATCAAACTAATGTCCTTGTGTATCCCTCATCAATCACTTATGACGAGGCAGGCAGGCAAGGGGACTACTCCTCATTTAAAGAATGCAGCGTCAGCCTCCCGACATGATTCTCAAGAAACAGAAATGCTAGATGAAGATAGTGAATGTAGCTCTGTAGTTGATTACAGCATTTCCCCTACACTAGCATCGTAGGTGCTTGCTCTAACTAGGCAGCGTGATATGTGGTTGCATGTTGCATATGGTGTCTAGATTGTAATTCTTCCAATCTGGTTAAACTTCATGTGCTAGTCTGCTTAGCTTATACATTATACCCGTTAATGTGACATGCCTTCCTGTATTTAGTACATAGTACATTTGTCTATTAAGCATGTCCTTACATAAAACTATTGTTTTTTGTATCCCGCATCAATCAACATGACGAGACACCTTTAGTATATGCAGTGCGATATTAGTTGCATCTTTCATATGATTCATAGCATGCGCTGCTTCTAATTTGTTGAAATTCCATTTATGATGGGACGCTTTTAACTTGGTAGAGTCATATTGGTTGCATCTTTCATGTGGTCTCTAGCTTGCATTGCTTCTTATTTGCTGGAATGGTTTCTACTTAGTTTACACAAACAGTTGTGAACATGCCATGCCGTCCTGTTTTTCGTACATATTCCATCCTGGTATCATGTGTTTGCCTTGCATCAAAGTAGTGATTGTCAGTATCATGCATGAATGAGTTCTGAAGAGAGAATTGTATTTCTTTTTCTTGTCAGTTTTACTTGACAATTCAAAATCAATAAAGCGGAAGGAAGTTAGCAAGGCAGCGGATAAAGGTGCTCCTTCTGAACGGAGGGCCTCTACAGTTTCTACTCCTCCACACCCCCAAGATGATTTCCAAGACAACACATGCATAGACACTCAACAAAGCTGTGTTTATGATGAGCACGTCTCTCCTAGTGCAGCATCACTGGTGCTCCCTCTAACTTGGCACTGTTATATGTGGTTGCATGTTATGTGTGATGTCTAGCTTGTATTGCTTCTAATTTTGTTGAATTCCATCTGCTTACTATACACATTATACTTGAATAAGACACGTGTTCCTGTTTCTAGAACATACAATATGTGTCTATCACACCATGTTCTTACATCAAATTACTACTATCGTGTAACCTGCAACAATCACTTATCATAAGACACGTTTGACTTCGGAGTGTGATATAGGTTACATCTCACATTCTTTTCTAGCTTGTACTACTAATTTGTTGAAATGGCACTTATGAAGAGACAGTTTTAACTTGGTAGAGTGATATTCGTTGAATCTTTCATATGGTGTCGAGCTTTCATTGCTTCTAATTTGTTGAAATGCCTTCTCCTTAGTTTACACATCATAAGCTGTGAATATGCAATGTTGTGAATATGCAATGGCACTAATGACGAGAGACCTCTAACATGGTAGTGTGATGTTGTTTGCATCTTGCATATGATTTATTTCTTGTACTGCTTCACATTTGTCTAAACGCCATTTATGATGAGACACTGTTAACTTGGCAGAGCGATATTTGTAGCATCTTTCATATGGTGTCTACCTTCCATTGCATTGCTTCTAATTTGGTGAAATGTCTTCTTCTTAGTTTACACATCATAGTTCTGGTTATCTCTTCCGTCATGTTTTTCATACATACTACATCCTCCTATCATGTGGTTGTCTAACATCAAAGTTCAGTTCGTCTGCATCACGCATCAATTTGTTCTGAAGAACTAAATTGTTATTCGTTTTTCTTGTCGGCTTGACTTAACATGGCACAGAGAAAGAGGAAGAAACACATAATGGCAGGGAATGAGAAGCGGATGAATCCTGCAGATTCTGCTGGTACACATGGTGCAATAGAAGGTCAAAGTCCAGCGGAAAATTCTACAAACACGGCATCCCATGCTACACGAGTTGCAAAAAAGCCAAACAGAAACAAATAGCTGCCATCAAACAAGCAGAGACAGCCCTAGTTCTTGCAACACCTACCACAGTACTACCAGCTGCACGACTTACTCGTGCGTCAACTGAGCTAACAACACGTTCCCAAGCTCCCTTGCCACCTGACACTACTTCCCAAGCACTCTTGACACAAGACGAGTTGGAAATATCAGATGAACCTTGTGAGCTTCAACAACAAGAAGGTAGTTGCTGGAGTCAAGTTACAGTTGCATGCTTCTTTATATGTAGTCTCGCAGTTTGATGTACACTAACACTTCCTATGTTCGTTGTTGGACTAGCACCTAGGCGCAAGAGGAAACAAACATCAGGGATAATGCTCGATAGGTTAACTAAATCTAGAGGAGGAAGAATGGAGATCCGTTTTGAGGCAGGTTTAAAAAGGCCAGTGATGCTACAGAGTCAGCCAAGTTAGTATCAGAGGCAGCGGTTGCCGTTAGGTGTCATGTACGTATCCTCCCAACATGGATTCAGTACAGGAATGACAAAGACGAAACCTAGTTCAACACCTTCCTCGACCATTTATCTGTAAGTATGGTTATGTATGGAAACTAGTAATATCATCTTGCTCTGTCCCATACTTTCTAGGTTGCTGATAATGAGACTCCCATAATTTTCAACAGATGAGGTTCAAGTTGGATAGCCAAGATGATGCAACCAGACAAGCTTGCACCCATGTTTTCAAGTCTGCTCTGCGAAAGTATCAGTATAACTTGAGGAAAACTCACTTTGAAGGCAAGGCAAACAGTGAACTTTCCCAAACATCTCCAGTGGAAAATATATCGGATGAAGACTAGAGGGGCCTTGTTAAACACTGGTCTGATCCGAAGTATCAGGTACATTATATATATGTGATCGGATCACATGTTGAAGTCCTATTTATGCATGTGCCACACAAATCTATCTTCTTGTAGGTGAACTGTTCAAAGAACAAGGCCAACCATACAAAAGTGAAATTCCAACAGACGACAGGATCTCATAGCTATAATGCACACTACGAGGCTCTTGTAATTAGCTGCTGTTTCACTCTTTTCGCTGTACCATATTATCAGATCTATATTGACTTGTTCGAAATGCAGAGGAAAGCCCGCAAGGACCAAAAAGTACCTGAACCAAATGTTGTGGAAATCTTCAAGGACTGCCACACCAGCAAGAAGAAGGGCATGACTACACCAGTCAAAGCCGCTGTTGTAAGTCCTTAATCCTCATGCCTTTTAACTACTACTTACTCTGACTTGTGCCTTGAACTGCATGGTTTGCATCCAATGTCTATTACTCTTTTCAATTTTATACACAATTGTCTTAGCGTATCATTGCACCTTACAAGGTTTAAAAGAGAGGAGTGATGTTCCTTTGATCTTGACCCGTAATCTAGTTCCGTGCTAGACTTGCCCACACAACGTTACAATTGCCTGTTTGTCTGTTCTCAGTTGTTTTGTGATATGAATGATGTCATACTATGCTTACCGTATTATAAACTTCGTCTCTTTATCCTTAGCCCTCAATACAATGTGAAGAAATAGACAATACATTAGCGATGGTACATGGTCATATGTTTGGAACCTGGTTTTATTATGTACTTTTTGCAATAAAATACAACTAATATTTTACATGGGTTCACCAGAATAAGTTCTGTATATAGACCAAAGCTATTTTGTTTGGTTTTGCTGCCTCCTTAATATCTTATGTTCTAGTACTACTAATGTAAAACCTCAACTTTTCAGCGAGCTATGGAAAAAATGGTGGAACCGCCACCTTCTAAAGGTGGCGAGGCAACTATAACCGCAATGTCAGCTCTTGCTGCAGTGGGTCAGTACCTATCCACTAACAGTGCCAAAAGCACGTTCCTGCGTAATACTAGGTTGGTTGTTAAGGCAATATCGTCCAAACTGCCTCATGATCAAGATATGCAAGCTCAAAGCAATGTTGTATCTGCACTCCAGACACAAGTCCATTCCTTAACAGAGACCCTTTGTGAAACAAGGAGAAACATTGCTCAATGTCATCAAGATATGCATGGTTTTGAAACCAGACTATCAGACATTTGCTATGTTGTTCAGGAGCCTAGGAGAAATGAAGGCGAGGATTATGGTGCTCCATCGGACAATACAACATGAAAACGTAACAGTCAGGTCAAATGAACTGAGCTTCTAAACTTCTGGTGGTGCATTTATCTGCTAGACTGTTAAGTTTTATGCCAACCTTCCTTTTGTTATATAGTTGTAATTTGTTTTGGTGCCATACAAAATTTATTCTTAATGTGCATCCACCGGCTGAAGAAAACAGCAAGCCATTTTTGTATAGTGTAGGGTGTTCCCTATATTTGCACTAGTGGCGATCTTTGATGCCGAGTGGATGTAATCTGTGCAATCGCCTTAATAGCCTAGCATTAGTTTCGGCCTTATTTATTTCCTAGTCTTCTTTTTCCCTGGTTTGCTAGTGGCCACAACTACCATGGGCCATATACGGGTCGTAGGATCCATGGGTCTCCTACAGGCCATCGATAAATGGGCCTATAATCGGTGGGCCTTGGGCCGTCGGATAAATGGGTCTACATGGGCCATAATCGGTCATAATTGGTATCGGCCCAGCACGGTAACATGGCGTTAACAGGCTGTAGGACAGCAAAGGCTTAATTCTGTCACAGGCATAACGGGTCATTAATGGGCCAGAATATTGGACGGGCTGGAAAGGCGCATCAGGTTAACATGCCAGAAACGGGCCGACTTGCCATGGGCCGAATTTGTCCCATTAGGGTAACAGGCCAGTAACGGGCCGACTCTTACCATGGGCCGAATTTGGCCCATTAGGGGAACATGACAGTAACGGGCCGACTCTTGCCATGGGCCAAATTTGGCCCATTAGGGGAACAGGCCAGTAACGGGCTGGAAGTAATCGAGGGCCGAAAAGGAGCCCAAGAACGTATGGGCCGTCAATAGGCCGAAGGCTAACACAGGCTGGAAACGGACCATGTAAATCACGGCCCGTTAACGGGTATAAAGAAAATTACTGTTCATTATGGGCTAGAGTCACCGTAGGCCTGTAAAGCCGCAGATGGACTCCACCCGAACTACGACATGACCTGGCCCGATATAGAGGCGCCGCACACCCCCTCTGCTTCACTGATGAAGTAATGGAACATGAATTCCCAGAAGGGTTCAAACCCGTGAATATCGAATCATATGATGGAACCACAGATCCCACGGTACGGATTGAATACTTTATTCTCCATATTCATATGGCCCGCGGCGACGATCTTCATGCCACCAAATACCTCCCGCTAAAACTCAAGGGGCCATCTCGGCACTGGCTGAACAGTCTGCCCGAGAATTTCATTGGTAGCTGGGAAGACTTGGAAGACGCCTTCCGCGATAACTTCCAAGGTACATATGTCCGGCCTCCGGATGCCGATGACCTAAGTCACATAATCCAGCAGCCCAGGGAGTCAGCTAGGAAGCTCTGGACTAGGTTCTTAATTAAAAAGAACCAAATTGTCGATTGTCCGGACGCCGAAGCCCTCGCGGCCTTTAAACATAGTGTCCAAGACGAATGGCTCGCCCGCCACCTCGAACAAGAAAAACCAAAATCCATGGCAGCCCTTACCGCTCTGATGACCCGCTTCTGCGCGGGAGAGGATAGCTGGCTCACTCGTAGAAGCCACAACACCGGTGACCCGGGCACTTCCGAAGTGTGAGACGACAACGACAAGTCACGACGCAATAAACACAAGCGTCGAAATAACAATGAAGGAACGCACGACACGGCGGTTAACGCCGGATTTAGAGGCTCCAAACTTGGTCAAGGAAAAATCCATTCAAGGCAAACAGAGACGGACCATCCAATTTAGACAAGATACTAGATCGGCCCTGCCAGATTCATGGCACCCCTGATAAACCCGTCAATCATACCAATAGAAGCTGTTGGGTCTTCAAACAAGCCGGCAAGCTCAATGCCGAACACAAGGTGAAGGGGCCGCCGAGTGACAGCGATGACGAAGAAACTCGCCAACCAAACACTGGGGGTCATAGGGAATTTCCCCCTGAAGTAAACACGGTAAACATGGTATACATGACGCACACCCCTATAGGGGAGTGCAAGTGCGCACCACGGGATGCCTACGCCATAGAGCCGGTCCCCCCAAAATTTAACCAATGGGCGGCCTGCCCGATCACTTTTGATCGCAAGGATCACCCAGTTAGTATCCATCACGCAGCTCTGGTCCTCAACCCAATCATCAATGGGTTACATCTCATGAAAGTCCTTATGGACGGCGGCATCAGCCTTAATCTACTCTGCCAAGACACTGTCCGCAAAATGGGCATTGATCCTTCAAGAATCAATACCACTACAACTACCCTCAAGGGAGCAGTACGTGGCATAGAAGTTCACTGCATGTGCTCCATCACATTGGAAGTAGTTTTCGGTTCGCCGAACAACTTTCAAAGTGAAGGCTTGACCTTCGATATTGCCCCGTTCCGCATTGGCTACCATGCACTCCTGGGGCGTACTACTTTTGCTCGTTTTAATGCGGTCCCACACTACGCCCATGCAAAACTTAAGATACCCGGTCCATGCGGCGTCATAACAATAAATGGAAATACGGAACGCTCCCTCCGTATAGAGGGTCATACTATGACTAATACAGCTAAAGTACAAAGTGGCCTCATCAAGCCGCATATCTTATCGGCCATTAAGCCGTCGGTCTCTATTAAACAGGACGGATCAATCTTAGGGCTGGATTAGCAGTTCGGCCTTCGGCCTTCGCCTCATATACCTGCAAAGTCTGTACCGTGCATACATAATTATGCACTTAAAATACCCTGGTCATTGGCGGAGGCACAATACGGACAAGCCTACAAGCACTCCCATAGCCTCTTTTTCTTTTCTAAACCATTTTTTATCTTTTACCACAGGTGTCTCAAAGGCTGGTCATCTCACAGACTCTTTCGGAGTTCGGCTTCATACACTTACTTAAAGGCTATTCCTATTAAGGAGTCCTTTCACTGAGGCAAGGCGGCGCAGACGTGCGGCAGGAGTACCAAACAATTCTTTGTAGACCGCACTCTCTATTTCGAGCCTGTAAAGTGCCTTTTTTCCTCAGCCTTCGACCCTCGGCATGTCACATAGCCTGGGTTGTGGCGTTATTATCTATAAGATGGCGATTGATGTATCAATCAGGTCCCAGTGAACATAATCTGTATTCAGTATTCACTTTTTCTACATAACTGAATTTTGCTTCCTCGGTTGTTTCACACACGCACCTCGACACAAATTGCCAGGGGCTCGATATGGGAACAAGTGAGTCACCGACAAGTCCGAAAAACTATACAGCACACTTCGGCGTCACGAGTTTGGCCTTATATGCATCAGCTCCAAATCATGTCTTTGGTCAATAGTTGGGTTGCCCGGCTCCTGTGCTTACTACCTTACGTTCCGCTCTATCGGCTAGGGTAGTAAAGGGAGAACTACTGTGATTGTGTTTCTGGTTCATCTGGTCAAGCACCTCAGTAGAGAAAGCCGAAAACTGACTGTCATGATGCGGCGAGAGCTGGTCAACCACTTGATGACTTATCAGAGTCTTTCGTGATTCCTTATGTATTACACGAAGGACCATTTTTAAGGTCGCCTATGTAGCGCGCCGTATTGGGATAACCGCATACATACCAGGGGCTATATCGTAGACCCACCGTCAAACTCCTATGGCTAAGTGAAAGTGTTAAAGCCCTATTGTCTGATTTCCTAGTTCGCCGCCTTGACACCTCCTTCACGGACCAAGACGTTGGGTCAAGAGTGATCAAGTGCTTTTTCGAACACCCCCCTATTTTATGCGTGGGGGCCGAAGGCAACAACTAGGAAACTTTCAGATTATACAAAGGCGGCCGCACAGGAGGAACCAAAACTTTTAGGCAAAAGTATAAATATATCATAATATTGTTTTTTACAATCTTGGTACATTCACTCGAAGATCATATCCTTCGAGCACTGGCCCTCTATCAAGTGGGCGCCCTCTAGGACATCTTCAAAATACTGCTCCGGCGTGTGTTTGTCCTTGCCCCCGGGTGGACTCTTCGCTGCAATATCGGTGGCCTTCATCTTCGCCCAATACGTCTTGACACGGGCAAAGGCCATCCGTGCATCTTCAATGCATGTTGATCGCTTCATGGCGTTGATACGCGGCACCACATCCACAAGTCGCTGCACCAAACCGAAATAACTATTCGGAACTGGCTCAGTCGGCCACAGCCAGACCACGATGTCCTTCATGGCAGAACCGGATATCTTGTGGAGCTCGGCCCACTAGGCCATCCGTTCGTTCAGCAACAGCGGGCGCTTTGGCATGCCGAATTGTGACCAGAAAAGCTTCTCTGTTGCACACCCTTCTTGCGCTTGGTAAAACTGCGCCACATCGGAGGTACTCTTTGGCAAGTCCAAGAATGCATCTGGAGAGCTCCACATTTAATTAAGCGGGGTATACTTCAGATCCCCGAATTTAGTCTGTAATAGAAAGGGCTTACCGGCCGCTATCTCCCCGACTTGCCGGATCTCCTCCCGAGCCGCTCTCGACTCGGATCGTGCCTCTCTCACCTCTCGTAAGGCCTTCTCGAGTTCGGCTACTTTGGCCTTGTTCTCCTCCTCGAGTGCTCGGCATTTGCCAGTGGCATCCTTTAGAACTTGCTCTATGGAAGATATTCTCTCTTTGCACTGGCGCCGAGCAGCCTGTTCGGCCTTTAACTCCTCATCTGCCTTCCTGGCAGCCACATTACTCATCCTGACTTGCTCCTTGGCCCGGACGATCTCAGCCCGCAGGGTTTTGAACCACGACAGCACCATCTACAGTTATGCATATTTCACTATATACTCAGCTTCGTGCTCGTATTCTTATACATACATATACTGATTGCCCCAAAACATACCTTGCGCCTCGTCAAGCCACCTGTCAATAAGCGTGATGTCGTCATCCACCACATCAAGTTTCCTCTTCAGATCGGCAACCTCTGTAGCACGGGCAGTCGCCATGGATGAAACAACATGTGTTCCACTTAGTTAGATTATTTCCTGGGCATATCTCTTCGATTGCCTCCTATCGGATGCCAACCAGAGTCTCAGGGGCTACTATCTATACACGGGTGCATTTTTTGCATGTAAAGTGCAATTGAAGATATTACATTGCATACCTTGAAGGCTCTTAGCAGGCCCATGAAGGCTTCATTCAATCGGCTTCTCGCGGACAGAATCCTCTCGGCTACCGTCCCCATCAAGGTACGATGTTCCTTTGAGATGGACGCATGTTGCAAAACGTCCATCAAGGTATCCGGCGCCTCCTGATTCCTAGAAGCGGTGATGGAAGTACGGACTCCCTTTGAAGGCATGTGATTGCTCAACTCTAGAGTCGTCTCTGGCTGTAAACCAGATAGTTCGGGGCCTTTATTGTTCGTCCCCGAAGGGGCTGCGTGCCCCAAACTCTTGGCCGCCGAAGTATCACCTTCGGGCGCGGTCTTCATTGTCCCTCGCACCACTTGTTGATCAGGAGAAATCCTCCAGGACGACACCTCAAAGTCGTCCGCCCTATTGGGAGAGAGGGTCTGGGAAGGTGTCTCACTTTCCATCATCTTCGGAAGAAGATCCCCCAAGGAGGAGGAATGTTAAGGAAGACTGCATGCCGGAGTGCAAACGTATATTTTCAGATGTTGCCCTTGTAAGCGGAAAGGAACGGGATATGTTTAGGACACCTTTGTTCACTTATGATTCGGCTAAAGGCTTGTCCTTATGGAGGAACTGTGCGTCAACGTCGTCTTCCGAACCCAAACTGCCTGGCAAGGACATCTTCCCTCGCTTAGGACACTACAAGGATACCCCCTCTAAAGCAACACAAATTTTACAACATTTTGGCTACACGTTGTAAAATTCACAATAGATACGGATATAAGCGTTGAAGCCTATGCGTTCCAAAATTGCAGTTGATGACCCTACATATGAAAAAAACAGAGGAAAGGAGAGAGAGACGCGTCAGAAACAGAGCCCTCGATTCCCCTCATCTCTCCCAAACTACCGCCACCCATTGCCTCATCTCCCTCCTCCGACCCACCTCGCTGCCGGCCCTCCCCTCGCCTCCTCCCACCTCGCGGCTCCGGAGGCTGCCGGATCCACCGCATCCCCCATGCGTCCATCCCTCTCGCGTCCCATCTCTCACTCTTCACGCAGCTCCTCGCTGCGCCACCTGCAGCGGCTGATTTAGGCGACGTCCGCCGAATCCCATGACCGTGAAGCACAGCCCGAGGTCCCCTGGCACCGCGGAGCTTTCCCATCCGGCTAGATTCGGCGCTCGCAGCCACCAGAGCCCACCCGCGACCCTCCCCCATGGCTAGGGTTTCAGGCGTCGGCTCCGGCGCGGTGGCCATGTCGTCCTCCTCTTGTCCGGCGAGTGCATCCCCTCCCTTGCTTCGTCCTCTCTCTCTCTGTCTCCCACTTTCTGTGATCTATGGTCTTCTCTTCTCCTGTAGACGTGCAGGGAGGAATCGCTAGTGGACAGCCTTGCTGCTGCTCGGGACAAAGCAGCCGTGGATCTTCCTCCTCGTCCTGCTATGGCTTCAGGTGAGTTGGTCCACTCCTCTCTGCTCTAGTTTGTGGCACATCAGGAACCGTTGTTGTTCTGGTGGTGTTAGGATTTGCCACCGTTTGGGCTTAAGTGCTTGATGTGATTTTGCTGTTAGAAACAAATATTAGAAGACTCCAACTTTTCAATCTTCTCTTCTTCCAATCAGGCTAATTAAAGCATTAACACCATGATGGTTGTTGCAGCGAAATAGGAAGTCCAATGACGACAGTTTAAAGCACATGGGGAGCAACGAGGGTACCACCCAGCTGTACGGCGGCCTGATAGGGAGGTGATTAATAGCTCAATTTACAGCTGATTTTCCTTCTCAGTACATGCTAGTCGAAGTAATTAATTAGTTGATATTTGCACATACAGGATTTGAGAACTTTATGTCATTTCCTATGTATACCCACCAGTACTCTAGTTAACT
Organism: Triticum aestivum; assembly: GCF_018294505.1. Classification (NCBI taxonomy): domain Eukaryota; kingdom Viridiplantae; phylum Streptophyta; class Magnoliopsida; order Poales; family Poaceae; genus Triticum; species Triticum aestivum. The sequence goes on along the minus strand of NC_057809.1, from coordinate 164,518,470 downwards.
TCCTGTTATATTTTATATATCTTCCGAGTTTCAGCATTAATATAAGCTATGATGATGAGACATTACATAATGTTCCATAATGTGATGTTTAGCACATCAGCTTCCCAACTTTCTTGAAATAATGTGTAACGCTGTGGATAACTTTTACTTGGTTTATTTGGTAGTCAGACTACAATCCTACTGACGATGCGCAAGTTATGCTAATGGCAATGAGTACTTGATATATACAGTTTCATGTTTACATCAGACTGATTGATGAGGTTTCAATATAAATCCTACAATCATTATTATGGGAGCAATATTCTAAACATTTGTTTCTAACAACATGTATATCGTTCCTCTGCGGTTTCATTATTTGGATTTCAGAGCAGCCACTTACTGAAAGCATAATAAGGTAATTAAGCTACTTTCCAGAATATACGGGATTGTATAAATCCTGACTAACGGTGTGTGGTTCTGAAGCAGTCCTTAATTTTGTTCTAAATTTGGCGTTTTCCCGCCCTTTTCATGTTCTGAAACAATAAAAGATGTGTGCACAATGCTTTTTGAATTGCGTTAGCTGTATGTCTTTTGCAAATTGTTCACACTCCAATTAAAGAATTGTTGTGATTATTCCTGGTCACTGCATATATACCTTGCTGTGTGAAAAGTCTGTAGCTTCAAAAAAAATGTAAGCATGTCTCTCCATTGTTTCGTAACGATTTCATATTTAGGTCTTTCTGGCTGTCTATATATACTGCATAGGCAGTGATTTTGTCCGGACTAATTTATTTTTACCCAAACACGAATTACCATGTTAACCAGCATGATGTGTTGAATAACTTAATTAGGCCCTTTACCACAATTGGTGTGTAACTAATATTTAAATTATGTTTACAAGCACAAACTGAAAGTCTATTTGTACTCTGATATATTGTACTCATGCTTGGACCAGGATCTCACAAGGAGGTGGGAGAAGGGACGCCAACAATTGGTGCAGGTTCGTGCTGCTCCAACAGATTTCGCACCACATGCCGTACAAAATGTGTCTTTGTCCCATTTCATATGTTTGACATTGGAATCAATCAAAGCAAATGTTAACACTAACTTTCTGCCATACACGAAGACACTCATATTAGGCTCATATAGTTTAAGTATGTAACCTGAACCCCTCAAAGAAAAGGTAAGAAAACTATTACTAACGGGTCAATGATCACCTTGAGGTAAGTTATGAATGCATTCCCATCTGCTATGTATGCTAGTAATTTTTTATGTATAACAAAGATTGCATGGCCTTTAAAATTTGTACGTGACTAATAACCTGCCTCTGTCACTAGTTGCATGATGTCAAATCATTGTGTGTTAATAGTTCATTTTGTTATTTTCTTTGTAGATTCAGAAGATATATGGATGATTATATGGGTGTGTGGCAAGTATAATGCAATGATGATGATGCTACGGTTCATGATGATGATGATGATGATGATGATGGATGCCTTTAGTTTTGGTTAAGTTGTAGGGAAGGGCTGTTGTTCCTGTTGGATGATGTTCCTCGGTTAAGTTTTAGTTAAGTTGTAGGGATATCAACAAAATATTTAGATTATGGATCACATTGGGATGATGTTCCTCGTGTAATATCCACTATTGTAAACCAACATTTTAATCCAATATATGATTTCCTCTCTTGGGTATATTCTCTTACTTTTTTTGCTCACTGTGTGGAGCATATGCAATACATAATTATCGCCATTATATATGTAATATCCACATTACATATGTACCAACACCTTAAGCGTTGCACATTCTCTATTGCCAAGTAGTGGAGTTTGGATTCATGAATGTTAATCACCAACATATAGAATTGTTGTAGAAGTTAGTTTTATGTGTTGTACTCTTGCAACGGTCCTTTTACCAACGGTAGTATAAGCGTTGCGTTGTGCGCTAGCAACACTGGATAAGGCTACGCATCCCAAATCGTTGGTAAAGACACTTGCAACGCATATATGGGCTTTTAGATACGGAAAAATGCGTTGCTAGAGGGGGGTTCCTGTTGTAGTGGGAGCACCTTCCTCCAGATGTTAAAAGGCGGTCCTCTTCTTCCCATATGGGGAAGCGATGTCAGCTTCCCCTTCTCTTTTGTCTTCGGAAGAGGGAGCCCCAATCTCCCCGGACATAGCGTCTGGTGTACCTTTAGAATGGTGGTCACCTTTGACCTTCTTGTTCTCCTCCTTGTCCTCCTTTGCTGGCACTTGATATGGCACCGGAGCCAGCATCCTTGTTAACACAGGATCGGATGAGTCTTCGGGAAGAGGGGCCAAACAGCTAATTCGTTCTGCCTTATTTACCCAGCCCTGTGCCAAGATGGTTTTCTCAGTATTACGAGATGTTTAACTAAGATGTGTTCGGGAGTCGGGTGCTTACCAAGGTATCCGGATGATTGCAGTCGAGGCCGATGTCTTCGGTGGAATCTGGCCACTACCTCCGTGCCCCGAAGAATAACTTCCACATTCCTTTGTGTGTCGTGCTGAAGAAGTGTTGAAGGGTCCATGGTCCTTCTGGATTGAACTCCCACATGCGGAGGGGCCGTCGCTGGCACGACAGGACCCGGCAGACTAGCATTACCTGGATTACATTGATGAGGCCGGTGTCCTTTTCAAGGAGGCTCCGGATGCGTCTTTGTAGCGTCTGCACTTCATCAATGGACCCCCAGTACAACCCCTTATTAATCCATGATGCGAGCTGTAATGGAGGGCTAGGTAGGAACGTAGTTGCAGTTGCCCACTTGGTACCACGAGGTTTGGTGATGTAAAACCACTTCCGCTGCCATAGGTCGGAAACTTCTGAGAAAGAGCCTTTGGGCCAAAAAGCATTGGGGAGCTTGTTTATCGTGGCACCTCCACACTCTATTTTCTCCCCCTCAATTACCTTTGGTTTCAAGTTAAATGTCTTGAGCCATAAACCGAAGTGAGGGGTAATGTGGAGAAAAGCCTCGCCACATGACAATAAACGTTGAGATGTGAAGGAAGGAGTCCGGAGCTAGATCATGAAAATCTAACCCGTAATAAAACATGAGGCCGTGAACGAAGGGGTGGAGAGCGAACCATAGCCCCCGGAGGAAGTGGGAGATGAATACGACCCTCTCACAGGATCTGGGAGTAGGAATAACCTGTCCTTTAGCAGGGAGCCTATGGGGGATTTCCGCGGGCAGTTATCTAGCCGCCCGGAGCTTCGTGATATCCTCCTTTGTGACAGAGGAGGCCACCCACTGGCCTTGAGGGCTGAGTCTGGACATGACTGGGAGGCTCGGAATAGTTAAGTTGAAACCTGGGTGCTAGAACTCGAGGTTGGAAAGATTGACGAAGAGGAAGGCGTGGAGGAGAAAGACAGGCCTGTGCCCCTTTATAAAGGCAACGAATATCAAACGCCTCCTCATAGGCCTTAAAGCCCGCCTATTCCCAAGGGATTATGCCAACGGAATGGTTGGCTTATCAACGCCCATATTGATGAGAATCCCATAATAAGGGGACACGATCTCTGCTTCGACAAGACGTGCCAATAAAATCGCATCTTAAAACATGAAGTGGGAGGCTGAATGTGACGCCCCAAGACCGTTGCGCCAGGTGTCTTCCAGTTATGCGCGTTCTTGCCATGTCATCATGTGCATTGCATCATCATGTTTTCAAAACTTGCATCCATCCGGGTCTCCCAGTTCTCTCCGTTGTCCGTTCTGAGCCCAGACACACTTGCACGCGCCCGCGGCATGTCCGAAATATTATCGTTATGAGTGGCCAGAAAATGTTCTCGGAATGGGTTGAAAGTTGGCATGTTGTGTTGTTATGTTGTCGGTAGGCTGCCTGCCAAGTTTCATTGCATTCGGAGTCCGTTTGATGCCCCAACGGATAACTATAGCGGCAATATAGCCGGTCTACCGTCAGACGTTTCCCGTCTCCGGAAACGGTTGCCGGGTTGCATCCCTCCTCTCTCTTCTTAGTCCAACCACACACTTGACCTCGTTCGCCTAACCCCTCTTTGCACAGTGCATCGACCCCTCGCGCGTGTTCGAAACTTACCTGAACCCGACCCGGGTTGTCATTACCGATGGGTCCGGATCATCCCCAAACATCTATAAAACATCTCCCTTTTCTTATTTGGGCTCCCTAGCCTATTTTTCTCGACCGTCCGATTTTGATCGAAGGGTCCATTTAGCCCCTAACAAAAAAACACTTGCTATATAATCGGTGTAAACCTACCTAACCCTAGAACCTAGCCGTCCCATCCATTCCATTCCCGCAGCCATCGCCGCTCCTTGTTTTCAGGTCCACCCCAACCAACAGCCTCCAACTCTTCCTCCAGATCCAACAAGTCAACCCTCATCTGGACCGTCGGATTGGTGATCCAACGGATCCCGCGCGGCTCCCGCAACCCGCAGCTCCACCCATTGGCCAAACCTCCTCGATCCAATCTAGATCGGGAGGGAGTCCCTAGCGACGCTTGTCCCAGCCGCCCTTTGCCTCGCTGGACCACTGCCGCCGGCGCCCACAGGAGCTCGCCATCGAAGATGAGCACCACCACGACCTTCCCCAATCTTCTTCTTCTGTCTCTCTCTCCCTCCGGCCTCACATCTCTTCCTCTTCGTTTGCTCAAATAGGAGACAACGACGCCGCCTGGAGCGTCTCCACCGCCGACTCCCTCCGTCTCTGGTTCCGTCCGGCCTCGCTGCCTTGCCGGAGACCCCAAGACGCTGCCTCGCCACTAGGAGTAGCAGTAGACCATGGCGCCACCTCCTCCTAGCGCTGCCGCCGACGACCTCGCCGAACCAGGCCACCCCGGCCAGCCTTCGGCCACCTATAGGCCAACCCCGCCGCCGCACCACCTCCTGCAGTCCTCCCCGTCTTCATGCCGGAGTTTCTGCTGCCGCCATCGTCGCTTCCCGCACCAACCACTCCTCCCGAGCTCCTCGCGTCGAATGCAACAGCGCGCCTCCAGCGTCGTGCCGAAGTCCCTCGCGGCTCCATCGGAAACTGCTCCTCGCCGCCCTTCCCTGCACGCCCGCCACCGCAAGTCCCGTCGCCGCTCCACGCCAAGTTCCCTCTGCTGCGTCGCCCGCCTGCGTCCTCCTCTGCTTTGAGCCACATCCTGCATCAAGCGAATGCTCGTACTCGAGCGTTGACGGTGCCCCCTCCTCCTTGTTCGATCCAGTCAAGACCCAAGCCGCCCACTTCATCAGGCCCAGCCAACGCTCCGCCGGCCTGCCTCTTCCACCAACTGGGCCTCAGCCCATGGTGAACCACCGCTGCACCCCCTTCCACTATTGGCCCAAGTGCATATTCGGCCCGTAGATGTTTTTTTCTAGTCTAGCAAATTTCCAAAATTTCCAGGGATTTCCTGTTTTACAGAAAAGTCCCTCTAGATCTTGCATTTAATAACTTCACAACCGTGCATCGGAATTAAACAAACTTTATATGTAAAATACTTAGAATTATGTAGATTAATAATATCCAACTTTCATCCATTTTTAAAATGTTTAAAATGATGTTTGCATATTATTTGCACATTGCCATGTTAAAAATGATTTAATTCATAACTAAATAACCGTAGCTCAATTTTAAATAAACTTTATATGTATTTGGGGTAGAAAAATGCCTAGTTTAACTTGGTGCATTCATCTTGCATGTTTAACAACTCAAAAATATGGTTTAGGGCAGAACAGCACCAAATTCATAATATGCATATGAGGATTTTCTAGAATTGTTGTTTGTTATTTCCGGCCTCATTTAAACTTGCCTAGATAGGTAGTTTTCATATGCTTCACCTCTTGCCATGTTTAACAACATTTAGTATTGTTGAGTACATAAACAAGAGTGAACTAAATGATTGAATGTGGTGTTTCGTCAATATGCAACTCGTTGCATATTGAGCTCCACTTAATTTGTAGTATTGTTTGTGCACTTTGCCATGCCATGCCTCATTAAACTGGACATGCATCATACTTGGTTGTGCATCATGCCATGTTTATGTGATGGTTGTTTACTATGTTGCTTGCTTCTTTCCGGGTTGCTTCTCTCGTTAGCTTCGGTTTCGTTCCGGAGTTGTGAGGATTCGTTCAACTACATCTGTTTGTCTTCTTCATGGACTCGTTCTTCTTCCTTGCGGGATCTTAGGCAAGATGACCATACCCTTGAAATCACTTATATCTTTGCTTGCTAGTTGTTCGTTCTACCGCTATGTCGCGCTACCTACCATTTGTTTATCATGCCTCCCATGTTGCCATGTCAAGCCTCTAACCCACCTTCCTAGCAAACCATTGTTTGGCTATGTTACCGCTTTTGTTCGGCCCCTCTTATAGCGTTGCTAGTTGCAGGTGAAGCTGAAGTATGTTCCATGTTGGAACATGAATATGTTGGGATATCACAATATCTCTTATTTTAATTAATGCATATATATACTTAGTAAAGGGTGGAAGGCTCGGCCTTATGCCTGGTGTTTTGTTCCACTCCTGCCGCCTTAGTTTCCATCATACCGGTGTTATGTTCCTTGATTTTGTGTTCCTTTCGTGGTTGGGTGTTATGGGAACCCCTTGACCGTTCGCTTTGAAAAAACTCCTCCAGCAAGGCCCAACCTTGGTTTTAACATTTGCCACCCCCACCTATTACTTTTCCCCTGGGAGTCGTGCTCCAGAGGGTCATCTTTATTTTAACCCCCCGAGCTAGTGCTTCTCTAAGTGTTGGTCCGAACTGAGCCGCCTGCGGGGCCATCTCGGGGAAACTCGAGGGCTGGTTTTACTTGTAGCTCATCTCATCCGATGTTGCCCTGAGAACGAGATATGTGCAGCTCCTATCGGGATTGTCGGCACATCGGGGGGTCTTGCTGGTCTTGTTTTAGCATTGTCGAAATGTCTTGTAACCGGGATTCCGAGACTGATTGGGTCTTTTCGGAGAAGGAATATCCTTCATTGACCATGAGAGCTTGTGATGGGCTAAGTTGGGACACCCCTGCAGGGTATAAACTTTCGAGAGTCGTGCCTACAGTTATGTGGTAGATGGGAATTTGTTAATGTCCGGTTGTAGAGAACTTGACACTTGACTTAATTAAAATGCATCAACCGCGTGTGTAGCCGTGATGTCTCTTTTCGGCGGAGTCCGGGAAGTGAACACGGTTTGGGTTATGTTTGAACGTAAGTAGTTTCAGGATCACTTCTTGATCACTTCTAGCTTCACGACCGTTGTGTTGCTTCTCTTCTCGCTCTTATTTGCGTATGTTAGCCACCATATATGATTAGTGCTTATTGCAGCTCCACCTCATTACCTTACCCTACACATAAGCTTAAATAGTCTTGATCTCGCGGGTGTGAGATTGCTGAGTCCTCGTGACTCATGGATACTTCCAAACAGTTGCAGGTGCCGAGGATACCAGTGCAAGTGATGCTACCAAACTCAAGTGGGAGTTCGACGAGGATTCGGGCCGTTACTATGTTTCTTTTCCAGATGATCAGTAGTGGAGCCCAGTTGGGACGATCAGGGATCTAGCATTTGGGGTTGTCTTCTTTTATTTTGGTTCCATAGTCGAACCTTGTTTGTACTCTGGATGATGTATGTTTAACTTGTTATTTGTGTGAAGTGGCGAATGTAAGCCAACTCTTTATCCCTTTCTTATTCAGTACATGGGATTGTGTGAAGATTACCCCTCTTGCGACAAAACCACCATGCGGTTATGCCTCTAAGTCGTGCCTCGACACGTGGGAGATATAGCCGCATGGTGGGTGTTACAAGTTGGTAATCAGAGCCATCCCCGACTTAGGAGCCCCCTGCTTGATCGAATCGCTGGCGTTGTTGAGTCTAGAGAAAAAAAAATTGATTCTTAGGATTATATATATCGGAGAGTAGGATTCTTTTTACTCCTCAGTCCCTTCGTCGCTCTGGTGAGGCCTGCTGAAGTAGAAGTTTTGACTTTCCTCTCCTCATTTTTTCATGATTTTTTTAGGATCACGCAGGTATCTTGGAATCGTTCCGATAGTCTTGTGACGGGAACATTGTTCTTTGTGCCTCCTGACATTTAGGGGTTGTGACAGTGTCCCGGGGAGTTGAGCTCCAAGGTGTTGTCGTCACAATTTTATCGTTGTAGTTCTGGAATACCTGAGTTCGCCGACATCGAAAATCTCTTTTATGCAGTTGTTGGTGAGATAACCTCGATGCCACACAGTACTGGGGCGGGAGTTCGGGAGTATTTCCATAACTCGTATAACGAACGCTTTTCGAAGGTTGAGGTACATGATTTCCGAAGGTTTCTTGGTTATGTGTTGAAGGATGGATACAACTGGATGTAGGAATTGTTAGTTTGGGTGAGATATTATGCTTCCCCTGTATCCCCAACACCTGATTGCATAACCAGAAAGTTTCGGGAGTTTATAAGTGGGAATTCAAGTATCATGTAGGATATCCTTCCAACAGACACATGATACGATATGGGGTCTATCGTATGGGGCCAATCCTTTGTTTTTGTTTTGGTTTGTGGTATTCGAGTTGCTTCAATGTCAAGTGTTGATTCCATACCTTTTCTAAGCGGTGTTCTCATATTTCTATGTGGATGCTAATCATTCGTGATCATCGAGATTGTCATGTCAATTCTTCCCAACCGGTGTGATTCTCTTCAATATGATCATAACTTTTTTCCCATTCGCGAGGTCAATTCTACGTTTTCTCAACGGTGTCTATTTCATCCATCCCCAAGTTGCCTTTGTTTTCCCGCCCTCCCACCCTTTTCTTCAAGGACTCAGATTTCTTAATCAGGTATCATTTTTTATTGATAGGAAGTCTCTCCATTCTTTTCCGCCAATGCTCTTATCCGGTGATTCTCACGAAGATACTAACGGAGCTTCAAGTTCATCATTATTTGTTCTCTTTCTTCTCTGGTGGATTCAAGTCTAGCTTTGTCGATCATATCTTTTCCTCGTTTCAAATGCTTTTTCATGCCGGTGCACCCCCCTAATCATTCACTTCTCATTGCCCATTTGTTCCATGGTGTTGAAGATATCTCGAAAGATTCACGTTTCCATTCTCAATCGTTCAAGTTATCTCGAGGTTGTTATCTCATTCAAGCCATTTAATTCAACCGGCACAATCTCTCTTTTAAACCGTTCAACGGTGTATCTTTTGAGTGGGCCCTAACCCACTGGTCTTTTCCCGGGATCTTACCTGACTCTTCTAATTTTTCCGGAGTTGCTCTTAAATTCTTTTCAAAGTTTGACGTAATAATGAATTGTCATCAGTCAAATGTCTTTCTCCAAGATCTTTCAAATTCTTTTCATCATTGGTTCAACCTTTCTAATTTTCATTCCAGAGTGCCTCAACAAATCATGGTGGTGTTTCTCGTCGTCATTCTCGGATTTTAAAGACCAAAGAAGAGCTCCTCTTAAATTCTTACCCGTTCTTCCAAAGATGCGTAGTTCAAGCTTGTTGCCATCCTCTCATAATTGTTTTTGATTGTGAGAATTATTTTCACCCATCTGGAACGTTTCAGGAGCTGTTTTCGTTTTTTCTTGATCATCCAAAGGCCATCATTTCAGAAGATTTATTCATTCCAGCTTTCAGCTCACATTCTCCAAATCTTACCGGTGAATCATTCAAATATCCTCTAATCAGTTCATGATCTCTTCGTTCTCATGTATCTAAATCCCCTCAAGTATCTTCATTCGTTTTCCAAGTCTTCCCGGTGAATTGTGCCTTTCCTGCATCCATTTTAAATTCTTACAGTGGTTCATTCAATATTCCTCTTCCTATGTTCTCATATCAATTCATTCGTTCTTTCCAATCCTACCGGCGGATCGTCGAAGACTTTTCTCAAGTTTGACTATATCTCTTCAATATTTTCAAGAATAATAAGTAGCATGCCAAATCCGTTGCTTGTCGTCAATTTAAATTGGTGAAGGATACGCATAACATAATTCTTATTATTATTTCATCCAAGTGATCTAGTTTCTTCTTTCTAGAGTTGTTCATCATGTCACATTTCTCGGTTCGAGATGCTTCATCTTTTCTTTTTCGGAGTTCCATGTCAGGACCCAGATCCTAAGTCACACTGATCTAGCATGTAACACATCATATCACTTTGCGGCCTCACGCACGGTATTCCCACGAGTGCCACCTTACCTGGCCCGGGACCGTTTGCGCCTTTTGGCTCACGTATATGATAGTGTCGCTAGCATCCATATGACAAAGCACCCAGGCCGACATGACTAGTCGTGAACCCAAACTGGCACTAACTTACAGGGACAGGCATACATTAACCAACATCGAACGTGTCGGTCATCAGCGTGTGAATCCGGGCTGTAGCAACTGGGCTAATAGGACTCTGGGAACCCGGGCTGTAGCAACTGGGCAGGACTCCGGAAGTCACCGCGTGACATTTCCGTAAAGGGACAGACACAGGAATGAAGTGGATTACATGCCGGCCAGTCTAAATGTTCTGGAGCAGTAGTAACTGGGCTAGCAGGACTCCGGTAAACCGGGCTGTAGCAGACTACCATGTCTCAGTGGAAGCATTAGACTACATTTCCCCATAAGAGAGGCTACCAAGGATAAACAACTAGGTTGTCGGATCCAACACATACCAAGCATTTCAATCATACACACAATATGCCCGATATGTGTAAATACAACATGGCATCACAACAAAACTCTACGACTCAAAGTATTTATTCCTTAGGCTCCGAAGAGCCAAGTATTACAAACATGGGTCTCATGACCCAACATACAGAGCATACAAGCAACAAGCACAAGTGTAAGCTTAACTTGTCTAAGTACATACAACTATAAAAGAAAAAGGATGAGAAGCCTGACTGTCTACAAGATCCTGCCGAGGGCACAAGATCGTAGCTGAGGTAACAAGCTAAATGTCGAAGTTCACACGGAACTACTAGCGAGACTGAAGTCTCTCTGCAAAAACATAAATTAAGCAAACGTGAGTACAATTGTACCCAGCAAGACTTACACCAGAACTATCTACATATGCATCATTATCAACAAAGGGGTGGTGGGGTTTAATTGCAGCAAGCTAGCTTTGACTCAATGGCTAACCTGAACTACTACTGCAAGTAACCCTCTTGAGGTGGTGCACACGAGTCCACATATTCACCAATCAATACACCACTATGGATCCGCTCTCGTCTCCCTATGAGAACGGCATCCATAGCACTCACGCTTCTCTTGCGCATTTTAGATCCACTTTCAATTGTCTATGAATTGTACAGGCAGCCTAGAAGTCCTTTACCGCAGACACAACTATTCGAATAGATGATGTTAAACCTGCAAGGGTGTACTTCTTCACACACGCTCTCGCCACTTACCGTCATGTACACGTCATGTATCTCGGCAACCTTCAAGCGGAAGCCTGGTGAGGGTGTCGTCCATGACCTGACTAACCACACAAGTCTCTCATCCAGGTTTATCGCCTATTCAGGTTCCATCCGTAAGGAGATCCGGCCGGGGTGTCGCTCACGGCCCCAAAGGATGTGAGCAGGGTTCCCAAGCCCACCATCTAGGTTCCACTTGGTACACCATGCCACGGTGCCTAGTCTGTCCCAAGCCCACCTGGCCGGGTGCCACTTGGTAGACTACTAACACTACCTAGAAACACCAGAAACTAATTGCAACCCCTGGATAGAGATCAAGTTGGCTAATAAGTCGAGAGGGGCACTTAAGCATTCCAATGTGTGGTAGTAGCTAGTCATTGGACAACATACACGGAACTCGTTGCTTAAGGACGGTTCTAGTGAGACAACCCACCATGTACTCCTACATGGCCTCTCACCAGTACCTTTACCAAATCGTGTTCACACGCTTAACTCTCAAGCCTGGCAAGGGTGTCAGCCACGACCTGACTAACCACACAAGTCTCTACTCCATGTTTATCGCCTATTCGGGTTCCATCCGCGAGGAGATCCGGCCGGGGTTTCGCTCACAGCCCCAAACGATGTGTACAAGGTTCCCGAGACACCAAACGGGCGCTGGGTACACCGTGCCACAGTGTATCTACCGCATCATAGCCCACCCCTAGGGTCAATGCTACGCACGACCTCCAACACATATCCTACAAACACCAGAAACTAGTTGCAACTCCTGGACAGAGATCAAGGCGGTTAATAAGTCGAGAGGGTCAATTAAGGATCCCAATGAGTGGTAGTAGCTGTTCATGGATCACAAACACAGAACTCAGTTCTAGAGGACGGCTTCAATGAGACAACCCACCATGTACTCCTACATGGCCTCTCACCGCTACCTTTACAAAATCGTGTTCACACACTTAGCTCACACACAGCAGGACATGTTCATCACCATTCCAAGTCATCCCTGATGAATCAGACCTAACTCAACTCTAAGCAGTAGCAGGCATGACAAACAATCATGAATGAGTGGGCACATCAGGGCTTAAATAACTCCTACTCATGCTAGTGGGTTTCATCTATTTACTGTGGCAATGATAGGTCATGCAGAGGAAAAGGGGTTCAACTACCACAGCATGTAACAGTTGAATCGTTGTTGTCCTAATGCAGTAAAAGAGAGCAGGAGCGAGAGAGTGGGATTGTATCGGAATGAACAAGGGGGTTTTGCTTGCCTGTCACTTCTGAAGATAGTATAACTCTTCATCGGTGTCATCGAACTCATCGTCGAAACCACGTCTACTAAGAGGGGACAAACACCAGCAACAGAGAAAGAACACAATCAATGCAATGCGACAATATGATGCATGATCATGACATGGCAATATGATGTGATTTGAGCTAATGCATCTAGCAACTAGATTAAATGAAGTTGGTTTGAATCAAAGATTCAAATTCAACTCCATATGTGAAGATTCAAGTGCCATTTGTTTGATTTTCACTAAGCAGCAGCTATAAGTTGTTCTAACATGCATGAAAATGGTACAGAGGGATAGATTGGATTTTTCTGATCATTTTTCATATATAAAACTTTTCATTTGGAGTTACAGATTAATTTCTATGATTTTTAGAAGTTTATAACATTTTTTGAAATAAATAAACCATTTAAGATTTATTTAAATTCCAGAAAAGAATTACTGCGACAGCATGACGTCACTATGATGTCAGCGGTCAACAGGGCCGGTCCAGGTCAAACCTGACCAGTGGGGCCCGCTGGTCAACGACCCAGTGCTGCCCAGGGTCACAGACAGGTGGGGTCGGGTCAACAGACACGGCAGCATAGTCAAAACTGACACATGGGTCCATGATAATTTGATTAACCTTAATCTATTTTAGTTAGCCGATTAGTTAGGCGGTGGGGCCCAGTTGTCATTGACTCCAGGGGGTAATCAATAGGGTGCTTAAGCCCTAATGATGGTGCCACGCCAGTGGCCGCCGGGGTTAGTCGCCGGCGACCAAATAGAGCGGCGGAGGCACTCGGAACGGCGCCACAAGCATCGGCTGGGCGCGTGGCTTGGTCCTACGACCAGCTGGAAGAGTGCCGCGTCCAACGGTGCAGGTGGTTGAGCGCGCAGTGACCGGGAACGACGCCGGCGAGCGTTTGGGCGGCGGCCGGAGCTTGGGTGATGACAGATTCGTCGCTATGGTGTGCAAAATGAGCGGTTCTCTACACCCGCGATACCTACACATGCCCACATGCCCTTTGGACACACTGGCATGGCCAAATGGTCGCTGGAGCAATGTTGGTGATGGGCCCGAGCGGTGGCTGGATTTGGCCACGGTAGAAATCGTGGCTAGAGAGCGAGAGGAGCAGCGGGGTTAGGGGGGAAAGGACCGGCAGCTCACATCGCATCATATGGAGGGCTCGGTGGCTCGGGGGAGGCTCTGTAGTCCGCGGGCCGGTGATTGCAATCTCTGGCGTCCGAGCTTGAGGACGACGACGTAGTCGACGCTGTGGAGCGTCCGGGCTTGTGCAAGCCGATGGAGAGGTTGAAGGAGAGACAAATTAGCTCGGGGCATGTTCACGGGGCAGGGGGAGAGCGGTGGGCACGGTGGTTCTTGTCGGCGCTCTCGGACGCGAGCGAGGAGAGCGAGGGGGGGAGAGGAGAGGTGAGGACGAGGGAGAGGTCGAGGGGGTTGAGGGGGAGTGCGTGGCGTTCACAGCCGCGTCGGGGAAGCGGCGGGAAGCAGGAGGTGGCCTCGCGCGCGGAGAGCATGCGCCTTCGTCCTCCTGGCAGGGGAGGAAGACGACAAGGGAGACCAGTGGGTTGGGCCTGCCAGCGCTGGGCTAAGTGGGCGCCAGGTAAGCCACATGTAACCTCTCTCTCTCATTTTATTTATGTTTTCTATTTTCTGTCTTTGTTTTTTTGGATTTAGTAAAATACTAAACCACTTTATAAAATCCTGAAATAAATTGTGGGCACATACTAGATTATTCCCAACAGCCCTCAATGATTTCAGAATTATTAGAGCATTTAAAATAATTATAGAATTTTAATGCCCCAATTCAAATACAATATGAGTTAATTCAAAAATCCAGAATGTCCTAGAAATATGTTCATCATTTTTGGCAGAGGTTTTCACCTTAATCAAAAATCATGAACTTTTTGGAGGGCATTTTGGTTCATTGAAACAATTTGAATTTGAACCTAGTTGAATTTCATCATGTGCTAGGGTTTGAGCATCCCCATTTCAAATTCATTTAATCTCAAACATGATGCATAGATGCAAATGCAACTAATTACAAGCAATACTCTAGGGCTATGACAACTCACCTCCACTAAACAAGAATCTCGTCCCGAGATTCAAGACATGAGGTAAGTAGAAAGAGGGGACACAAAGCTAACACGATCTCATGATCCATCTTCCCTTCTCGAAGATGTTGATTCATTGCTTCATATTGATGTTGACGTCTTTGCTTTCGAGATCTTCATCCAACACGATGACGACAGAAGGAAACTCTATAGGAAACGATCTCCTCGAAGATTGAGCACTCAAGATCAACTGATGGAGTGAGACTTTAGAACATCTCTTGAGCTGAGACATGAAACACAGATTAGGAGTGATGGAAAGAGGTAGATAACAAGGTTCTACTAGGTAGGCAAAATTCCACGCCGAAGAGGATGGTGCATGATTTCAAGATAGCGATGAAATAATTGCCATGATTTCATAATGGGGCACCTTAAGGGAGGTGACTCGTAGAATTATTCCCTTAAGTGGAAAAAAGAATTACTTTTGATACAAAGATCATTGAAACTCTTTATACCATCCTAAGGCAATCACAAACGATCATGTGAAGGAGCTTGAAGAAATGGCATACTCATACTAGAATGGATGATGTGGACTACCTTGTTGAAGACAATGCAATGGATGATTTTTGCTTATCATTGGAAATGGATAGGGCCCAAGGTAAGCCCACTTTTGAGGATGATCTTGAACAACAATAACTGAGTGTCACATCCCTAGTTCTGGTATGACCTAGGCTAGCCTTCATGCTTGCATCATGTTTAAATTCCATTTAAATTTGAAATGGGGATTTGTGAAACCCTCGGATTTCATTTCTGGAAATGACCCAGATAAAATTTGCTCGAAAAAGGTCCAAGAAAATGTTCATGTTGCTCTCTAAAAATATTGGTCAGAAGTAAAATTCAAACAAATATTTTCCGGAGCTCATAAATATTTATTTTGGCCTTTTGGAATTAATCTAGTAATTATTTGCATTGGATATAAATATGATATATATATAATATGTCAAAAAATTAAGCCAGTTGTTGAGGAGCTCTGGAATAATACCACTAGCTCCTAGCAAAGTTGGCATAAGAAAATAAAATAGTTAGTATTGTTGTTAAATCAATACAAATGTCTGAAAATAGAAAAGAAAAGAAATGGAAAAACCTACCTGGACTTTACCTGGCTGGATGCCGCTCTGGCCCAGCCCAACTGGCCACCGCATCGTCCCCCACCTCGCGCCAGTAGGCGAGGCGCGCTCCGCGCGCCACGCGAGCTGCCTGCCTGCCTGGCTCCCCCTTGCCGCCTGGATGTTCCGCGCGACGCCACGCGCCGCCCCGGAACCCCTCTCACTCTCATCCTCCCTTCCCTACCTCCTCTGCTCTCTCTCTCGCTGGACCGAATGAGCCGGTCGCTGCCGTTCGCTGCCCCCGTGCTCCCTGCCGTCCCCTCGCCCCTCCGTCGTGCCCAAAAGCTCCGCCACCTCATCCGCTACCTCTCCGCCAAGCCATGCATCGCCGGACGCCCCGTGGAGCCGTCGCTGTCACCTTCTTCACCTCCGGCCGCCGTGGATCTCCGTCGCCGCTCGCCGCCGTCGGCGCGTCCCCGAGCCCGCTTACCATCCCTGCAGCTCCACGGTGAGCCATTGAACTGATCCCCCTTGCCCCGTCGCCCCGCACGTCCTCAAATGCTAGCGCCGCCGTGCCCGAAGCTCCCTGCCGCACAGCCATGTCGCCGCCGTCGTTTCAGGCATTGTAGCTCGCGGGCGAGCACGTCAACGCGCTCAGCGTCCCTCCACGAACCCGTAGCCACCAACGGCTTCCTCTCCCGAGCCCCGTAGCACTGAACCCGCGCGTGTCCGAACTCCGGCCGCCGCGGATGACCTCGCCGCGGTCGTCTCCGGCCACCCCAGCTTCCGCCATCCGCTCCATCAGCTGTGCGCAAGAAGCAGCTCTTCGTAGAGCCTCCCCACACCCAAAACCATCGCCTGTAGGCGATTTCCGACGCCCTCCGCCGTGTCTGGCCTCACCGGCGTCGAGTCGCCGACGTGTTTTGACCCCGCTGACCAAGAGGTTTGACCTCCCGTGGGTCGCTGACATGTGGGGCCCGGCCCTGTTAATTTTTAGTTAGGATTAGTTTACCAACTAATTAAACCCTGGTTAACTAATTGGGTCACTGACGCGTGGGCCCAACCCCATTAACTAAACCAGTTTAGGTTTAATTTAATTTAGGATTAGCCACAGACACTGACGTGTGGAGCCCACAAGTCAGGTTTGTCCCCAGTCAGCGCTGTTGACTTGCTGACGCAAGCATGACGCAGTGCTGATGCACTTATTTCTTTTCTGGTTTTAAAATAAATCAGGAAATTCTAGAAAATGATATAAACTTCAAAAATTCATAGAAATTCAACCGTAGCTCAGATTTAAATAATTTATATATGAAAAATTATCAGAAAAATTCAATCTATCCATATGTACCATTTTCATGCATGACAAACCAACCTATACATGCTGTATATATGAAAACACATGAATGTCATTTATAAAGGCTTATTTTGGAGTTGCATTTGAAACTTTGGTTCAAATGGACTTCATGCAAATGAATGCTAGATGCATTAACTCAAACAAACATCACATACTCATGCCATCATCATGCATCATGTTGTTGCATATGCTTGTGTTTGATTTTCGACACCGTTCCTTCTTGATAGGTCCTGCTCCGGAGACTGATCCAGAGTACCTGTCAGAGGAGCAGTGCCCCCTGTTGATCTACCAGGCAAGCAAACCCCCTTGTTCATTTCGATACAATCCTTCTCTCTCGCTCCTGCTCTCATTTATTGCATTAGGACAACAATGATTCAATTGCTATTTTCTGATGCGGTAGTTGAACCCATTCCTCTGCATGACCTGTCATTGCCACAGTAAATAGTTAAAACCCACTAGCATGTGTAGGAGTTGATTGAGCCATGTTGTGTTCCTACCATGCATCGCCTGCTATTGCTTAGAGTATGTCGGGTCTGATTCATCGAGAATGAATTGGAGTGTTACAATATGTTCTGGTGCTGAGAGTTAAGCGTGTGAACACGGTTAGGTAAAGGTAGTGGTGAGAGGCCATGTAGGAGTACATGGTGGGTTATCTCACTGGAACCGTCCTTAAGCACTGAGTTCCGTGTATGTTGTCCAATGACTAGCTACTACCACACATTGGAATGCTTAAGTGCCCCTCTCGACTTATTAGCCAACTTGATCTCTGTCCAGGAGTTGCAATTAGTTTCTGGTGTTTGTAGGTAGTGTTAGTAGTCTACCAAGTGGAACTCGGCCAGGTGGGCTTGGGACAGACTAGGCACCGTGGCACGGTGTACCAAGTGGCAGCCGGATGGTGGGCTTGGGAACCCTGCTCACATCGTTTGGGGCCGTGAGCGACACCCCGGCCGGATCTCCTTGCGGATGGAACCCGAATAGGCAATAAAACTGGATGAGAGACTTGTGTGGTTAGTCAGGTCGTGTCCGACACCCTCGCCAGGCTTCCGCTTGAAGGTTGCCGAGGTACATGACGTGTACATGGTGATAAGTGGTGAGAGCATGTGTGAAGAAGTACACCCCTGCAGGGTTATCATGATCTATTCGAATAGCCGTGTCCTCGATTATGGACTTCTTGGATTCTTACGTGGTACATAGACAACTTGAAATGGATACTCTAAAATGCTCAAGACAAGTGTGAGTGCTATGGATGGCCTTCTCGTAAGGAGACGAGGATGAATCCATAGTAGTGTATTGATGTGGTGATTAGTGGACTCGTGTGCGCTGCCTCACCTCAAAGAAGTTTCTCGTTGTCGTAGAACAGGATAGCCACTGAGTCAAAGCTGGCTTGCTGCAACTAAACCCCACATTACCTTCTTGATACAAATGCATGTATGATAGGATCTGATGTAAGTCTTGCTGAGTACCTTTGTACTCACGTTTGCTTTATTTATGTTTTGCAGGTGAGCCATCTGTCTCACTAGTAGTACCGCTTGGACTTCGACGAGTAGCTTGTTACCTCAGCTACGATCTTGTACCCTTGGGAGGGACTTGTAGATAGTCAGGCTTCTTAGCCTTTTTCTTTTGTAGTTGTCTGTACTCAGACATGTAATGCTTCCGTTGCTTGTATGCTCTGTGTCGGAGTAATGGGCCACGGATAGGCCAACCCGAGGCCCATAACCTTTCAAGACATCGGGGCAGGCTGCGCCCCTCAAGACCCCAGGACAAAGAGCCGCCTCCTGAGGAGTCGACGGCAAGGCGGCTGACTGCCCGCTCACGGCCGAGTCCCAGGGACGACTTCCAAAGAAGCCGGCTTTGGGGAGTCAGCCTGCGACTCTAACAAACCCCATGACCTCATCAAAGGGGACGAGGCAGGGGCGCAGCTACAGCAAAGCCCACCCCCGCCCCTCACCAAGGGCAGGCATGTCCACAGCACGCCATACGCCGGAAGATCTCCGTGCGGCGTGGCACTGTTGCCATGCCGGCCCTGACATCAGCACCACAGGGCCGAATCCTACACCCATGACGGCCTGTCTGTACGGCCTGGAGGCAGCAGGGCCCACCAGTCAGTGAGACCTCGGGAGACGGTGGGAGAACCACCAGTCGGACCCGTCGAGAGTCGGCCCAGGGGAGTCTGCCGAGCCCTCCCCCGGGGCCCACGCGCCATTAATCAAGATGAGATGGGGAGTGGCAACAGTGATCGCCCGCCAGGCGGCGGGGCTGTTGCCACAACCTCATAATCAAGCCCGCGTCATCAGAAGTACGGCTACAGTAATCAGCAGCCGGCAAGACCCGCTCGTGGCGGACGCGGCCTGTCGGCTCCGTACCAGGCCAGTCGGCGGGGCCCGCCAGTCGGCGGGCCCCAGCGGTTGGCAGAGAAGACAGAGGCCAGAGGCACTGACGGCTGGGCCCGCGTCCAGCCGGATTACCATTGTACCCCTGGGGGGTAGGCCTATATAAACCCCCCAAGGCACCCATGTAAAGGGTTGGAACCCATTAGCTCTAGACCAGATCATATAGAAGGGAGAGAGCTAGCCTTGCCCTCTCCTACCACCAGAAAACAGCTCAAGGAGCAATCGTGTAAACACTTTTCCATAGTGATCATGCGGAGACCCCGCAGAGCAGCAGTAGGGGTATTATCTCCCCGGAGAGCCCCGAAGCTGGGTAAGATTCGCCGGCGTGCATGTCTTTGCCTCATCCCGTTTCCAGGCACCGGCGACGTTCTACTCGCCCCCACCATGATAAGCCATCCGTTGGCATATGTCGCACCAAACCCCCGACATTTGGCGCCCACCGTGGGGCGTGGTGCACCACCGTCCGGAGATCTGGTCTAGACGGGAACCCTTTTCCTACCTGGCGAGCGCAGCCAGCCAGGCACGCCAGATGGAGTTTGCACCGACGCGTTAAGCGGCGTTGAGATCGCCTGCGCGGTCAGCTCCTTGGCCGAACTCGTCGGTGAGGCCCGCCTATCCAACGAACCTGCATCCAACGCAGGCACGGAAGGCCCTGAGAACCTCCTCGCGGGCCTCCTCGATCAACTCCACGTTTCCGGCGGGCCTGCCGTAGACTTGGAGTCCGTAGGCTCCACCGACCCGATGCTGGTCGACTCCAACATCGCGTCGCTCGACGTGTTCCCCACCAACGTGGTGGTCTACAACGAACCTCTCCCCCACACAGAGAGCGACGGAAGCACTGTCACTGAGGTGCTAGTCATCAGTCATGACGAGTTCCCCGGCGGCGGAGCGCCCGACTCACTCGGCGCGGTGCTGCAAGACCTAACTGCGCCCATTCCAGAAGACGTTGACGCAGAGACGTTGGAGGCGCGCCGCCTTTAGCTCGTTGAAGGCGCGAAGAAGCTGGCCAGCATGAGGTGCTTGTCAGAAGCCTACCAATGGGAGATGGATCGCGCCGTCTGCGGCTCGCCGGCCCCGGCGGAGCCCAGCCGCCTTGGCGCGGTCCGGCAGTGCGGCATAGCCATCGCCAACCTGTTTGGGGCAAGCTGCCCTGTGTACGCTACACCAGCAGAGAACATCCGAGCCGCCCAGGCAGCGGTGGACGAGCTGGACAATTTCGAGGGCGAAGAACGCCGCCTCATGATGGAGCGAGTCCAACGGCTTCTCGACGCGGCCGCCGCGCAGAACGAGGCCGGCTGCCGCACGGAGGCGCCTCAATGGCCCAACAATGACCCTCACCGAGACCAAGGCGCAACGTCTCGGACGCCGACTGGCGGCGGCCGAGGAAGAAGAGACAAGGAGCCGACTGTCACCCACAGTCGGACTCGCATTACCATAGAGCGCGACCGAGACGGCCACCCAAGGGCAGTGGAACGACGGGACGACTGTCCGCCTCCCCCTCCCCGCAAGGAGAGGCGAGTCTCCCCGCTGCCTATTGACCATCCGACTCTCGGTGACCGCCTTGGCCGCCGAGAGGGAGTTGGAGAGAACGACGCCCGCCATCGGATCGACCGACTCCACCGATCCTTAGCACTAGAAGAAGAAGACGATCTGGGTCCGCCTTGTTTCGGGCCCCGCATTCGGGACGAGCCCTTTCCCAGAGGGTTCACGCTCCCAAGAGACACGCCCAAGTATACCGGCTCCGTGAATCCGGAAGACTAGCTAGTCGACTACTCCACGGCTGTCAGCATAGCAAACGCAACAAGCGTGTCGCCGTAAAGTACGTTCCGCTCATGCTCCAAGGCACGGCCCGGACATGGCTGTACAGCCTAAAGCCCCGCAGCATCAACAGCTGGGTCGACTTCACCGAAGCATTCGTCCGCAACTTCACCAGCACGTACAAGCGTCCTCCCAAGCCTCGTCAGCTCTCCTTGTGTGTGCAAGGTCCCAACGAGTCGACTCATGATTACCTCACGTGTTGGGCCGAGCTCCAAAACTCCTGCGAGGGCGTGCACGAGGTGCTGGCCATCGAGTATTTAACGGCCGGGTGCAGAGAAGGCACCCTCCTCAAGCACAAGCTCCTTTGCGATGAGCCAGAAACCCTCGACGAGCTACTGATCATAGCGGACAAGTACGCCACGGCCGACTCCTCCATGAAGGCGGAAATTCAAATCAGCACGACTGGTAAAGTGGCTCCTAAAGCTCCAAGAACTCCGGCGGCAGACGCCGGCCGGCGACAACAGCAGGGCGACAACAAGCGCAAGGCCCCGCAGCCGGCTTCCAGCAGCCGGTAGGTCGCGACCGTTGAAGCCCAGCAGCCAGAAGAGCAGCCCCCGCCCAAGCGACAGAAAGGCGGCAAGCCAAACTGGTTGCCGGCCTTCTCCTATGAGCAGACCTTGGATGGACCTTGCAAGTTCCACAGTGGCGCAAAGCCGTCGAATCACACCACCCGGAAGTGCCACTGGCTCACCAGGATCGCCAAGGGAGACGGCCTCCTGCCTCCCCTGCCTGCTGGGCAGCCGCCTCCGCCCCAGCAGCCGGCTGTCAGGCCAGTTGGCGCGGTACAAGACGAATACCCCGAAGAGCATGGAGCCTATGTGGTGTTCACCAGTGTGGCTGAGGATCGATGCAGCAGGCGGCTGCAGCGACAAGAGGTGAACGCGGTAGCGTCAGAGACGCCAGAATTCATGCACTGGTCTGAGAAGCCCATCGGCTGGAGCAGGGCTGACCACCCAGAGGTGATGCCGAGTCCGGGCTCCTACGCCTTGGTTCTGGATGCCACCTTTGCTACGGACAATTGAGCTGCGCGTTTCTCGCGAGTTCTGATAGACGGGGGCAGCAGCATCAATATCCTGTACAAGGACACCATGGAGAAGTTAGGAATCAAGCAAAGACAGCTTCAGAACAGCCGAAGTGTGTTCCACGGCATTGTTCCTGGGCTTTCCAGCTTGCCAATCGGCAAGATCCTGATGGACGTCCTCTTTGGGGACAAAGATCATTTCCGTAGAGAGCCTGT
This sequence comes from Triticum aestivum, assembly GCF_018294505.1. NCBI lineage: Eukaryota > Viridiplantae > Streptophyta > Magnoliopsida > Poales > Poaceae > Triticum > Triticum aestivum. The sequence goes on along the minus strand of NC_057809.1, from coordinate 164,495,901 downwards.
TTGGTTTGAGGTGGTGGATCTTGAGAGCCCATACCATGCGCTGCTTGGCCGACCTTCCTTGGCCAAGTTCATGGCAGTCCCCCACTAAGACTACCTCAAGATGAAGACGCCCAGTTCCAAGGGAATTCTGACTGTGGCTGGCGACTACCGGAAGTCGTCTGCTTGCGCAGCAGAGAGCAGTCGGCTGGCCGAGTCCTTGGTAATCGCGGCTGAGAAGCGGCTCCTTGAGCGAGTTGTGGCGATGTCCGGCAAGTAGCCTGAGGTGTCGCCCAACCCAAAGGAGTCGGAGGCTGAAGGTTCGTTCGAACCGGCCAAAGAGACAAAGAAGATACCCTTGGATCCGGAGCACCCAAAGAGGTATGTTGTCGTAGGTGCAAACCTCGACAACAAATAGGAAGGCGAGCTTGTCGATTTCCTCCGTGAGAATCGGGACATCTTCGCATGGTCCCCCAAAGACATGCCGGGTGTACCGACAGAATTCGCCGAGCACAAGTACATGTCCGATCTGATGCAAAGCCGGTCAGGCAGCCCCTGCGCCGCCTATCAGAAGAGAAGAGAAGAGTTGTCGGAGAAGAGATAGCCCGACTCCTAGCAGCCGGCTTCATTATGGAAGTGTTCTTTCCAGAATGGCTAGCAAATCCGGTCCTGGTACTAAAGAAGAACAAGCAGTGGCGAATGTATATTGACTACATGAGCCTCAACAAGGCCTGCCCCAAGGACCCGTTTGCTCTACCAAGAATCGATCAGGTGATAGACTCCACAGCCGGATGCGAGCTGTTGAGTTTTTTGGATGCATACTCAGGATATCACCAGATCAAGCTGAGCCCGGCTGACAGACTGAAGACCGCCTTCATCACGCCGTTTGGGGCCTTCTGCTACCTCACCATGACGTTCGGCTTAAGGAATGCCGGTGCCACCTTTCAGCGTTGCATGCAAAAGTGCCTCCTCAAGCAGCTCGGCAGGAACACCCACATTTACGTGGATGACGTGGTGGTGAAGACGGAAAAGCGCGAGACACTGCTGGAAGACCTCAAGGAGACCTTTGAGAACCTGCGCCGGTTCCAGATCAAGCTCAACCCCGAGAAGTGTGTGTTCGGAGTACCAGCCGGCCAGCTCCTTGGCTTCCTGGTCTCAGAACGTGGCATAGAATGCAACCCAGTAAAAATCAAGGCCATTGAGAGAATGGAGGTACCTAGCCGACTGCTGGATGTGCAGAAGTTCACCGGCTGCTTAGCGTACATCAACCGATTCATCAGTCGGCTCGGCGAGAAAGCTCTCCCCCTGTACCAACTCATGAAGAAGACCACTTTTTTCGAGTGGAACCATAAGGCGGACGAAGCTTTTCACCAGTTGAAGAAGATGTTGACTACTCCACCTGTCCCGGAGGCTCCGACTCTCAAGGAACCTATGCTCCTGTACGTCGCCGCCACCAGCCGAGTAGTCAGCACGGTCATTGTAGTGGAGCACAAGCAGGAAGGCAAGGCGCTGCTTGTCTAGAGACCGGTATATTACCTGAGCGAGGTACTGTCGACCTTCAAGCAGAACTACCCCCACTACCAGAAGATGTGCTATGGCATACACTTTGCTGCCAAGAAATTGAAGCCTTACTTTCAAGAGCATCCAATCACGGTGGTCTGCACGGCCCCACTTGCCGAGATCATTGGTAGCCGAGATGCTTCTGGCCGAGTGGCCAAGTGGGCCATAGAGCTGGCTCCTTACACCATCCACTACCAGCCCCACACCGCCATCAAGTCACAAGCACTGGCCGACTTCCTCGTCGACTGGGCCGAGACCCAGTACCTACCTCCAGCACCTGATTCCACCCATTGGCGGATGCATTTCGACGGCTCCAAGATGCGCACTGGCTTGGGAGCCGGCGTCGTCCTCACCTCTCCCAAAGGCAACAAGCTCAAGTATGCGCTGCAAATCCACTTTGCCGCCTCCAATAACGTCGTTGAGTACGAGGCGCTCATTCACGGGCTCCGGCTTGCCAAAGAGCTTGGCATCCGCCGGATCTTGTGTTATGGCGACTCGGACTTAGTGGTCTAGCAATCATCTAGCGACTGGGACGCGAAAGATGCAAACATGGCGAGCTACCATTTCCTCGTGCAGCAACTCAGCGGGTATTTCGAAGGGTGCGAGTTCCTCCATGTGCCAAGGAATGACAACGACCAAGCAGATGCATTAGCACGAATCGGCTCTACCCGCCAAGCAATACCATCTGGTGTCGCCCTTCAACGCGTCCTCAAGCCGTCTGTCAAGCCTTCACCAGAATCAGGCTCCTTTTTTGTGCCAGCTCCTCCCGAAGACGTCGGATCCGACTCCAGAGCTCCGGTAGCCGGAACGAGGATTTCGACGGAAGACCCCAAAGCTGCCACAGCCAAATCCGGCCTGGGGACTGCGGTGGCGGACTCAAAGACTCCAGAACTCGGCCCAAGGACCGTGCCAGTCAGCCTGGGGACTTCAACAACCTAGCAAGCAGTTGTTGACTCCACCCCGCCGCCTCCCAGCGCAGCCGCCCTCGTCCAAGTCGCAGTTCTGGCAGTCGAAGAAGTAGCAGCACCCTCATGGGCCCAGCCCATCCTCAAATTCCTGGTGAACAAAGAGCTGCTGACGGATGAAACTTCAGCTCGGCAAATACAATGCCGGGCGGCAGCCTACACCATAGTCAACAGAGAGCTGGTCAGGCGCAGCGTCACTAGTGTCTACCAGCGCTGCGTAGAGCCAGAGCAAGGCCAAGCGATTCTCAAAGACATCCATCAAGGCGAGTGCGGCCACCATGCGGCTTCAAGAGCACTCGTCGCCAAAGCCTTTCGACACGGTTTCTTCTGGCCAACTGCCTTGGAAGAGGCCAAGGAGCTGGTCCAAAAATGCAAAGGGTGTCAGAAGTTCAGCTCCAAGCCGCACCAGCCAGCTTCTGCACTCAAGACCATCCCCATTGCCTGGCCTTTCACAGTTTGGGGTCTAGACATGGTGGGGCCATTCAAAACAGCACGAGATGGTTTAACTCACTTGCTTGTCGCGGTGGACAAGTTCACCAAGTGGATAGAAGCAAAGCCAATCAAGAAGCTGAACGGCCTGACTGCCGTAACTTTCATCTCCGATATCACAATTCGGTACGGCATACCACATAGCATCATCACCGACAACGGCACAAATTTCGCCAAAGGCGCCTTGGCCCGTTTCTGCGCAACACAGGGCATCCGACTGGACCTGGCGTCCGTCGCCCACCCGCAGTCAAACGGCCAAGTGGAGCAAGCAAACGGCCTCATCCTGTCTGGCATCAAGCCTCGGTTGATCGAGCCTCTAGAGCGCTCGGCTGGCTGTTGGCTCGACGAGCTGCCAGCCGTCCTCTGGAGTCTGCGCACGACTCCAAACAAGTCAACTAGCTTCACGCCCTTCTTCCTCGTCTACGGTGCCGAAGCCATCATCCCAACAAAACATTGAGTTCGGCTCCCCACGAGTCACCATGTACACCGAGGAGGAAGCAGAAGAAGCACGACAAGACGGCATCGATCTGCTGGAAGAGGGCCGGCTGTTGGCACTCAGCTGGTCCAGCATCTACCAGCAGAGCCTGCGCCGATACCACAACATGAAGGTTAGGCCAAGATCTTTCCAAGAAGGTGACCTTGTGCTCCGGCTGATCCAGCGAACAGCCGGCCAGCACAAGCTGTCGGCGCCTTGGGAAGGCCCTTTCATCATCAGCAAAGTACTGGGCAATGATTCCTACTATCTGATCGACGCTCAGAAGCCCCGAGCAAGCAAGAGGGACGACTCCGGCAAGGAGACAAAGCAGCCATGGAATGCAAATCTCCTCCAAAGATTTTACAGTTGATGCAGTATGTACCACGCTACCTTTTGTATTAAAGTACCAAGACTTCGGGCCCCCTGAGGCAAGCTCAAGGACTGCCCTCTTTTGTCTGTATGATAAAAATTATGACTGCAAGTATGTTACTCCTTTTTATGCCGTTTGGCACCGGGGACTTGCCGCCTTGCACTATGAAATGCTTCCTGCAGTCGGACAAGTAGTGTGTAAACGCCTAAACCGTCTCCTGTCAGAAGCCGCAGCTCACAGAGCGACTATACGGTGGGCAGCAGTAAGGTAGAATGGGCATTCGCATGAAAAATGGCTAAGGACTCAAAGCATAAAACATAGCTCAAGACAGCTTCCAGCCTTTCTCGCAAACCGACTCTCGGATAGTCGGATTGCCGTCTTCTAATCTAACTTGCTCAAAAAAATCTTCAAAACGGCTAAGTACTTGCTTTCCCAAAGTAGCCTAGCACTTGATCCAGCGACAGTCTGCAGAGCGGCTGTCCGATTGGCAAGGCAGGCAACTAAGAGAAAGCGGCAAAGGAAAAAAAGCCAAAAAGAGCAATGAGCAAGAAAAGATAGATATATATATTTACATAACATAGGCCCTTGGCCGAATTGCCGAGTAGAGGTTCAAAATACACCCCGCGGGTGGAATTGTGCGAATTAACAAAGTTCTTCAAAGACTACTGAAGCTGACAAAACAAAGATACAGCGGCACCTTAGGAAGCAGCAGACGGACTTGGAGGGTTGGAGGAGGCGCCAGCGCCAGGCGTCGGGGCGGCCGGCTGGCTAGTCTCGGCTTGATCGCCTCCGGCAGCAGTCGGGTCGGTTGCACGCGGCTCATTGCTGGAGGCACGGTCGAGCTGAGGCTGGCCGTCTGCTCCGTCTTTTGGTGCCTCCGCCTTGCCTCCGTCCTCCGCCTCGCCCTCTTCCTCGACGCTGGAGCCAATCACCTCCGCCGAGTCCTCGCTGTAGTCTGGGTTCATCCCAAACCACTCCGGCGGTACCTCCTCGCCATCTTCAGACCGCTCGAAGATGCTGGTGTCGGTGTACTCGGCGATCACCGCAGCACGCTTGACGAGGGCGTCTTCCGCGGCCGCCAGCTCCGGCTGAGCCTCCGACGGAAGCATGGCCAGCCAGTCTAGGTCCAGCCCCGGATACCATGCCTTGACGAACTCCAAGGCCCGACGCGCTCCAGCTCAGGCCAAAGAGCCCATCCAGGCCTCAAGACGACCAGCCGCGACCTCCAGCCAGTCGGCCGTCAGGCTGGGGGTGCGCGGAGCCTGCATATCCGGCCACAGGGCGGCAATTGCCTGGGCACCGACACGCTGAAGCCGGCGCAACATCCGGTGAGCCGGCCGGAGGCGAGCCTCGATGCTCAGGATGTGCTCGTCAAGAGTTCGGGGGGCATCGGCGGCAATCTCTACGCCCTCCGCCCTCCGACCTTCATGGTCAGCCTTGATGGCTTGGATGGCGGCCTGCGACTGCCCAGGGAAGAAATCTGCAAAGACGCGAAGAAACGAAGAAGCTAGTCAAAAACCAAGAGTCGACACGACTTAAATCGGTAGCTCGAAGAAAGAAAATAAAGAGACTCACCATCAACGATGTCTTCAATCTCGTGGAAGCCGAAGGACAGCAGCGCCTCCTTGTCAGACCAGGAGGAGCACTCACTCGCGAACTCGGCCAGGAGGGCGGTTTCCGTCTCCTCCGCCTCCCTCTGCGTCTTCACAAGCAGCTCCTTCTGCTCTGCCAATTGAGTAGACAGCAGATCGCGCTCCATGGCGTGCTTGCTGCACTCCTCCTCTTTGGCGCGTAAAGCGGAGTTGGCGTCGCTCAGCTGCTGTTGAAGAGCAGCATTGGCCCCTGAGAAGAAGAAATAAAGAAAGAAGGCGTCAAGCCACCAGTAAAGAAGGTCACCGGGGAGATCCGGCCCGACTGCTCAGCAGTCGGCCCGAATCTCGGGGACTATAGCCCGCGGGTGCGCTAGCGCGCCCCCGTGAAGAAGGAAAAGGACTTACTCTGGCTCTCCGATAGATCGGCGGTCCGCTTGCCCAGCTCTTCAATGTTACGGTTGAAGGCAGTGACGTGGAGGTTGTGGTAATCCTGCGACGAACGTTTCAGACAAAAAGTTAATACCCAAAGTTCATCAATTGGAGTTCCGGGCTGCCTGCTCAGTAGCCAGCACAAAACTCGGGGACTACACCCAGTGGGTGCGCTGGCGGGCCCCCATAGAGAGGAACGAGAAAAACAAAGGCCAAAAGCAAAAACATACCCAGACGGCTGCCCGTGACGCCAGGTACGCCTTGGTGCAATTCTGGAGAGCGTCGCCCTCGGCACGAAGCTTCGCCTGGACGTCCAGAAGTGCCTGGTTCAGTGGCCCTGTGCCGCCTCCTCGCACCCACCCAATGGGCGTGGCACTCGTCGCCTCGGCGTCTGGGATCGCCGAGCTGGCAGCGCCGGTTTCCAAGGGATGGGGCGCCGAAGTCGCCTTCTCCAGACGGTGGTGCGTTGGCAAGCCGACTTGGAGGAGTAGCCTTGCCACGGCCTCGTCTTCGGTCGGCGGCACCGAAGGGCCCGCCGGCTGCTCACCCTACGCACCTTCAAACGGCGACGGAGGTGGCGGCGGAGCATTCGCATCCTGCGTACAGGGGTCGCCGCCCTCCCCCTTCACGATGGGGTTCTCCCCGCTGGCTTCCTCAGTCTGCCCCGTGAACTCTGGAGGCGGCGGTGCAGAGTTCAACGGGGTGACGAGCACTGCCGACTAGCGGCGTGCGGCTTCCTCAGCCTGCTGCTTCGCCGCAGCGGCGGCTTCGGCCTCCGCTAGTTTTTTCTTAGCGGAGGCCTCCGCCCTGTCGGTCTCCGCCTTCTCCAGGAGGAGGGCCTCTTCTTCGTTGCGCTTCTCCTGCGCATTCCACTCCGTCACCTCCCGGAGGTCAGCAGCGGGGTCAATCCGCTGAGTGGTGGCGGACGTCTCCGCTGACCCCATGACGGAGGCGGCGGAGACCCTCTCAAGAGAGAGGGGAGCCCTGAAGCAAGAGGGGCAAGCAGAGACTCAGACAAATCATGAAGAAAGAATAAAACTTTGAAGACAGAATACTTACGCGGAGACCAACGACGGCTTCTTCACTTCCTTATGGAAGCGGATGGCCTTCACGGCCGCCTCATCCCGTCGGGTCACCGCAGCCGAACCCTTGGGCTTCTTCGGCCAACTGTCGAACAAGGTCGGCACGGCCCTGCGCTTCTTCCCGTCGCCTGGAGCGCCTGGCGCGGCAGAAGAACCCGCGCCAGGCTGGCTGGCTCCTGGCCGATGGCAAGGGGCGACTTCTCCCTCGGTGTTGTTGTTAGGCCAGTCGGCGAAAGTGGCCGAAGGCCTGAAGTCGCTCGCTGTTCCTCCTCCTCCCTCGGTGCCATCTTCTAGAGCCGCCGCCCCCATATCAGGGTCATTGACATTGCTCTCTTCCCGATCGGCGAGGAACTCGCAGGCCGGCCCCGAGGTGCCGGCTGGTGAGTGAAGGAGGGGATTCTAACCAAATCCGACTGGTCAAAACAAAACTCGGCAAGAAGAAGACAATCCAAAGAAAGAAAAGAAAGGCGACTCACCACGGGCGGGGGGTTGGCGCGGGAGTACGGCTCCTTGCCGAATCGCCAGTCCTCCAGGAGCCTGCTGTCCGAGAGATAGTTCACCATGAAGGCCACCTCTTCGTGAGGCATGTCCTTGGTGCACATCCGACTCGGGTCGCGGTGCCCGCTCATCTGGCATATCATATGAGGGCGGCCTTGGAGTGGGAGAACTCGGCGCGAAACAAAGGCGGCCAGCAGATCCGGACCAGTCAGACCCTCCGACTGCGTCAGCACTCGGAGTCGCGTGATGGCGCCGGCTCCCGCAGGCATCAGCGACTTGGCCCGGTACGACCAGTTGGGCAGTCGCCCAGCCGGCGGGCCGGCTTCGAAAGCCGGCAAGTTGACCTAGTCTCCTCTCGTGGAGGCGTTCTTGACATAGAAGTAGGACCTCTTCCACATCTTCACCGACTTGATCAGAGAGATGGAGGGGAAGGGATTGTCGGCCCCCGACCTTCGCACAACGATGAAAGCGCCACACTGAGCCGGCACGCCTGCAGCCTGGGTGCCAAGCTTGGAGAAGAAGAACTCCCCCAGAGCTCGAGGGTGGGGAGGACTCCGAGGAAGCCTTCGTACATGGCCACGAAGGCGGACAGCAGCACCACTGCGTTGGGGTGAGGTGGTGCGGCTGGAGGCCGTAGAACTCCAGGAAGGACCGGAAGAAACTACTCGCTGGCAGCCCCAGCCCGCGCAGGCAGTGCGAGCGGAAGATGACCCGCTCGCCCTCCTGTGGTGCGGGGGAAATCTCCCCCTTCGGTGCAAGACGCACCTGCATGCGATCCTCGCCGGGAAGCCGACGGGTCCGACGGAGGAACTCAATATGGTCTTCATGAACTTCGGAGCCGTCCCAGGTGCCGGAGCGCACTGGGGGAGGCGCAGCGGCGGAGGAAGAACTCATCGCGAGCTATCGCCGCAGCGTTCACCGGAGCCTGGGCATGCGGCGGAGCGAAGAAGAGAAGAGGAAGGAGGAGAGCGAGGAGCAGCAAGGAGGAAGAGAACGAGGAGTAGTGGGAAGGAGGGGCGCACCTTCCCCCCTCTTCCCCCTACTTATAGCCTCGTGGGCTACGAAGCCGGGGGGGCGGACATGGGGATTTACTGCGCCCACAACCCCACGACCCCCACGATCCACGATAAAGTTACTGCGCGCAGTAACTCCACGGGAATCCCAACCGTCCACCGGGGTCGCAGCGGATCCGCTCGGGCGCCGAGGCGCGGTAGTGGCGGGCCCCGCCTATGGGCATGTCCCATCGCGCGCGTAGGCTGGCAGGACGGCCTAGCCACGTGCCCTCGCGTGACAGGCCAAGAACGGGTGGCGTCCTGGAGGCTTAGCCAGCACGCCACTTAAATCCCACCGCGACGTTCGAAATACTGAGTGAGTTGGAATTGAGTGAGTCCGAGTTGAGCAAGTCCGACTCCTTCTAGTCGGCCCGGCAGAAGTCAATCAAAGACCATGTGTTGAGCACCCGGAAAGAGAAACTGCTGAGGCTTCTCGGCCGATCGTCTGTGGCGCCTCACCAGCTTCGGGGACTACTATCGGAGTAATGGGCCACGGGTAGGCCAACCCGAGGCCCATAACCTTTCAAGACATCGGGGCAGGCTGTGCCCCTCAAGACCCCAGGACAAAGAGCCGCCTCCTGAGGAGTCGACGGCAAGGCGGCCGACTGCCCGCTCACGGCCGAGTCCCAGGGCCGACTTCCAGAGAAGCCGGCTTTGGGGAGTCAGCCTGCGACTCTAACAAACCCCATGACCTCATCAAAGGGGATGAGGCAGGGGCGTGGCTACAGCAAAGCCCACCCCCGGCCCTCACCAAGGGCAGGCATGGCCACAGCACGCCATACCCCGGAAGATCTCCGTGCGGCGTGGCACTGTTGCCATGTCGGCCCTGACATCAGCACCACAGGGCCGAATCCTGCACCCACGACGGCGTGTCTGTACGTCCTGGAGGCAGCAGGGGCCACCAGTCAGTGAGACCTCGGGAGATGGCGGGAGAACCACCAGTCGGACCCGTCGGGAGTCTGCCCGGGGTAGTCGGCCGAGCCCTCCCCCGGGGCCCACGCACCATTAATCAAGATGAGATGGGGAGTGGCAATAGTGATCGCTCGCCAGGCGGCGGGGCTGTTTCCATGACCTCATAATCAAGCCCGCGTCATTAGAAGTACAGCTACAGTAATCAGCAGCCGGCAAGACCCACCCGCGGCGGACGCGGCCTATCGGCTCCGTACCCGGCCAGTCGGCGGGGACGCCAGTCGGCGGGCCCCGGCGGTCAGCAGAGAAGACAGAGGCCAGAGACACTGACAGCTGGGCCCGCGCCCAGCCGGATTACCATTGTACCCCTGGGGGTAGGCCTATATAAATCCCCAGGGCACCCATGCAAAGGGTTGGAACCCATTAGCTCTAGACCAGATCATATAGAAGGGAGAGAGCTAGCCTTGCCCTCTCCTACCACCAGAAAACAGCTCAAGGAGCAACCGTGTAAGCACTTCGCCATAGTGATCATGCGGAGACCCCGCAGAGCAGCAGTAGGGGTATTATCTCCCCGGAGAGCCCCGAAGCTGGGTAAGATTCGCTGGCATGCATGTCTTCGCCTCATCCCGTTTCCAGGCACCGGCGACGTTCTACTCGCCCCCACCATGATAAGCCATCCGTTGGCATATGTCACACCAAACCCCCGACACTCTGAATGATGGGTCATGTGACCCCTATTTTTATTTAATGCTATGTGGCTCTTCTGGGCCTTTATCTATATGAGTTGCGTTATGTTGTGATGCCATGTTGTACAACACATACTTGCATGTTATGCGTACGTGTGACGTGTATTGCTATGTGTGGGATCCGACAATCTAGTTGTTTATCCTTGGCAGCCTCTCTTATGGGGAAATGTAGTCTAGTGCTTCCTTGAGCCATAGTAGTCTGCTACAACCCTGTTCACCGGAGTCCTGCTAGCCCAGCACTACTGCTCAGGACACTTGACTGGCCGGCATGTGTTTCACTTCATTCTTGTGTCTATCTCTTCGGAGAAATGTCACACAGTGACATCCAGAGTCCTGCCTAGCCTGCTACAGCCCGGGTTCCCCGGAGTCCTGTTAGCCCAGTGCTTCAGCCCGGATTCACACGCTGCTGACCGACATGCTCGATGTGAATCATGTATGCCTGTCCCCATAGGTTAGTGCCGCTTTGGGTTCACGACTAGCCATGTCGACCCAGGTTCTCTGTCATATGGATGCTAGCGACACAATCATATACGTGAGCCAAAAGGCGCAAACGATCCCGGGCCAGGGTAAGGCGACACCCGTGGGAATACCGTGCGTGAGGCCGCAAAGTGATATGAGGTGTTACCGGCTAGATCGATGTGACTTGGAATCGGGGTCCTGACAGCTTTGGTATCAGAGCCTGACTGCCTGTAGGATTTCCAAGCCAACCTGGTCGAAGTTGAGTCTAGAAACTCTTTAGTTATATAAGGGAATAGATTGTGGAAGGGAACGTAAGGCTCTTTTTACTCCTTTCACCTCTTGCCCTTCTGATCTGAGTCATCCTATCTTTCCTACGGGGTTAAGGAACTAGGCTTTCTCTTCTGACTATCAAGATCACGTGTTACTACTCCGTAGTCACTTAGGATTGGTTGATCAAGGTCATATCCCAGTTCGAGTACCTCCGGTGTAGTCTGTTTAGTAATATCTCAGAACCTTGATTGATGGTGTTGAGTTTGGTACTACCCCATCGTTTGCAGGATGTCTCATTTTGAGCATTTTACTGCCGTTATGCTGCCAGAATTGTCCTAGGAGTTTGGGAGATACTAATTTCTTGTGCTATTCTACATCCTTATGATGATGCTGAATCCATCCTTGTTTCCTTGGTTTCGTTCTTCAGGATGTTGCCGGTTAACCAAAATTTTGTTGCTCGTAGCCGGAACCATGGAGATGGTAGGGATGAGGATCCTCCCGACCAACCTTCGTTGGCAGAGTTCATGTTAGAGATGGAGAAGAACAAGCGAGAGTCTAACCGCTTGCTAGCACGTATTGAGGAGAACACCTCCCATCAGCACAAAGAGTTTGTGTCCATTCATGACTTCATTGGCCTGAAAGCACCTACCTTCCATCATTCCATTGAACCACTCGATGTAGATGACTGGCTTCGTAGTATCACTCAAAAGCTGCGTTCTGCGAACGTAGCTGAAAGTGACAAGGTCACCTACGCTGCTTATCATCTGGAAGGTCCTGCTAGTCTTTGGTGGCAGAACTATGAGGCTATGCTTCCAGCTGGCCAGATACCCACCTAGAGAGATTTCACTGAGGCTTTTCGCGAGCATCACATTCCTCTGGCTCTCATTGACCGCAAGAGAGAAGAGTTCTGTAGTTTCACCTGGGATAAGATGGCTGTTGATGCTTACAGTAGAGAGTTTGAGAACCTTGCCTACTATGCTACAGAAGAAGTGTCCACGGACGCCAAGAAGCAGGCTAGGTTCTGGAAGGGTCTCAACCCCAAGTTGCATCGTGATCTCCACTTGCATCATTGCAATACATTCCAGGCTCTTGTGAACAAGGCCATTAACGCAGAGACAGCTCAGCTCACTTACGAGGAGTCTCGTAAGCACACCCGTGATTTGGGTTCTTCCTCCGGTTCTACTTCGCAGAAGCGCCGGATTTGGGTTCCGAACTCCGCTCTTCCACCCGGTTATTCACCGAGGCCCTCTTATGTGGCACCTCACCCAGTTCAGTTACATGCTCCACCCAGGCCTACTGGTAGACCGCTTGTCAATGCGGGTCCACGTCATACTTCGGGGACTTGCTTCACATGCGGAGAGCCAGGACACTATGCACGTGACTGCTCTCAAACTAACTATGCTCCACCCCAGCCTAAGAAGTCTGTTGGCCGTGGTAAGCCACCATGCAAGATGATCAGTGTCAAGTCAGCTCCCACTGAACGTGGACGTGTGCATCATGTCTCAGCTAAAGACGCTCATGATGATCCGGATGTCGTTCTTGGTACACTCCTTGTCAATTGCCATCCAGCATCAGTTTTGTTCGATACTGGAGCATCTCATTCCTTCATTTCTGAAAGCTATGCTAACTTGCACAACATGTCATTTTGTGATATGCCCTCTCCGCTAGTCATTCAAACCCCTGGATCCAAATGGCAAACTTCTAGTGTAAGCTATGGTAATGAAATCCTTGTTGACAGACTTGTATTCCTTGCCTCACTTGTAGCCCTCAAGTCTACAGATATTAACATCATCTTGGGTATGGACTGGATGAAAGCTCATTATGCCAAGATTGATTGTTACACCAGGTCTGTTCAGCTTACACACCCATCTGGCAAGATAGTCACTGTCTCCACCAGAGTTGCAAAGCGTCAACTCTATTCTCTTAATGCCGGCCCTCTTCCAGACCTTGAAGATATTCCGGTAGTCCGTGACTTTCCGGATGTCTTTCCAGAGGAACTGCCAGGTATTGCACCTGACAGAGATGTAGAGTTTGTCATAGATCTTATCCCAGGACCGCTCCAATCTCTAGGAGACCTTACAAGATGGCACCCTTAGAACTAGCTGAGCTTAAGAAACAACTCGATGAATCCTTGCAAAAGGGTTTCATCCATCCTAGTTCCTCTCCCTGGGCTTGCCCCGTCCTCTTTGTCAAGAAGAAGGATGGTACGGACCGGATGGTTGTAGATTATCACCCCATTAATTTGGTCACGATAAAGAACAAGTATCCGCTCCCCAGGATCAACGATCTGTATGATCAGCTCGCTGGATCCTCAGTCTTTTCCAAGATGGATTTGAGGTTAGGCTACCACCAAATCAAGATCAGAAACGGGGACATTCCTAAAACAGCTTTTGTCACTCGTTATGGCCAGTACGAGTACACCGTCATGTCCTTTGGCCTAACCAATGCTCCAGCTACATTCTCCCGCTTGATGAACTCGATCTTCATGGAGTACTTAGATAAGTTCGTCGTGGTTTACCTCGATGATATCCTTATTTACTCGAAGAACGAGGAAGAGCATGTCGAACATCTTAGACTTGTGTTAGAAAAACTCAGAGAGCACCGCCTTTATGCCAAGTTCTCCAAGTGCGAATTTTGGTTGCCAGACGTGACCTACCTGGGCCACGTGATCTCTGGCAAGGGCATTGCCATCAATCCCGAGAGAGTTCAGGCCGTTCTTGATTGGACTCTGCCTGAAATGGTTAAGCAAGTTAGGAGTTTCCTTGGCCTAGCCAGTTATTGTCGCCGCTTCGTTGAGAACTTCTCCAAAGTGGCCAAACCTCTCACGGAATTTCTCAAGAAAGATAAAAACTTTGAGTGGTCCCCACAGTGTGAGCACAGTTTTCAGGAACTGAAAAGATGCCTGACCTCTGCTCCCATACTTGTGCCACCGGATTTCACTAAAGACTTTGTTAACTACTGTGACGCCTCACGACAGGGACTAGGTTGCATTCTTATGCAAGATCGCCATGTGATTGCCTATGCATCTCGACAGTTGCATCCACATGAGGAGAATTATCCTACACATGATCTAGAGCTTGCAGCCGTAGTCTATGCACTTAAGACCTGGCAACATTACCTTCTTGGTAAGCGTTGCGAGATTTACACTGACCACCAGAGTCTCAAGTATATCTTCACCCAACCAGATTTGAACCTTAGGCGAAGACGTTGGTTGGAGTTGATCTCAGATTACGACTTAGGAATTACCTACACCCCAGGCAAGGGCAATGTCATGCCTGATGCGCTAAGTCGTAAGTCCTATTGCAACAATCTCATGTTGCAGCTGGGCCAACCACTCTCCATGAGGAATTATGTAAGCTTAACCTTCACATTGATCCTCACGGATTCCTTTCTACCTTGGTGGCGAAATCTACCCTTGAGGATCAGATCATTTCTGACCAGAAGTTTGATAGGGGTGTTATCCGCATCAAGAGAAACATTAAGAAGGGAGTTGGTGGATGTTTCTCTATGGATGATCGAGGTGTTGTTTTCTTTGAGAATCACTTGGTGGTTCCCAAGAATCAACATCTGCGACAACTGATTCTTAAGGAGGCCCATGAATCTCCTCTCACGCTTCATCCCGGTATTACTAAAATGTATCAGGACCTATGCCAGAGGTTCTGGTGGACTAGGATGAAAAGAGAAATCACTGAGTTCATTGCTAACTGTGACGTTTGTCGTCGCGTTAAGGCAGAACATCAAAGGCCTGCTGGCACCCTTCAGCCTTTAGCCATTCCAGAGTGGAAATGAGATAAAGTTGGTATGGACTTCATCACCGGCTTTCCCAGGACCAAGAGAGGGAATAATGCTATCTTCATAGTCAATTGATCGTCTTTCCAAAGTGGCTCACTTCCTACCTGTTCGAGAGAGTATCACTGCTAGTCAGCTCGCTGACTTATATATTTCTCGAATAGTGTCACTTCATGGTGTTCCACTAGAGATCAATTCAGACCGTGGTAGTCTTTTCACTTCTCATTTCTGGGAGAGTTTCCAAACTGCAATGGGCACCCATCTTTCCTTCAGTACCGCTTTCCACCCTCAATCAAGTGGTCAGGTGGAAAGGGTAAACCAAATTCTCGAAGACATGCTTAGAGCTTGTGTTATCTCATTCGGTATGGATTGGGAGAAGTGTCTTCCCTTCGCCGAGTTTGCTTATAACAATAGCTACCAATCCAGCCTCAAGAAAGCTCCTTTTGAGGTTCTATATGGACGAAGATGTCGAACACCTTTGAATTGGTCAGAAACCGGTGAAAGACAATTCTTTGGACCGGATATGATCCAAGAGGCAGAAGAGCAAGTTCGCATCATTTGTGAGAATTTGAAAACAGCCAAATCTCATCAAAAGAGCTAGTATGACCGTAGTCATAAGGAAGTGTCTTATGAAGTTGGCGACAAGGCTTACCTTCGGGTTACTCCTTTGAAGGGTACCCATCATTTCGGTATCAAAGGCAAGCCGGCTCCTCGTTACATTGGTCCTTTTCGTATTCTCTCTAAACGATGAGAGGTTGCCTACCAGTTGGAACTACCCCCACATCTTTCTCGAGTACATGATGTCTTCCACGTCTCTCAACTCAGGTGTTGCTTCTCGGATCCCATCCGCGGAGTGGACCACGAAATGCTTGATCTCCAAGATAACCTCACATATCGAGAGTACCCTGTTTGCATCCTTGATCAAGCAGAGCGTGTCACCCGACGTCATAACATCAAGTTTCTCAACGTTCAGTGGTCTCATCATTCTGAGAGAGAAGCTACTTGGGAGCGTGAAGATCGTCTTCGACTTGAGTATCCCACTTTCTTTCCACCAACTCCTGAATCTCGGGACAAGATTCTTCTGAGTGGGGGCGAGTTGTCACATCCCTAGTTCTGGTATGACCTAGGCTAGCCTTCATGCTTGCATCATATTTAAGTTCCATTTAAATTTGAAATGGGGATTTGTGAAACCCTCAGATTTCATTTCTGGAAATGACTCAGATAAAAATTGCTCCAAAAAGGTCCATGAAAATGTTCATGTTGCTCTGTGAAAATATTGGTCAGAAGTAAAATTCAAAAAAATATTTTCAGGAGCTCATAAATATTTATTTTGGCCTTTTGGAATTAATCCAATAATTATTTGCATTGGATATATATATGATATATATAATATATATGTCCAAAAATTAAGCCAGTTGTTGAGGAGCTCTTGAATAATACCACTAGCTCCTACAAAAGTTGGCATAAGAAAATAAAATAGTTAGTATTGTTGTTAAATCAATACAAATGTCAGAAAATAGAAAAGAAAAGAAATGGAAAAACCTACCTGGACTTTACCTGGCCTGTTGCCGCTCTGGCCCAGCCCAACTGGCCACCGCACCGTCCCCCACCTCGCGCCAGTAGGCGAGGCGCCTGCACGGTGCACGCACGCGCTCCGTGCGCCACGCGAGCTGCCTGCCTGCCTGGCTCCCCCTCGCCGCCTGGATGTTCCGCGCGACGCCACGCGCCGCCCCAGAACCCCTCTCACTCTCATCCTCCCTTCCCTACCTCCTCTGCTCTCTCTCTCTCTCTCGCTGGACCGAACGAGCCGGTCGCCACTGTTCGCTGCCCCTGCGCTCCCCGCCGTCCCCTCGCCCCTCCTTCGTGCCCAAAAGCTCCGCCACCTCGTCCGCTACCTCTCCGCCAAGCCATGCATCACCGGATGCCCCGTGGAGCCGTCGCTGTCGCCTTCTTCACCTTCGGCCGCCGTGGATCTCCGTCACCGCTCGCCTCCGTCAGTGCGTCCCCGAGCCCGCTTACCATCCCTGCAGCTCCGCGGTGAGCCATTGAACTGATCCCCCCTTGCTCCGTCGCCCTGCACGTCCTCAAACGCTAGTGCCGTCGTGCCCGAAGCTCGTCGCCGCACAGCCATGTCGCCGCCGTCATTTCAGGCGCTGTAGCTCGCGGGCGAGCACGTCAACGTGTTCAGCGTCCCTCCACGAACCCATAGCCACCAACGGCCTCCTCTCCCAAGCCCCGTAGCACTGAACCCGCGCGTGTCCGAACTCCGGCCGCCGCGGATGACCTCGCCGCGGTCGTCTCCAGCCACCCCAGCTTCTGCCGTCCGCTTCATCACTTGTGCGCGAGCAGCAGCTCTTCGTAGAGCCTCCCCACGCCCAAAAACATCGCCTATAGGCGATTTCTAACGCCCTCCACCGCGTCTGGCCTCGCCGGCGTCGAGTCACCGGCTGGTTTTGACCCTGCTGACCAGGAGGTTTGACCTCCCGTGGGTCGCTGACATGTGGGGCCCGGCCCTGTTAATTTTTAGTTAGGATTAGTTTACCAACTAATTAAACCCTGATTAACTAATTGGGTCACTGACGCGTGGGCCCAACCCCATTAACTAAACCAGTTTAGGTTTAATTTAATTTAGGATTAGCCACAGACACTGACGTGTGGAGCCCACAAGTCAGGTTTGACCCTAGTCAGCGCTGTTGACTTGCTGACGCAAGCATGACGCAGTGCTGACTCAGTTATTTCTTTTATGGTTTTAAAATTAATCAGGAAATTCCAGAAAATGATATAAACTTCAAAAATTCATAGAAATTCAACTGTAGCTCAGATTTAAATAATTTATATATGAAAAATTATCAGAAAAATTCAATCTATCCATCTGTACCATTTTCATGCATGACAAACCAACCTATACATGTTGTATATATGAAAACACATGAATGGTATTTATAAAGGCTTATTTTGGAGTTGCATTTGAAACTTTGGTTCAAATGGACTTCATGCAAATGAATGCTAGATGCATTAACTCAAACAAACATCACATACTCATTCCATGATCATGAATCATGTTGTTGCATATGCTTGTGTTTGATTTTCGACACCGTTCCTTCTTGATAGGTCCTGCTCCGGAGACCGATCCAGAGTACATGTCAGAGGAGCAGTGCCCCCCTGTTGATCTACCAGGAAAGCAAACCCCCTTGTTCATTTCGATACAATCCTACTCTCTCGCTCCTGCTCTCATTTATTGCATTAGGACAACAATGATTCAATTGCTATTTTCTGCTGCGGTAGTTGAACCCATTCCTCTGCATGACCTATCATTGCCACAGTAAATAGTTAAAACCCAGTAGCATGTGTAGGAGTTGATTGAGCCATGTTGTGTTCCTACCATGCATCTCCTGCTATTGCTTAGAGTATGCCGGGTCTGATTCATCGGGAATGAATTGGAGTGTTACGATATGTTCTGGTGCTGAGATTTAAGCGTGTGAACACGATTTGGTAAAGGTAGTGGTGAGAGGCCATGTAGGAGTACATGGTGGGTTGTCTCACTAGAACTGTCCTTAAGCACCGAGTTCCGTGTATGTTGTCCAATGACTAGCTACTACCACACATTGGAATGCTTAAGTGCCCCTCTCGACTTATTAGCCAACTTGATCTCTATCCAGGGGTTGTCTCATTGAAGCCGTCCTCTGGAACTGAGTTCTGTGTTTGTGATCCATGAACAGCTACTACCACTCATTGGGATCCTTAATTGACCCTCTCGACTTATTAACCGCCTTGATCTCTGTCCAGGAGTTGCAACTAGTTTCTGGTGTTTGTAGGATATGTGTTGGAGGTCGTGCGTAGCATTGACCCTAGGGGTGGGCTATGATGCGGTAGATACACTGTGGCACGGTGTACCCAGCGCCCGTTTGGTGTCTCGGGAACCTTGTACACATCGTTTGGGGCTGTGAGCGAAACCCCGGCCGGATCTCCTCGCGGATGGAACCCGAATAGGCGATAAACATGGAGTAGAGACTTGTGTGGTTAGTCAGGTCATGGCCGACACCCTTGCCAGGCTTGAGAGTTAAGCGTGTGAACACGATTTGGTAAAGGTAGTGGTGAGAGGCCATGTAGGAGTACATGGTGGGTTGTCTCACTAGAACCGTCCTTAAGCAACGAGTTCCGTGTATGTTGTCCAATGACTAGCTACTACCACACATTGGAATGCTTAAGTGCCCCTCTCGACTTATTAGCCAACTTGATCTCTATCCAGGGGTTGCAATTAGTTTCTGGTGTTTCTAGGTAGTGTTAGTAGTCTACCAAGTGGCACCCGGCCAGGTGGGCTTGGGACAGACTAGGCACCGTGGCATGGTGTACCAAGTGGCACCCGGATGGTGGGCTTGGGAACCCTGCTCACATCATTTGGGGCCGTGAGCGACACCCCGGCCGGATCTCCTTACGGATGGAACCCGAATAGGCGATAAACCTGGATGAGAGACTTGTGTGGTTAGTCAGGTCATGGACGACACCCTCACCAGGCTTCCGCTTGAAGGTTGCCGAGGTACATGACGTGTACATGGTGATAAGTGGTGAGAGCGTGTGTGAAGAAGTACACCCTTATAGGGTTATCATGATCTATTCGAATAGCCGTATCCTCGATTATGGACTTCTTGGATGCTTACGTGGTACATAGACAACTTGAAATGGATACTCTAAAATGCTCAAGACAAGTGTGAGTGCTATGGATGGCCTTCTCGTAAGGAGACGAGGATGAATCCATAGTAGTGTATTGATGTGGTGATTAGTGGACTCGTGTGCGCTGCCTCACCTCAAAGAAGTTTCTTGTTGTCGTAGAATAGGATAGCCACTGAGTCAAAGCTGGCTTGCTGCAACTAAACCCCACATTACCTTCTTGATACAAATGCATGTATGATAGGATCTGATGTAACTCTTGCTGAGTACCTTTGTACTCACGTTTGCTTTATTTATGTTTTGCAGGTGAGACATCTGTCTCACTAGTAGTACTGCTTGGACTTCGACGAGTAGCTTGTTACCTCAGCTACGATCTTGTACCCTTGGGAGGGACTTGTAGATAGTCAGGCTTCTTAGCCTTTTTCTTTTGTAGTTGTCTGT
Organism: Triticum aestivum; assembly: GCF_018294505.1. Lineage (NCBI taxonomy): Eukaryota > Viridiplantae > Streptophyta > Magnoliopsida > Poales > Poaceae > Triticum > Triticum aestivum. Next base: position 164,476,131 of record NC_057809.1, on the reverse strand, counting down.
ACTCAGACATGTAATGCTTCCGTTGCTTGTATGCTCTGAACGATGGGTCATGTGACCCCTGTTTTTATTTAATGCTATGTGGCTCTTCAGGGTCTTTATCTATATGAGTTGCGTTATGTTGTGATGCCATGTTGTACAGCACATACTTGCATGTTATGCGTACGTGTGACGTGTATTGCTATGTGTGGGATCCGACAATCTAGTTGTTTATCCTTGGCAGCCTCTCTTATGGGGAAATGTAGTCTAGTGCTTCCTTGAGCCATAGTAGTCCGCTACAGCCCGGTTCACCGGAGTCCTGCTAGCCTAGCACTACTGCTTAGGACACTTGACTGGTCGGCATGTGTTTCACTTCGTTCCTGTGTCTGTCCCTTTGGGGAAATGTCACGCGGTGACATCCGGAGTCCTGCCTAGCCTGCTACAGCCCGGGTTCCCCGGAGTCCTGTTAGCCCAGTGCTACAGCCCGGATTCACACGCTGCTGACCGACATGCTCGATGTGAGTCATGTATGCCTGTCCCCATAGGTTAGTGCCGCTTTGGGTTCACGACTAGCCATGTCGGCCCGGGTTCTCTGTCATATGGATGCTAGCGACACAATCATATACGTGAGCCAAAAGGCGCAAACGGTCCCGGTCCAGGGTACGGCGACACCCGTGGGAATACCGTGCGTGAGGCCGCAAAGTGATATGAGGTGTTACCGGCTAGATCGATGTGACTTGGAATCGGGGTCCCGACACCGAGAAGGGTAGCCCATGGAAAATTGGCGCAATGGCGGTGCAAGCTGGGAACAAAATGCAAATGTTGGAATGTTCCAACCATCATATCTGCCTGAGATTCAGAACCGGTTAGTAATAGGATACTTCAGACTTAACATGTCTGAAAAGAAGAATTGCAACACAATTCGTCGAGATAACGTTGCGAGATTCTCGGGAAATGAACTATGATAGCAAGCTCCAAACATGAGCTGGTTCTACTACACACATATGAAGACACTGTCCCAGACAAGCATGACCATGTAGTAGTCTTACAACAAAACACTACCGAGTTTTGGTTGGGAACCATCATCAAGGATATCGAAGTCCTTGCATAAGTCCGGATCATAAAATGGAACTTCTTCTCCTTGAACAAATCAGTCAGTGGCTTGGTGTGCTAGGAATACATATAGAATGAAGGTTGCAAATCTCCATACCACAGAATACTTCGCACGAATGCATGGCTGACTTGGGATGATTCCAGAGGGAACAAAACAAACTTTCTCAAATCCATGGCGGCAACTTGCATCAATGCACGTGAAGTAAGAGGAAGTCTCTTCTTTCATCCAAACATATACCTCATGAACGGGACATGAAGGCAATGCTTACAAAGTTTCCAACACTAGCTTAATGGTCAACATGAATCATGGAGAAGATAAAATGCTGCTGATGGGCTCAACAACAAATCATAAAGATTTCCATGAAGATGGAATTCCATAACTATGTGAGAAAAGTGATAGCACTGGTCAGACCAAAAGATATAATGGTGTATGCTCGAGGGATCAACCACGAGTAAGACAACATTACGAACATCGTTGGTTCTGATTTTGACTTGATGATAACCCATACTAAAATCAAAGGATTGGGTAAGACAATAAATCCAACAACTGAACACGAGGATCAATCAATGAAGATATCATCGTTCTTCAACACACACACACACACAAGGATAACCCTTTGGAATGAACTAAGTCAGACAAGCTTTTATCCTCCAACTCTCCAAGTTGTTATTTAGCTCGACCAACTAACTCAGGGGTATCCCAAACAGATCTTGGAGAGGGGGTTGTTTATAGGGATAAACCAACTTGATCACGAGCTCAACATAACGGTCAGGGAGCAACCCGGTGTTACTTCCGAGAGGATATTCAGGATATCATGAACCACCGATATGTTACTAAGCTCGAGAACAATCTTGCTTCTCAGGGAAAGACAAAATATGATCGAAAGATCAAGGAATTAATCATAATCCAGACTCATTGATCAAAGAGTGCACCCGGGAAAAATGGACTAGGTAGCACGATCAATCTTAGGATGATGATTCAATAACCAGCACGCTAAGAATGAGAGTATTTTCCATTAAGTACCAAGCAACGGAGTTACTAGGGGTATTGATTTCACACATCACAATTCACTTGTCGGTATTCCGGTTACAATAACACAGAGACCAAAGAATGAACGATAATGGCGAGAGGTATCACTGTATCAAGAGCTCATAGGAGGTGGTGCAATTCCCATGACATTCTTGACATAAAGATGATAATACCCAAGGTAGAACAGAGCATAAGCTGGATTGGCATTTTGATCCATGGAATACAACTACTTTGACCCAATCCTCAAAATGGACAAGGTACTGGAGTTTGTTTCTCCTAGTCATTCCAGAATAGAATGGCTTAACAGACCACAAGAATATGAGCTATCGATGAGCATGAATGCATACATACTCTTGGCTATCAACTGATAAACGAAGGTCGGAAACGACTAAAGAGGGACCACTCAAAGGAACATATGATTTTCTGAGTTGTGGACACATAGATTAGCATGCTGAATGAGTTCAACCTATTTCTTCCGGATAACCCATGCAGAAAGGTAGAACTGGCAGAGTCACAATATGAATGGATTACTCCTCAAGAGCACCCTGGTTGCGATCTTTTGGTTCAAAAGAACTTCTACCATGATGTCTCATGGTATTGGAAGAATGAGATACCACGAACCTCGAGGACTATCGCAAAGGTTATTAATATCCTAAAGGTACGAGCAACACTCTCAACACGAGGTAAGTAAAGTGAATCTTGGGCTTAAGAATCCAGAAATAGAATAGCTACTACTAAATGGCATCACAGGATGCTTTCGAGAATGGTGGCCAGAATCATCACACTGGGAACACAAAACATGGCTAGATTACTAGGTGACTCCCTAAAACACCTGGGGTCATAATAATAGTTCCAACATATATGTTGAGGCAATAGAGTACCTCAACTCATCGATTAGTGTGGTTGAACTGGCCCAAAGGGACATAGGGAACGGAAATAAGGGATTTGCAAATGCATCAGACTATTTAGAAACCTGGGATGATTCGGACAACATAACAGCTGTAAATGCTCAAAAGATTAGAGACTTCCTGCAAAATGGTGGAATAACCACTCAACAACACAATATTAAGGTTCTGAGGCCAGCTATGAACATACGAAGGTAGAAGAAACTGAACTGAGACTTGAATCCATCAATCCTATAAGTCTATGGATTAGTAACACGTGATCCTGATAGAAAGAAGAGAAGCCTAGTTCTTAATCCCCGTAGAAAAGAAGAGGCTGACTCAGATCAGAAGGGCATAAGTTATAAGGAGTAAAAAGAGCCTTACGTTCCCTTCCACAATCAATTCCCTTATATAACTAAAGCATTTCTAGACTCAACTTCGACCAGTTTGGCTTGGTAATCCTATAGGCAGTCAGGCTCTGATACCAAAGCTGTCAGGACCCGAATCCTAAGTCACATTGATCTAGCATGTAACACATCATATCACTTTGCGGCCTCACGCATGGTATTCCCACGGGTGCCACCTCACCTGGCCCAGGACCGTTTGCGCCTTTTGGCTCACGTATATGATAGTGTCGCTAGCACCCATATGACAAAGAACCTGGGCTGACATGACTAGTCATGAACCCAAAGTGGCACTAAATTACAGGGACATGCATACATGAACCAGCATCGAATGTGTCGGTCATCAGCGTGTGAATCCGGGTTGTAGCAACTGGGCTAACAGGACTCCGGGAACCCGGGCTGTAGCAGGCTAGCAGGACTCCAGAAGTCACCGCGTGATATTTCCCCAAAGTGACAGACACAGGAACAAAGTGGATCACATGCCGGTCAGTCTAAGTGTTCCGGAGCAGTAGTAACTGGGTTAGTAGGACTCCGGTAAACCGGGTTGTAGCAGACTACCATGGCTCAGTGGAAGCATTAGACTACATTTCCCCATAAGAGAGGCTACCTAGGATAAAGAACTAGGTTGTTGGATCCCACACATACCAAGCATTCAATCATACACACAATATGCCCGATATGTGTAAATACAACATGGCATCACAACAAAACTCTACGACTCAAAGTATTTATTCATTAGGCTCCGAAGAGCCAAGTATTACAAACATGGGTCTCATGACCCAACATACAGACCATACAAGCAACAAGCACAAGCAGAAGCTTAACTTGTCTGACTACAGACAACTATAGAAGAAAAAGGCTGAGAAGCCTGACAGTCTACAAGATCCTACCGAGGGCACAAGATCGTAGCTGAGGTAACAAGCTAAATGTCAAAGTCCACACGGAACTACTAGCGAGACTAAAGTTTCTCTACAAAAACATAAAATAAGCAAACATGAGTACAATGGTACCCAGCAAGACTTACATCAGAACTATCTACATATGCATCATTATCGACAAAGGGGTGGTGGGGTTTAACTACAGCAAGCCAGCTTTGACTCAGTGGCTAACCTGAACTACTACTGCAAGTAACCCTTTTGAGGTGGCGCGCACGAGTCCACATATTCACCAATCAATACAACACTATGGATCTGCTCCCGTCTCCCTACGAGAACGCCATCCATAGCACTCACGCTTATCTTGCGCATTTTAGAGTATCCACTTCCACTTGTCTATGAACTATACAGGCAACCCAGAAGTCCTTTACCGCAGACACGGCTATTCGAATAGATGATGTTAACCCTGCAGGATGTTAACCCTACAGGGGTGTACTTCTTCACACACGCTCTCGCCACTTACCGCCATTTACACATCATGTATCTCGGCAACCTTCAAGCGGAAGCCTGGCGAGGGTGTCGGCCACGACCTGACTAACCACACAAGTCTCTAGTCCAGGTTTATCGCCTATTCGGGTTCCATCCGCGAGGAGATCCGGCCGGGGTTTCGCTCACAGCCCCAAACGATGTGTGCAAGGTTCCCGAGACACCAAACGGGTGCCCGGTACACCGTGCCATGATGTATCTACCGCATCATAGCCCACCCCTAGGGTTAGTGCTACGCACGGCCTCTAACACATATCCTACAAATACCAAAAACTAGTTGTAACTCCTGGAGATCAAGGCGGTTAATAAGTCGAGAGGGTCAATTAAGGATCCCAATGAGTGGTAGTAGCTGTTCATGGATCACAAACACAGAACTCAGTTCCCGAGGACGACTTCAATGAGACAACCCACCATGTACTCCTACATGGCCTCTCACCGCTACCTTTACCAAATCATGTTCACACACTTAGCTCACACACAGCAGGACATGTTCATCACCATTCCAACTCATCCCCGATGAATCAGACTTGACTCAACTCTAAGCAGTAGCAGGCATGACAAACAATCATGAATGATTGGGCACATCAGGGCTCAAACAACTCCTATTCATGCTAGTGGGTTTCATCTATTTACTATGGCAATGACAGGTCATGCAGAGGAAAAGGGATTCAACTACCGCAGCGTGTAACAATTGAATCGTTGTTGTCCTAATGCAGGAAAAGAGAGCAGGAGCGAGAGAGTGGGATTGTATCAGAATGAACAAGGGGGTTTTGCTTGCCTGGCACTTCTGAAGATAGTATAACTCTTCATCGGTGTCATCGAACTCATCGTCGAAACCACGTCTACTGAGAGGGGACAAACACCAGCAACAGAGAAAGAACACAATCAATGCAATGCGACAATATGATGCATGATCATGACATGGCAATATGATGTGATTTGAGATAATGCATCTAGCAACCAGATTAAATGAAGTTGGTTTGAATCAAAGATTCAAATTCAACTCCATATGTGATGATTCAAGTGCCATTTGTTTAATTTTCCCTAAACAGCATCCATAAGTTGTTCTAACATGCATGAAAATCGTACAGATGGATAGATTGGATTTTTTTGAACATTTTTCATATATAAAACATTTCATTTGGAGTTACAGATTAATTTCTATGATTTTTAGAAGTTTATAACATTTTCTGAAATAAATAGACCATTTAAGATTTATTTAAATTCCAGAAAAGAATTACTGCGTCAGTGATGTGTACAACACAACCTTCTTCTCGTAGACGTTGTTGGGCCTCCAAGTGCAGAGGTTTGTAGGACAGTAGCAAATTTCCCTCAAGTGGATGACCTAAGGTTTATCAATCCGTGGGAGGCGTAGGATGAAGATGGTCTCTCTCAAGCAACCCTGCAACCAAATAACAAAGAGTCTCTTGTGTCCCCAATACACCCAATACAATGGTAAATTGTATAGGTGCACTAGTTCGGCAAAGAGATGGTGATACAAGTGCAATATGGATGGTAGATAAAGGTTTTTGTAATCTGAAAATATAAAAACAGCAAGGTAAGTAATGATAAAAGTGAGCGTAAACGGTATTGCAATGCATTGAAATAAGGCCTAGGGTTCATACTTTCACTAGTGCAAGTTCTCTCAACAATAATAACATAATTGGATCACATAACTATCCCTCAATATGCAAAAAAGAGTCACTCCAAAGTCACTAATAGCAGAGAACAAACAAAGAGATTATGTTAGGGTACGAAACCGCCTCAAAGTTATCCTTTCTGGTCGATCTATTCAAGAGTCCGTAGTAAAATAACATAAATCTATTCTTTATGTTCAATCTATCGTAGAGTTCGTACTAGAATAACACCTTAAGACACAAATCAACCAAAACCCTAATGTCACCTAGATACTCCAATGTCGGTGTACAAAAATAGGGGCGCATCTTTGTACCCCTTTTCCTGTGCACGGGCAGTCAGAGTCGTGCCCATGGCCACACCAAGCAGAATGAGGGAGGTGATCCAAGGTAAGATTGAAGCCCAAGGCAATCAAAGCAACGCCAAGGCCAATACCACAAAGAGAAGAGGGACGAAGAAAGTTCCCCGGGCAAGACCCTTGCCGGGTGGCCTTAGCGGCCCCGGCAAGACTCTTGCCGGGACAGCTCACCCCGCACCAACAGAGCGAGCCACCCTTGAGCCCACGGCCCCCAGTGTGTCAGGACCCCGATCCTAAGTCACACCGATCTAGCATGTAACACTTTATATCACTTTGCGGCCTCACGCACGGTATTCCCACGGGTGCCACCTTACCTGGCCCGGGACCGTTTGCACCTTTTGGCTCACGTATATGATAGTGTCGCTAGCATCCATATGACAGAGAACCCGGGCCGACATGACTAGTCGTGAACCCAAAGTGGCACTAACTTACGGGGACAGGCATACATGAAACAACATCGAACTTGTCGGTCATCAGCGTGTGAATCCGGGCTGTAGCAACTGGGCTAACAAGACTCCGGGAACCCGGGCTGTAGCAGGCTAGCAGGACTCCGGAAGTCACCGCGTGACATTTCCCCAAAGGGACAGACACAGGAACAAAGTGAGTGACATGCCGGCCAGTCTAAGTGTTCCGGAGCAGTAGTACTGGGCTAGCAGGACTCTGGTAAACCGGGATGTAGCAGACTACCAAGGCTCAGTGGAAACACCAGACTACATTTCCCCATAAGATAAGCTACCAAGGATAAACAACTAGATTGTCGGATCCCACACATACCAAGCATTTCAATAACATACACACAATATGCTCGATATGTGCGAATACAACATGGCATCACAACAAAACTCTACGACTCAAAGTACTTATTCATTAGGCTCCGAAGAGCCAAGAATTACAAACATGGGTCTCATGACCCAACATACAGAGCATACAAGCAACAAGCACATGCGGAAGGATAACTTGTCTGAGTACAGACAACCACAAATGAAGAAGGCTGAGAAACCTGACTATCTACAAGACCCTCCCAAGGGTACAAGATCGTAGCTGAGGTAACGAGCTAAACGTCAAAGTCCATGCAGAACTACTAGTGAGACTAAAGTCTCTCTGCAAAAACATAAATTAAGCAAACGTGAGTACAAATGTACCCAGCAAGACTTACATCAGAACTAACTACATATGCATCGGTATCAGCAAGGGGGTGGTGGAGTTTAACTGCAGCAAGCTAGCTTCGACTCGGTGGCTATCTTAAACTACGACTGCAAGTAACTCTTTTGAGGTGGCGCACATGATTCCACATATTCACCATATCAATACACCACTATGGATCCGCTCCCGTCTCCCTGCGAGAATGCCATCCATAGCACTCACACTTATGTTGCGCATTTTAGAGTATCCACTTTCACTTGTCTATGAACTATGCAAGGGGTCCAAGTTTCCATATCCGAGGAATCCGGCTATTCGAATAGATAATGATAACCCTGCAGGGGTGTACTTCTTCACACACACTCTCGCCACTTACCACCATGTACACGTCGTGTATCTCGGCAACCTTCAAGTGGAAGCCTGGTGAGCGAGTCGGCCACGACCTGACTAACCACACAAGTCTCTAGTCCAGGTTTATCGCCTATTCGGGTTCCATCCGCAAGGAGATCCGGTCGGGGTGTCTCTCACAGCCCCAAACGATGTGAGCAGGGTTCCCAAGCCCACCATCCAGGTGCCACTTGGTACACCATGCCACTGTGCCTAGTCTGTCCCAAGCCCACCTATACCGGGTGCCACTTGGTAGACTACTAACACAACCTACAAACACCAGAAACTAGTTGCAACTCCTAGACAAAGATCAGGTTGATTAATAAGTCGAGAGAGCTTGGAGCGCCCGGAGCCCAATGTATGGTAGTAACTGTTCATGGATCACAAACATAGAACTCAGTTCTTGAGGACGGCTACAATGAGACAACCCACCATGTACTCCTACATGGCCTCTCACCACTACCTTTACCAAATCGTGTTCACACACTTAGCTCTCAATAGTAGGACATGGTCACCACATTCCAATTCATCCCCGATGAATCGGACCTGACTCAACTCTAAGCTATAGTAGGCATGACAAACAAGCATGGATGAGTAGGCACATCGGGGCTCAAACAACTCCTACTCATGCTAGTGGGTTTCATCTATTTACTGTGGCAATGACAGGTCATGCAGAGGAAAGGGGTTCAACTACCGCAGCATGTAACAGTTGAATCGGTGTTGTCCTAATGCAGTAAAAGAGAGCAGGAGTGAGAGAGTGGGATTGTGTCGGAATGAACAAGGGGGTTTTGCTTGCCTGGCACTTCTGAAGATATTATAGCTCTTCATCAGTGTCATCGATCACATCGTCGGAACCACGTCTATCGAGAGGGAACAAACACCGGCAAACAAGGAAGAACACAATCAATGCAATGCACAATATGATGCATGATCATGACATGTCAATATGTTGTGATTTGAGCTAATGCAACTAGCAACAGGTTAAATGAGGTTGGTTTGAATCCAAAAGTTCAAATTCAAACTCCATGTAAGGCATTTCAAATGCCATTTATTGATTTGTCCAGTTCAGCAGCTATAAGTTGTTCTAACATGCACTAAACTAGTACAGATGGATAGATTGGATTTTTCTGATCATTTTTCATATATAATTTGTCTCATTTGGAGTTATAGTTGATTTAATATGATTTTTAGAAGTTTTGGATATTTTCTGAATTAAATAAATCATTTTTGATTTATTTAAAATCCCAAAAAATAATTACAGCGTCAGCTCTACGTCATGCTGACCTCGGCAGGTCAACAACAATGGTCTAGGTCAAACCTGACCAGTGGGGTCCACTGGTCAGTGACACAGTTATGTTCAGTGTCAATGACAGGTGGGTCCGGTCAACGGACACGTCAGCACAGTCAAAGCTGACACGTGGGTCCACCAGATTAGATTAAATCTAACTAATTTAGTTAGCCTGTTAATTGAACTGGTGGGTCCCGGCTGTAAGTGTCTAGGGGTTAAACTAATAGGGTTAGTTAGTCCCTAATCTAATGACGGCCACGTCGGCTAACCGGCAATTAGCCGCCGGCGCTAAGCAGGACACGGCAGAGGTCCTCGTCCGGCCGTTTCCGACGACTAGAGGCCGTGCGGATGGGTTCTGCCGGACCGGCATGACGAGGCACGTCGGACAGTGGCAACGACGGGTGCTAGGGTGGCCGGAGTTGACGCCGGCGAGCTTTGCTACGGCGACCGGAGCTCGGGTGCAAGCGGGGATGGGGCAGCGGTGCACAAATGAGCGAGTCGAGGTGCTACGAAGGCTCTACGCAATGCGGGGAGCGCGTTGGTCGCACGCCCAGGACCAAATGGTCACCGGAGCATCATCGGCGACGAGCGCAGGCGGTGGCGGGTGCGGTCGAGCTTACTGCAGTCATGTCAGGACCCCGATTCTAAGTCACATTGATCTAGCCGGTAACACCTCATATCACTTTGCGGCCTCACGCACGATATTCCCACGGGTGTCGCCTTACCATGGCCCGGGACCGTTTGCGCCTTTTGGCTCACGTATATGATAGTGTCGCTAGCATCCATATGACAGAGAACCCGGGCCGACATGGCTGGTCGTGAACCCAAAGAGGCACTAACCTATGGGGACAGGCATACATGAATCACATCGAGCATGTCGGTCAGCAGCGAGTGAATCCGGGCTGTAGCACTGGGCTAACAGGACTCCGGGAACCCGGGCTATAGCAGCTAGGCGGGACTCCGGATGTCACCGCGTGACATTTTCCCAAAGGGACAGACACAGGAACAAAGTGAAACACATGCCGACCAGTCAAGTGTTGTAGGATCGAAAGTATGTCTAGAGGGGGGGTGATTAGACTACTTGACCAAATAAAAACTTAACCTTTTCCCAATTTTAGTTCTTGGCAGATTTTAGCTATTGTAGGACAAGTCAAGCAATCATCATACAATTCAAGCAAGCATGCAAAGAGTATATTGGCAGCGGAAAGTAAAGCATGCAACTTGCAAGAATGTAAAGGGAAGGGTTTGGAGAATTCAAACGCAATTGGAGACACAGATGTTTTTCCCATGGTTCGGATAGGTGGTGCTATCCTACATCCACATTGATGGAGACTTCAACCCACGAAGGGTAACGGTTGCACGAGTCCACGGAGGGCTCCACCCACGAAGGGTAATGGTTGCGCGAGTCCACGGAGGGCTCCACCCACGAAGGGTCCACGAAGAAGCAACCACCCACGAAGGGTCCACGAAGAAGCAACCTTGTCTATCCCACCATGGCCATCGCCCACGAAGGACTTGCCTCACTAGCGGTAGATCTTCACGAAGTAGGCGATCTCCTTGCCCTTACAAACTCCTTGGTTCAACTCCACAATCTTGTCGGAGGCTCCCAAGTAACACCTAGCCAATCTAGGAGACACCACTCTCCAAGAAGTAACAAATGGTGTGTGTAGGTAATGAACTCCTTGCTCTTGTGCTTCAAATGATAGTCTCCCCAACACTCAACTCTCTCTCATAGGATTTGGATTTTGTGGAAAGAAGATTTGAGTGGAAAGCAACTTGGGGAAGGCTAGAGATCAAGATTCATATGGTAGGAATGGAATATCTTGGTCTCAACACATGAGTAGGTGGTTCTATCTCAGAACATATGAGTTGGAATTGTGTATTTGTTCTGATGGCTCTCTCCACGAATGAAGAGGAGGTGGAGGGGTATATATAGCCTCCACACAAAATCCAACCGTTACACACAGTTTTCCAATCTCGGTGGGACCGAATCAACAAACTCGGTCGGACCGAAAAGGTAAACCTAGTGACCGTTAGAGATTTTCGGTGGGACTGACATGCAACTCGTAGGACCGATATGGTTAGGGTTTGGGCATAACGTAATCTCGGTGAGACCGATTACACAAACTCGGTGAGACCGATTTTGGTAATTAGCTAACCAGAGAGTTGGTCAGGCAAACTCGGTGGGACCGATTTGCTCTTTCGGTGAGACCGAAAAGTTACAAAAAGGAAACACTGAATTTACATTGCAATCTCGGTGGGACCGATTCGCTCTTTCGATGAGACCGAAAAGTTACGAAAGGGAAACAGAGAGTTTGCAATCCCATCTCGGTGAGACCGAGATCCCTATCGGTAGAACCGAATTGCTAGGGTTTGGCAGTGGCTTATGACAAGTGAAACTCGGTGGCGCCGGATAGAAAGAATCGGTAGGACCGAGTTTGTCTTAGGGTTTAGGTCATATGTAGATATGGGAAAGTAGTTGAGGGTTTTGGAGCATATCACTAAGCACATGAAGCAAGAGGCTCATTAAGCAACACCTCATCCCTCCTTGATAGTATTGGCTTTTCCTAAAGACTCAATGTGATCTTGGATCACTAAAATATAAAATGAAGAGTCTTGAGCTTTTGAGCTTGAGCCAATCCTTTGTCCTTAGCATTTTGAGGGTTCCACTTTCACATCCATGCCATGCCAATCATTGAGCTTTCCTGAAATAGTCATCTTGGAATAGCATTAGCTCAATGAGCTATATGTTGTTATGAATTACCAAAACCACCTAGGGATAGTTGCACTTTCAATCTCCCCCTTTTTGGTAATTTATGACGACATATAGATCAAAGCTTCGACAAATGATAATAAGCATGAAATATATCGTCGCTTTGAGAAGTATGTGACAAGTAAGAGCTCCCCCTAAATTTGTGCATATTTAAAATTTTCTTTGGACTGCAAATGCACAAAGAGTTAGAGTCATGGGTTACTCTTCCATGTCACATACATCTTGGTGGAGCGCTTAAAATGATAAGAATGAAATACATGCACTCATCACCAAGAATAGTGAATGATCACATAAGATAGATAAGATGATAATATTAAGCAAATATTAAGTGTAGCTTATGATCAAACACATGATCATCAATGTCTCACGAGCAATGACATAGTATCTCACACAAAAGCAAACAAAGTTCGAAAAACCACCAAATAAAACAAGAGAGAATAAAAGCAACACTCTCTCTCAAAGCCTATGATCTATACATTTTCTCCCCCTTTGGCAATAAGTTACCAAAAAGTTCCTAGAAAATGCATAGTGCTAAGTTGACACTCAGGCTTGATCTTCAGGTGGTGGTGGAGTCCGGAGCACTCCAAGGACGAAGCCTTCTGTAGACGTGGTCAGAGTCGAGGCTGAAGTGGACGCTGGAGCTGGTGGAACTGAGGCTGTAGCTGGTGCAGATGTGGTGGCTCTGGGGTCAGCAACTGGCACTGCAGACAACCTCGGACCCCGTGGCACTCTGGCAAAGGCATCAGTTGTAGTCTTGCCTCTCCTCTCCTGCATGTCATCCTGGAGCTGCTCCACTGCAGTCTGAATCTCTGTCACTTTGACATCCAAGTCATAGAACTTTTGTTCCATGATCCTCTCTAAGCTTGCCTGGTTCTGAGTTAGGGTGGCTAGTCCTTGCTCAATCCGCAGGGTGGATGCAATCAAGTAACCAAGCTGCTCTTGTTTGGTTTTCAAGAAATACTCAGATGCCCCCTCTTGAGTTGGCATCTTGGCAGCTTTCTCCTTCCTTGCCTTCTCCTTCTTTGCTTGTGCTTGTGCTGATGATGGTTCGTTCTCATTCATCACAGCTTGATTGTCCTCAAAATCTGGATGGATTGGCAGGTGTTCCTTGTCCAGTAAGTATATGCCTGCGCCCATCTTGGAGTTAATGAGCTCCTGGATCTGAGGGGCATAACCACAGCTCCTATTCTGATCTGCCGCAGTCCTCTTGATAGTCTCTACTATGAGGCTCATGACCTTGAATTTCTGAGGCACATCAAAAATATGAAGCAAATTTATTGCATGGCCTCTGATCATCTTGTGATCACCTGACTTGGGCAATAAGGTGTGCCTTAGGATCCAGTTGATAGTTGGCAGCCCTGACAGAAGATAATGGACTGAGCCAAACTTGAAAGTATCAAGTGCTTCATTTGGAATTTCCTTGTACATGTTGGACATAGAGTTGTGTTCCATCTTCTTCTTGGCATATACATCCAGGTCATCTTCATTTTCCTCTGGGGCATTGATCAACTTAGCCCATTCTTCAACAGTAGATTGGTACCTCGTACCCTCAGACATCCATGTGATCCTTCCATCTGGGTAGAAGTGTGCTGTGGAGTACAATTGCATAATGAGTTCCTCGTTCCACTTTGTGAGCTTCTGCCCAACAAAGTCTGCAACTCCACAAGCACCAAAACTGTCAATCACACCAGGATAGTGTTCCTCATTGTCCTTGATGTACTCCCAATCAACCCATCTCATGTCACAAACTATGGGCTTCTTATCAAGCAGCACTGTCTCATAGAAATCTTGATGTTCCTTGGTGTGAAACCTGTAATCCATAGCAGTTCTTCTCCTTGAAGCATACGGGTCTTCTTCTCTCCACTTCCTGAGCCCTGAATCTCTTCTGAGCTTCATGTCCTCAGCCACAGGATGAGCATCATTGTGGTCTGGGATCTTGGGCTTGAGCTTTCTTAGAACATGCTCTTCATCATCTTCTGCAGTGTCAGGCACTGGGGCCTTGTTCTTCTCAGCAGCTGGGATGCTTCTTGTATTCCTCTTTGGTTTTGGCTTTGGAGCTGGCTTGGCCTTGGAAGCAGCTGCCCCTGATCTTATGGCATCACCCATCAGCTTGGGTGCCTTAGGTGCTGGTGCAGCTACCTCTTCTTCTTCCTCTTCTTCCATGATGGAAGCCTTTCCAAGCACTCTGGCTACGGTCTTCTTGACCCTTTCCTTCCTTTTCTTTCCTTCAGCAGCAACTGTCTCTATGGTTGCAGGCTTTCCAGGAATCTGAGTTGAGGCTCTGGCCTTTGGCATAGGCTGCCTACCTGCTGGCCTTTTGATTTTCAATCCTTGCTTTGTGCCTTGAGCTGAGCCATGTTCCTTCTCGAGCACTACTCTCTTTGAAGTTGCTTCCTCTTCTGCCACATAGTCCTCATCCTCTGATTCTGAGGTTCTCTTCTTCCTTTGTCTTGTGGCAGCTTTTGGCAGATTGCTAGGGGTGCTCCTGCTGCCTTCATCTGAAGAACTTGAGGGACTAGTGCCCTCACTCATCTGCACTGGCTGTTCTGACATGTTCTGGCTATCACTTTGGTCTGACATGATGAACAAACTGACTGCTGACCCTGTGAATAGGTTATAGATGAGATAGAGTGGATAAGCATCACAAAATGCAGAGATTTTTGCAAAAGAATGATACAAAATCTTAGTTTTAGTTTCCCACTGAAATCATCTCGGATCTACCGATTTTTAAACTCGGTGATACCGAAGCAGTTTTGGAACCTAAACTAGTGAACTCGGTCAGACCGAGTCACAGTTCGGTGGCACGGAGACTGCTAGGGTTTCACAAAGTTCAAAAATCGGTCACACCGATAAGTAATTCTCGGTCAGACCGAGTCTCACTTGTGCAATGGCATAAGCCAAATCGGTGGGACCGAGTTTTTCAACTCGGTGGGTCCGAGATGGTTTCGGCGGAAACCTAACCTTAAAATTTTCGAATCAAAACTAATCTACAAACGCATTGACTGGATAGGAGTTTAACAAACGTGGCAAGAATCATGATGATCACAATGTGCTAAGAATCGGATTGGGGAATAGCACAAAGATCGAGTCCATACCCTAGTTCGGCGGAGACTCGCTACGGAGGCAACGGCGGGGTTGAATTTCCGTTGACGGCGACGGAGACCAGCGACTGGAGGCGGCTGGCGGCGAGGAGACGATCCAGAGACCAAGTTGGCAGAGCAGGCTATCGCGCGGGCGAAGGGGTTCGGAGAAATTTCCAAATTTTTGCCCGTGACTATATATAGCCCGACCCTGTCGGTGTGACCGAGTGGAACAACTCGGTGGCACCGAGATGCAAAACTGTATACAGTTGTTGCAACTCGGTGTGACCGAATGGTTCAAATCGGTTGCACCGAGATCGAAAACCTAGATCAACGTAATGATCTTGGTAGGACCGAAAGTAGGGTATCGGTCAGACCGAGAATCATAAAGAGGTTTTGGAAGTTTAAGTCTATGACGAATCGGGGACTCCGAGCGCTCCTCACACAGAGTGGTTCGAATCTGACTTGATCAAATTTTGTGATGTAGCATGAATAGAGTTTGAGACGAGAAAAGCATAGATAGCTAGAGGAGGTTCTTAGGCATTCTTGTCCATCCACTTGGCAAAAGGAAATAAAACCAAACAATCAAAACAACAAGTGGATGTCCTCGAATGAGTAAAATATGCAACCAGCATGCTCACACAATAAGATGGCAAATGAAATATGTGACAAGGCATGCACAACCAATTCTAGCATCTATCAAGCAATTTGCGATGACAAGGTCATCTATATATGAGTATATTGACTTAGGAGTCAAGTGAGAACACTTGATCATAGGTCATACTCATCGTTTAAGCTCAAGTGGGGCTACCACTTTTACATAAAGCATTGTTGTGTTCACATCTTTAGAGTTGCTTTAGCTCAAGTCTTAGAGTAAAGCTCCCCCTAAATGTGATATCCCCTCTTAGAGGGATGAACTAACCTCGGGTTTTGTCGATGATGACTTCATGTAGATGTTGAAGATGTGGATGCTCAATGTTGATGTAGATCACTTGGAGCTATCCATTTGAGTGAATTGCACTTTCAATACCTACATGGGTTAGTCCCACAAGGAACAAACAAGGATATCCATAGACATAGAGTGATGCACACACAAGATGATGTCCATGAAAACTTTTAGGTTACCTTGTCCCTTGTCTTACCAACAAGAGGGTTTGTGACTCCTTGAACTAGTGCAAGATGTGGAAGTTGATTGCACTTGTTCTTGCCAAAATGATAAGAGTGAAGTATGTTGGCGGAGTCACCCTCAAGAACTCTCTAGTTCTTCTTCTTTTGGATCCACACCATCTTGATGGGAATCCTTGGAGTTGTAGTCGTACTTGATGAAGTGGAACTTGAAGTAGTCTTGAGAATCCACTTGACTAAGGTCTTAGGAGCTTCTTCAAATGCATCAATTTCCTCTTGAAGCTTGTCCTTGCCTTTTTGCTTGTAGTCTTGTGGTGGAAGATCATCTTGAGCTTGTGTCCCCTTGAAAGAAGTATCATACTTCTCTTGTTGAGGAACAAACTTTGTCTTGGGGTATTGATCTTCTTCCCACTCAACTCCATTGGCATTGAACTTTCGTTCAAAACCAACACCTTGATTCTTCCGGTGCATTCCTTGCTTGCGCACAATTTCCTCGAATTGCTTACTCCCGGCAAGGCTTTTGTACACTCCTTTCTCTATAATTCCCTTCAATAAGCTATTTTCTTGCTCAAGTGTAACTTGGCTAAGAGAATCATTAGTGGAATCAAGAGAACTACTAGAAGCAACAATATTGGATTTAGCATGATC
Organism: Triticum aestivum; assembly: GCF_018294505.1. NCBI lineage: Eukaryota > Viridiplantae > Streptophyta > Magnoliopsida > Poales > Poaceae > Triticum > Triticum aestivum. The sequence goes on along the minus strand of NC_057809.1, from coordinate 164,458,869 downwards.
ATTGTTACTGCTAGAGGAAGAATCTTTCTTGTTCTTGTTACTAGACTTGACTTGAGGCATGTAAGTGGATAAGAGTAAACGCTTGGCAATGTAAGAAGAACTTTTCTTGCGGAGATCATCATTGATTGCTTTTAAGAACGCATGCTCTTGCTCAAGATTGAGCTTTTCAAAGCGTAATTTCTCATGAGCTCTTAAAAGTTCTCGATGATCTTCGAAGATAGTTTCATGAGCTAACTTAAGAGTGTTTAGTTCTTTAGTTAGAGCCTCAATCTTCTCCTTATCATTGTCATTCGTTTTATCTTGATTAGCATGATTAATTGACGTTTCATCATAGTATTCATCACTAGAGTTGTCAACAAGTAAATCATCACCTAACAAGTCATCTTCATCACTATTGAAATCAACATACTCGGGGTGTGTTACCTTAGGACCTTTGGCCATGAATCATCTTCCAATTCCTTCATTTGGTGAGTCAAATATGTCGTAGGAGTTGGTTGACACAAGTGCTAGACCGGCAACACCTTCATCTTGAGTATCTTCGGAGTCGGAGTGGTAACTTCTCTCGGAGTGGCTGTCGGAGTCGGAGCCGGATACCCATTCACCAACATGAGCTTGATGTCTTCGTTTTGTGTAGCTCCTTGATGATTTTTCCTTCCTTTCCAAATCCTTGCTTCTCCGTGAGTATCTTCGTTCATAACGATCATCTCTACTCCTTCTCTCTCTTGGTGGTGATTCTTTGCTTCTTCTTTTTGGAGAATCTTCTCTTCTCTTGTAGGGAGCCGTACACTCATTGGAATAGTGTCTGGGTCTTCCACAACTGTAGCAGTTTCGCTCTCGACTAGAAGATCTTTTTTCATTGTAGGACCTTGACTTGAAGCTTCTATCTTTGCTTCTACTCTTGTAGAACTTGTTGAAGTTCTTCACCATTAAGCTCAATTCTTCATTGAAGTTTTGTTTCTCACTTGATGATGTAGGGGCTTCACATGAGGCTTTGTAGGCACCACTTGATTTGTTCTGAAGTTCCTCTTTATCCTTAAGTGACATCTCATGAGCAACAATTCTTCCAATCACCTCTGTTGGCTTGAGATCTTTGTAATCGGGAATCATTTGGATCAATGTGCACACGGTATCATATTTTCCATCCAAGGCTCTTAGAATCTTCTTGATGATGAATCTATCGGTCATCTCTTCACTTCCTAAGCCGGCAATCTCATTTGTGATGAGAGCAAGCCTAGAGTACATTTCAGCGACACCTTCACCATCCTTCATTTTGAACTTGTCAAGTTGACTTTGAAGCACATCCAACTTGGATTCCTTGACGGAGTCGGTACGTTCGTGCATATCAATCAAAGTGTCCCAAATTTCCTTTGCATTTTCAAGACGGCTGATTTTGTTGAATTCTTCGGGGCACAATCCGTTGAAGAGAATATCACAAGCTTGAGCATTGTATTGCAACATCTTCAACTCATCCGCGGTAGCTTCACGGTTTGGTTCTTTCCCATCAAAGAAGTCACCTTGCAAACCAACACACACAATAGCCCAAACGGCGGGGTTATGTCCAAGAATATGCATTTTCATTTTATGCTTCCAACTAGCAAAATTAGAACCATCAAAGTAAGGACCTCTACGGTGATAATTTCCCTCGCTAGACGCCATACTCTCCTAGGTTGTGAAACCAAGGCTATGACCACCAAAAGCTATGGATATCAAAGCAAATGGAGACCAAAGCTCTGATACCACTTGTAGGATCGAAAGTATGTCTAGAGAGGGGGTGATTAGACTACTTGACCAAATAAAAACTTAACCTTTTCCCAATTTTAGTTCTTGGCAGATTTTAGCTATTGTAGGACAAGTCAAGCAATCATCACACAATTCAAGCAAGCATGCAAAGAGTATATTGGCAGCGGAAAGTAAAGCATGCAACTTGCAAGAATGTAAAGGGAAGGGTTTGGAGAATTCAAACGCAATTGGAGACACGGATGTTTTTCCCGTGGTTCGGATAGGTGGTGCTATCCTACATCCACGTTGATGGAGACTTCAACCCACGAAGGGTAACGGTTGCGCAAGTCCACGGAGGGCTCCACCCACGAAGGGTAATGGTTGCGCGAGTCCACGAAGGGCTCCACCCACGAAGGGTCCACGAAGAAGCAACCACCCACGAAGGGTCCACGAAGAAGCAACCTTGTCTATCCCACCATGGCCATCGCCCATGAAGGACTTGCCTCACTAGCGGTAGATCTTCACGAAGTAGGCGATCTCCTTGCCCTTACAAACTCCTTGGTTCAACTTGAAAGCACAAGTGCTCCCTAGGTGGTTTTGATAATTGATGACAACATATCGCTTGTTGGACTAATGTTTCTATCTAGCATGTTTCAGATAAGTTCAACAATGGAGTGGCATGGACTAAAGGTTGTGGGAACTCCTTCAAGATGCTAAGGACAAAGGATTGGCTAAAGCTTCAAGCTCAAGACTCCTCATTTTACATTTTAGTGATCCAAGATCACATTGAGTCTTTAGGAAAAGCCAATACTATTAAGGAGGGATGAGGTGTTGCTTAATGAGCCTCTTGCTTCATGTGCTTACTAATATGCTCCAAAACCCTCAGCTACTTTCCCACTTCCACATATGACCTAAACCCTAAGCCAAACTCGGTCCTACCGATTCTTCCTATCCGGCGCCACCGAGTTCCACTTGTCTTAAGCCACTGCCAAACCCTAATCATTTCGGTCTCACCGATGGGATCTCGGTCTCACCGAGATGGGCTTGCAAACTCTCTGTTACCCATTGCAATATTCTCGGTTCCACCGAGAATATGCAATCGGTTCCACCAAGTTTGCTTGGTCAAATCTTAGTTTCACTTATTACCCAAATCGGTCCCACCGAGTTTGAGTAATCGGTCAAACCGAGTTTTGGATTTACCCTAACCCTAGCACATCGGTCCCACCGAGTTGATCCAGTCGGTCCCACCGAAATGTCTAACGGTCACTAGGTTTACATTTTCGGTCCGACCGAGTTTATTAATTCGGTCCCACCGAGATTGGAAAACTGTGTAATGGTTACATTTTGTGTGGAGGCTATATATACCCCTCCACCTCCTTCTCATTAGAGGAGAGAGCCATCAGAACACACATACCATTCCAACTCATATGTTCTGAGAGAGAACCACCTACTCATGTGTTGAGACCAAGACATTCCATTCCTACCATGTGAATCTTGATCTCTAGCCTTCCCAAGTTGCTTTCCACTCAAATCTTCTTTCCACCAAATCCAAATCCTATGAGAGAGAGTTGAGTGTTGGGGAGACTATCATTTGAAGCACAAGAGCAAGGAGTTCATTACCTACACACCATTTGTTACTTCTTGGAGAGTGGTGTCTCCTAGATTGGCTAGGTGTCACTTGGGAGCCTCCGACAAGATTGTGGAGTTGAACCAAGGAGTTTGTAAGGGCAAGGAGATCGCCTACTTCGTGAAGATCTACCGCTAGTGAGGCAAATCCTGTGTGGGCGATGGCCATGGTGGGATAGACAAGGTTGCTTCTTCGTGGACCCTTTGTGGGTGGTTGCTTCTTCATGGACCCTTCGTGGGTGGAGCCCTGTGTGGACTCGCGCAACCGTTACCCTTCGTGGGTTGAAGTCTCCATCAACGTGGATGTAGGATAGCACAACCTATCCGAACCACGGGAAAAACATCTGTGTCTCCAATTGCGTTTGAATTCTCCAAACCCTTCCCTTTACATTCTTGCAAGTTGCATGCTTTACATTCCGCTGCTCATATACTCTTTGCATGCTTGCTTGATATGTATTGTGTGTGCTGAAATTGTGCCTAAACTCCACTTAAACCGAAAAAGCTTAAAAATTGCAACTTGAGCATTATGTGTCTAATCACCCCCCTCTAGACACATCTACTTCTAGATCCTACAAGTGGTATCAGAGCTTTGGTCTCCATTGCCTTGGTTTAATCACCATTGGAGGAAGATGGATGTGTCTACTCTAGGGAGTCTTAGACATAGAGTGCCTATTCTTGATGGAAAGTATTTTCATGAGTGGAAAAATGAGATGCTTGTAATCTTCAATCAATATCATTTGAACAAGTATATTGCTAGCCCTTGTGCACCTCATATTGATCCTTTGCATCCCACCCTAGATGAAGATATTGACATGATTCGCAATCTTAGAACTATTGAGCTCATCATTAGTGGATTGCCCAAAAACTTGATTGCTAGTTTGCCTACTCAAAGTTGTGCCTATACTATATGGAAATTTCTTGAGGAACGATTTCCCGATCATTCCTTGAAAACTTTGGATGAAATTCTCCATAAATCTATTGCCTTGAGTAAGATGAACTCTAGTGATCCTAGTTTTGGTAAATGTCTTTTTGAACTTGTCAATCTTAAGCATGCAAAAGGTGATGTTGGAATCATTAATGATATCATACTCAAAGCTATAAGAATTCATAAAAGAGACCACTTTGATGATCATTTATCTGATGAATTACCCTCTCTAGGAAATGATGAATCACAAGATCATGATGAACATGAATAGTATGATGATGATGATAGTGACTTCGATCTTGATGATGCAATGAGACATTTTGGTCTTATGGCAAATCTTCGGGGATATGAATCAGGAGGAAAGGAATGGGTTCTTGATAGTGGATGTACTGATCATATGACCGGAGATGAAGAGATGTTTCGTGAGCTCGCTGAAAATGACGGCCCTCGAAAATATGTCACCTTTGGTGATAATTCAAAGGGTAAAGTGGTTGGCCTTGGTAAGGTGGCCATCTCACATGATAGTTCCATTCAAAATGTCATGCTCGTTGAATCTCTGGGCTACAACTTACTTTCAGTATCTAGACTTGCTGATTTCGGTTTGAATGTCCTATTTACTGAGGTAGATTGCCAAGTGTTTCGTCGAGACAATCATAAAATGGTCTTTACGGGTATGCGTAGAGGAGATCTTTACATTGTCGATTTCTCTAAAAAGGCACAACCTAAAACTTGCTTTGTTGCTAAATCCTCAAAAGGTTGGTTGTGGCATAGACGACTAGGTCACGTTGGCATGAGAAACCTTGACAGGCTTATTAAAGGAAATCATATCCTTGGAGTTAACGATATCATATTTGATAAGGATAGACTTTGCAGTGCTTGTCAAGCAGGTAAACAGGTTGGAGGAAGACATCCCATGAAGAACATCATGACCACAAGGAGGCCACTCGAGCTACTTCACATGGATCTTTTTGGTCCCAACGCCTACAAGAGTCTCGGTGGAAATTCTTTTGGTCTAGTTATAGTTGATGACTTTTCAAGATTTACGTGGGTGTTCTTTCTTAATGACAAGTCGCAGGTCCAGAAGATCTTCAGAAACTTCGCTAGGAAAGCCCAAAATCAGTTTGATGTGAAGATCAAGAAGGTTCGGAGTGACAACGGAACGGAGTTCAAGAACGCAAATGTGGACACCTTTCTTGACGAAGAAGGGATTTCACACGAGTTCTCGGCTATGTACACACCTCAACAAAATGGAGTTGTTGAGAGGAAGAACCAGACGCTCATTGAAATGGCAAGAACGATGCTTGATGAATACAAGACGCCAAAGCACTTTTGGGAAGAAGCGGTTGAGACAGCTTGTCACGCAACAAATCGCTTATATCTTCACAAGCTACTCGGCAAGACGGCATACGAGCTCCTCACCGGTAACAAGCCTCAAGTTGGATACTTTCGAGTATTCGGCTCAAAGTGCTACATTCTTGATAAGCATCGTCGTTCAAAGTTTGCTCCTAAATCTCATGAAGGTTTTCTACTTGGTTATGGCTCAAACTCTCACACTTACCATGTCTACAACAATTTCACCCGAAAGGTTGAAGAGACGGTAGATGTGAAGTTTGATGAATCTAATGGCTCGCAAGTAGAGCAATTGCCAATTGATGTAGGAGACAAAGACCCCTCAGAAGCAATTCAAGACTTGTCCATTGGCAAAATTCGTCCAACGGAGGTGAAGGAGAGTACTTCATCCGTCCAAGTGGAAGCTTCTACTTCACGACAAGGTGAACCAAGAATCGACACGGAAGCATCCACAAGTGGACACATCAAGATGAAGAAAACGAGGAAATACGTCAAGACAAACATCAACAACCTCCTTCTCCACCACGACAAGAGAACGATGACGTCAACAATGAAGAAGGCCAAGAAGAAGAACAAGATGAAGAAGATGTTCAACTAAGACCCAAGCAAAAGCTCTCACGAGTTCGAGCAAGAATTGCCAAAGATCATCCCGTCGAGCAAATCCTCAATGATATACAAACCGGGAGAATCACTCGCTCAAAACTCGTTTAGATAACTTTTGTGAAAACTATTCATTCATCTCTAGCATTGAACCTATGAAGGTTGAAGAAGCATTGGAAGATCCAGATTGGATAAACGCTATGCATGAAGAGCTACATAACTTTGAGATAAACCAAGTTTGGACATTGGTCGAGAAGCCCGACAACAACCACAACATCATTGGTACCAAATGGGTGTTTCGCAACAAGCAAGATGAAGATGGACAAGTGGTTCGCAACAAAGCACGTCTCGTCGCCCAAGGATACACACAAGTCGAAGGTATGGACTATGGTGAGACGTATGCTCCCGTTGCTAGACTTGAGTCCATTCGCATCTTACTTGCCTATGCTAATCACCATAATATCACCTTATACCAAATGGACATTAAAAGTGCTTTTCTAAATGGTGAAATAGAGGAGGAAGTTTATGTCAAACAACCTCCCGGCTTTATCAATCCTAAGAAACCAAATCATGTTTACAAACTTCACAAAGCTCTTTATGGTCTTAAACAAGCTCCTAGAGCATGGTATAAATGCTTGACCAAGTTCCTTACTACAAGTGGTTTTGAAATTGGTAAAATTGATTCTACTCTTTTTACTAAAAGGGTTAATGGAGAACTATTTGTATGCCAAATTTATGTTGATGATATCATATTTGGTTCAACTAACCCTCTCTTTAGTGAAAAGTTTGGAAAACTATTGTCAGAGAAGTTTGAGATGTCTATGATGAGTGAACTCAAATTCTTTCTCGGGTTGCAAATCAAGCAAACTAAGGAAGGTACATTTGTCTCTCAAACAAAGTACACCAAGGACTTATTCAAGAAGTTCAATATGCAAGAATGCAAAGGTATGTCTAAACCCATGCCTACTAGTGGACATAATGATTTGACCAAAGATGGTGAACCTGTTGATCAAAAGGTTTATCGCTCTATGATTGGTTCATTGTTATACCGATGTGCTTCACGTCCCGATATTATGCTAAATGTGTGCATGTGTGCACGATATCAAGCTGCTCCTAAAGAGTGTCATCTTAAGGCTGTGAAAAGGATAGTGAGATACTTAATCCATACACCAAATTTTGGCATTTGGTATCCTAAGAGGTCTTCTTTTGATCTTGTTGGCTATTCCGACTCGGATTATGCCGGAGACAAGGTTGATAGAAAGTCCACTTCGGGTACTTGTCAATTTATTGGTAGATCTCTTGTGTCTTGGTCTTCCAAGAAACAAAACTCAGTATCCTTATCCACCACCGAAGCGGAATACATTGTCGCTGGTTCATGTTGTGCTCAATTACTTTGGATGACCCAAACTCTTAAAGATTATGGGATTTATGTGAAACATGTTCCACTGCTTTGTGACAATGAAAGTGCTATCAAAATTGGTCATAATCCTGTACAACATTTTCTTGAACTAAGCATATTGAAGTTCGTCATCATTTCATTCGAGATCATGTTGCTAAGGGTGACATAAATCTTAAGCATGTTCGCACCGATAAGCAATTAGCGGATATATTCACTAAACCGCTTGATGAGAAAGTGTTTTGCAGGTTGAGAGGAGAATTGAACATCATTGATGCTTCGAACTTGGAGTAGAAACTCCATTGGATACATGCAAGACATGAGCTTATGACTAATCCATGATATATCTCTTATGATAACTATCTTATATCTTGGATATATTTGCACCTTGCATGTTGCCTAACCCATGTAGGTGCTTGGTTGAATCTAATTCCATGAGATTGCGACTCATTCATATCCTGAGCGATCTCTACATCACCAAGACTCTATACAATAGTGGTTGAAGACAAGGAAGCACAAAACCATTCAAACATATCCTTTGACAAATTCTATATTAAGCTTCATCATTGTCATTTTTGGATACACAAGTGCTCTTCCTTGCAAGAACTAACCCATGTAGGCAGATGAACTCAAACTCCAAGTGGTGCTCCCAACTCTTGATGAACTACATCAACCTTGAGCACCCACACAAGTTCAACTACATGAGCAAGAACCACATCACCACCCAAGGTATGTTATTCCATCTTAGAGAAGCTTTACTCCAAGACATGAGTCAAAGCAACTCAACAAGATGTGAATACATCAAGATGCTTAAATGAAAAATGGTAACCCCATTTTGAGCTTAGATGATGAGTATGACCTATGATCAAGTGTTCTCACTTGACTCCTAAGTCAATATACTCTAACATAGGTGACTATGTCACCGTCCAATTCTAGATGAAGTTCTCTTGTGTTCTTTTCTGAGCTATTGCATTTGTCCCTTGCATATTTGTTTCCTTCTTTCTCAATCAAAAAAAACTTCATCTAGAAACTTTCACTCTTTTCTTTTTGATTTTTGTTCTGCATAATTCTACATCAAATTCCTTGCAAATTTTTTAGCTAATTCATTGCAAATCTTTGTGAGATCTTACTTGACTAGTGAGCTGAGGTGACAAGTGTTTCTCTCTGTGATGAACTCGGTTTCACCGAATAGCTATTCTCGGTCCAACCGAATCCCTTCGGTACTACCGCAACATGCCACTCGGTGTCACCGATTTCGCAACAGGAAAAACAGTTTGCCACATATTCTATATTTCTTCTGACCTAGCTCCACTCAATGAATCTTATCCTCTACAAGCATCACAGTTTTATTCACTGCTTTGTACTGAATCTCAAGGACCAAACCTATTCGACGGATTCCAGGAAAAACCTTCTTGGAAATTGATGTCAAAGGGGGAGAGAGAGATCACATCAAAGCTTATCATCAGGGAGAGAGAGATCACATCAAAAGCTTATCACCTACAAAGGAGAAAGTACTAAGGGGGAGAGAATACTCAAGGATCCCATATATTAAGGGGAAGAAAGAAATCTCCAAGGGGGAGAGAATACTCAAGGATCCCAGATGCTTGATGTTCAAGAGGAGAGATGCCACATGTCTTTTTGGGGGAAAGACATGTTCATATGAACTCATTTGAATTTAGTTCTATTCATATCCTTCAGCTCTGATTTTCTGTTTCCTATCTTCTCCCAATATCCCATGTCAGACTCAGGGGGAGCAAGACACCTAAGGGAAAGAAATCAGTCAAATTCATTGCATATCATTATTCTTGGGGACATGTTGAATTCTATGTGGTACCTTGTACTCACTCTCTACATGTCATCCCAGTCTTGGTATTCTTGTGGCTTCTTTTGTTTGCTCTAGCTAGTGGATGTACCTGTGTTATCTAACCTTGTTTGTGCAGGTTCATTCCATCCTAAACCAACTCAAGACCACAAGGTAAGTATATGCATCAAAATCATGAGTATGAGGAGTTCTTGCTTATGTACATACTGTTTGCAAGAAGGACTCATGAGCATGAAGGTATTTTCCTTGATAATCTTTTGCTCTGATGCATATGGCCAAGATGCATGTAACACTTTGTCTACTCTGTCATGGTTATGCTCTCACATGCCTCTCTATTTCATATTTACATGAGTGCATACATGTAGGGGGAGCCTATGCTTGTTACATGTTCTTCCAAAGCTTTACTTGCTGTTCTTTATATCTTTATCTAGAGCTTTGATGTATGTTGCCATCAATTACCAAAAAGGGGGAGATTGAAAGCACAAGTGCTCCCTAGGTGGTTTTGATAATTGATGACAACATATCGCTTGTTGGACTAATGTTTCTATCTAGCATGTTTCAGATAAGTTCAACAATGGAGTGGCATGGACTAAAGGTTGTGGGAACTCCTTCAAGATGCTAAGGACAAAGGATTGGCTAAAGCTTCAAGCTCAAGACTCCTCATTTTACATTTTAGTGATCCAAGATCACATTGAGTCTTTAGGAAAAGCCAATACTATTAAGGAGGGATGAGGTGTTGCTTAATGAGCCTCTTGCTTCATGTGCTTAGTGATATGCTCCAAAACCCTCAGCTACTTTCCCACTTCCACATATGACCTAAACCCTAAGCCAAACTCGGTCCTACTGATTCTTCCTATCCGGCGTCACCGAGTTCCACTTGTCTTAAGCCACTGCCAAACCCTAATCAGTTCGGTCTCACCGATGGGATCTCGGTCTCACCGAGATGGGCTTGCAAACTCTCTGTTACCCATTGCAATATTCTCGGTCCCACCGAGAATATGCAATCGGTTCCACCGAGTTTGCTTGGTCAAATCTCAGTTTCACTTATTACCCAAATCGGTCCCACCGAGTTTGAGTAATCGGTCAAACCGAGTCTTGGATTTACCCTAACCCTAGCACATCGGTCCCACCGAGTTGATCCAGTCGGTCCCACCGAAATCTCTAACGGTCACTAGGTTTACATTTTTGGTCCGACCGAGTTTATTAATTCGGTCCCACCGAGATTGGAAAACTGTGTAACAGTTAGATTTTGTGTGGAGGCTATATATACCCCTCCACCTCCTTCTCATTAGAGGAGAGAGCCATCAGAACACACATACCATTCCAACTCATATGTTCTGAGAGAGAACCACCTACTCATGTGTTGAGACCAAGACATTCCATTCCTACCATATGAATCTTGATCTTTAGCCTTCCCAAGTTGCTTTCCACTCAAATCTTCTTTCCACCAAATCAAATCCTATGAGAGAGAGTTGAGTGTTGGGGAGACTATCATTTGAAGCACAAGAGCAAGGAGTTCATTACCTACACACCATTTGTTACTTCTTGGAGAGTGGTGTCTCCTAGATTGGCTAGGTGTCACTTGGGAGCCTCCGACAAGATTGTGGAGTTGAACCAAGGAGTTTGTAAGGGCAAGGAGATCGCCTACTTTGTGAAGATCTACCGCTAGTGAGGCAAGTCCTGTGTGGGTGATGGCCATGGTGGGATAGACAAGGTTGCTTCTTCGTGGACCCTTTGTGGGTGGTTGCTTCTTCGTGGACCCTTCGTGGGTGGATCCCTGTGTGGACTCGCGCAACCGTTACCCTTGGGTGGAGCCCTATGTGGACTCACGCAACCGTTACCCTTCGTGGGTTGAAGTCTCCATCAATGTGGATGTAGGATAGCACCACCTATCCGAACCATGGGAAAAACATCCGTGTCTCCAATTGTGTTTGAATTCTCCAAACCCTTCCCTTTACATTCTTGCAAGTTGCATGCTTTACATTCCGCTGCTCATATACTCTTTGCATGCTTGCTTGATATGTATTGTGTGTGCTGAAATTGTGCCTAAACTCCACTTAAACCGAAAAAGCTTAAAAATTGCAACTTGAGCATTATGTGTCTAATCACCCCCCTCTAGACACATCTACTTCTAGATCCTACACAACTCCACAATCTTGTCGGAGGCTCCCAAGTAACACCTGGCCAATCTAGGAGACACCACTCTCCAAGAAGTAACAAATGGTGTGTAGGTAATGAACTCCTTGCTCTTGTGCTTCAAATGATAGTCTCCCCAACACTCAACTCTCTCCCATAGGATTTGGATTTTGTGGAAAGAAGATTTGAGTGGAAAGCAACTTGGGGAAGGCTAGAGATCAAGATTCATATGGTAGGAATGGAATATCTTGGTCTCAACACATGAGTAGGTGGTTCTCTCTCAGAACATATGAGTTGGAATGGTATGTGTGTTCTGATGGCTCTCTCCTCTAATGAGAAGGAGGTGGAGGGGTATATATAGCCTCCACACAAAATCTAACCGTTACACAGTTTTCCAATCTCGGTGGGACCGAATTAATAAACTCGGTCGGACCAAAAATGACATGATGATCATGCAAGGTCAAGCAAAGGCTAAGGCTAGGGCTGTGACAAGTCACTACGGTGTGCGAGGAAGAGAACGGAGAGGGGAAGAACGGCCAGTAGCTCACAGCGGTCACGATGAACGGGTCGGCGAGGTCGGGGAGGAACCGGAGCGGTCGGGGCGGCGAAGGGGATCTCCGGCGACGCGAGGTTGGAGACGGCTCGGTGAAGGCGGTGCAGGGCGTGCGAGCGCTCGGGGCTCGGCCTGCTCATTGATGTGGGCGACGGCGGAGCTCTTAGACATGGCGAGGCGACGAGAGGACGACGGTGGCTGCGGCTACGGCGAGCGGCGGCGGCGTCCGCACTCGGTGGTGCTGGGGAAGAGAAAAGAGGAGGGGGGAGAAGGTCGAGGGAGAGTGAGAGAGGTCCAGGGAGAGGTCGGGTCGATGCACGTGGCGCTCGGGGCCGACCCCAGCAGCGACAAGTAGGTGGGAGGTGGCCGGACGCGTGCTCGCGCGCGCTGACCACGCGCTCGTCCTTCTGGCAAGGGGGAAGACGACAGGGAGGAGCCCCTGGTGGGCTGGGCCGGCCAACTACAGTGCTGGGCCGGTTGGTGGGCGACAGGTAAAATCAGCGATGTCGTTCTCCGCTCGGGGGACGTGCTCCGCCTGGATACCGTCAGAGCGTTCCTCCAGCTTCCTCACCTCATCTACGTAGGCTTCCATCAATGGGCTCTGATAATCCTTGTTGATCTGCCTGACAATGAGCTGTGAGTCGCCCCTGACGAAGAGCTTCTTAACCCCGAGGTCTGCCGCGATCCTGAGACCGGCAAGCAATTCCTCGTACTCAGCAGTGTTGTTGGTGGACATCTCCCTGGGGAAGTGCATCTCGATCACGTACTTGAGGTGTTCTCCGGTGGGTGCGACGAGTAGCACACCGGCACCGGCGCCTTGCAGCGAGAAAGCCCCATCAAAGTACATGATCCAGTCGCGGTCTGCTTCCTTGCCGGGGAGAGTGGTCTCCTGGACTTCTTCGTCGGGCGTCGAGGTCCATTCTGCGATGAATTTTGCCAAGACTCTGCTCTGAATTGTCGAGGTACTTTCATACTTCAAACCGAAACTTGACAGCTCCAAGGCCCATTCCACAATCCTTCCGGTTGCGTCCGGGTTGTGCAGTATCCGTTGCAACGGGAGGCAGGGGATGACAGTGATCTCGTGGGCTTGGAAGTAGTGATGCGGCTTCCTCGAGGCCATAAGGAGGCCGAAGAGCAATTTTTGCACGCCGGAATACCTCGACCTAGCCCCCTGCAAGAGGGAGCTGACAAAGTAAACCGGGTGCTGCATCATCTTCTTCTTTGGGACCACTTCACTCGACTGCGCGGGCATTCGTTTGGTGGCACCGGACTCCGCCGGGGGCCGCGTCTTCCAGATCTTGCACAAGAGTTGGCCCGTCCTTGGTTTTGATCACTATGTCATCCATGTAGGCCTCCATATTTCTATCGAGCCGAGGTTCAAAACCAATTTGGACTGCTCTTGCAAACGTTGAGCCTGCACTCTTCAACCCGAAAGGCATCCGTAAAAATCAATACGTACCACATGGGGTGATGAATGTCGTCTTCTCTTCGTCCTCTCTTGTCATGAAGATTTGGTGGTAACCTGAGTAGGCGTCCAGGAATGATAACAGATCACACCCGGCCGTGGAGTCAACAATCTGGTCGATGCGCGGCAACGGGTAGGGGTCCTTAGGGCAAGCCTTGTTAATATCTGTGTAATCAATACACAGCCTCCACTTCCCATTCGCCTTGCGCACCACTACTGGATTGGCCAACCACGTCGAGTGGAGCACCCCTCTCACCAAACCTGCCGCTTCCAACTTCCTGATCTCCTCTGTGATGAACTCCTGCCTCTCTAGAGCCTGCTTTCCGACCTTCTGCTTGACGGGCCGCGCATGGGGGCAGACAGCTAGGTGGTGCTCAATCACCTCCCTGGGGACACCGGGGATGTTGGACGCTTGCCATGCAAACACGTCGACATTTGCCCGCAGGAAGGTAACGAGCACGCCTTCCTATTTGGTGTCGAGGGTGGAGCCTATGATGAAGGCTCCTCCCGTGCCATCCTCCTGACGGGCACCTTCTTGGTCTGCGGCGGCTCAGCTCTGGATCTCTTGCTTTTGTCGGTAGAGCTCTTTGGCACGTCCTCAACGGTAGCACAACAGTCTGAGGAGGTGCGCTTGCCGGAGTGGGTGCGAGAGGTCTTGCGGGCTCCTTTTTCCCTCCCGGGCCGTTAGCGACAGGAGCAGGTGCCTTGACGGCAGCTGCTGCAACTGCTTCCCGGTAGAGTTGGTCGGCGTAGATCAGCGCGTCCTTCTTGTCGAAGGGGACGGAGATGATGGTCAACGGCCCGAGCATCTTCAGCATGTTGTAGGCGTAGTGTGACGCCGCCATGAACTTGGCCAATGCCGGGCGGCCGAGGATCCCGTTGTAGGGCAAGGGGATCTCGGCCACGTCGAAGACGATCCTCTCCGTCCTGTAGTTCAACTCTCCTCCAAATGTCACGGGCAGTGTGACCTTTCCCTTCGGCTGGCTCCTCCTCGGATTGACCCCTTGAAACGTGCCCATTTCCTCGAGGTCTCCATCAGGGATTTGCAACCTTTTGATCACGGCAGGCGAGATCAGGTTCAGGCAGGCCCCGTCGTCAACCAAAATCTTGTTCACCTTGAGGTTGCGTATTGTTGGCGAGACCCACTACACCACAACACCAATGCAACAGCATTTAATCTGTCGGGAGAAAGCCCTTTAAAGGGCAGAGAAACTGCCGGGATAGCATTTCTTCCGGCAGATAGAACTGCCACGAGAACGGCTGCCGGGGATTACTTGTCCCGGCAGATAAACTATTCCCGGCATTTCTTCTGCCCTGGCACATGTATTTGCCGGCAGTTAATATTCTCTTGCAGATTGGTCAAGGCACGGGAGACTACAAATACCGGCAGTGGAACTGCCTGCAGAAGCTTGTTTGCCTGGCAATTAATATGCCGTCACGTTAGTTTCACTAGCAAAGGGAAACATATCTCCCAGTTTAGCATCCATTCGCTATGTTCAAGCAATCAGGACGTATCATGCAATTTATATATACATCTCAATTGAAGTTACATAAAGGCCTCGTCATAAGTATTGAACTTCACTCAATAATCATAGCAATCATATACAAAGACGTTGTGCCACAAAAGAAGTGCTTATATTTGTTTTTAGATGTGCCACACAACCAAGCCGAAGTTGTGCCAAAAAAGGAGAAACACATTTGTTTCTTGATGCACCACACAACCAACATGAGCATACATTGACTTAACAACCACCAAAATGAGCAGAGCAAGTCTCCGGGTTCAACAAACAAGGCATATTCCATTGTCACTACACTGACTTAATTGTAGGCGTTCATAATCTTCGTCAACCTGCAGATCTCCCAAACCTCCATTAACTTGTCAATCTTTGAGAAACCTGCACCAAATCAAAAACTCAAAATGGATCTCTTGCTTCAGATTTTCAATTAACACATTAAAGATTTTGACATGCTGCAGTTTAACTGATCCGCATAAATAAAACTCTTCTGAATGTGCAGCACTTCATCATCGCAGCAAGCAATATTACATAATTAGATCAAGCAGGGAATTATTTGAACTACGCATACAAAAACTTCCCAAAAGGAGTATATACTGCTTGGTTCGAATGCAAAGTTACAAATTACTCCGTACTAGTGAAAACTATGATTAGGGATATGGAATTGATTTGCAAATGGAGTATATACTGCTCAGATTTGTGTCTAGTGTTCACAGAAAGATATTATTATCTTTGGGTAATATACATTGATTGGATGCCAAGTTACAACATACTAGTATAAAGCTTATTTATTCTTACGAGTGACATAGGATTTAAATGATAGAGAACTATCCTACAAAGAAATTGCTATAGGATTTGAATGGGATGGAATTTAATTTGGATCAGTGGCCGAGCTACAACAAAATAGTTGGGCGGACCAGCTTAAAGAAAAACACAGGAAAAAAACTCAAAATTTGAATCATGGTAGTACTAAGGCATTAGTCAACACTTAGTTATTTTGGAAACACATCATCTCAGGCTTGCTGGTCTGCTGTTCTCATAGACTGAGCTGCAGTGGGTTGTGCATTCGGTCTTTGAGCAACAGCTAGGCTCTCGTGCATTCAGGCAGGCTGACAAGAATAGAAGTATCTCATCCAGTGGCGAGTCTAGTAGGGGGGCTTCAACACGCTCTAGACTACCCTCCAAAAATATTTAAAAAATTAGTACTCACGTCGCAGCTCAGCAACCCAATATCTTATTCTCTGCCGAACAGCACCAACACTCCAACAGCCCACACGCAAGTAGCACACAGGATATCGAGTATGGACATAGCGAGATGACGGACCCTCACGCTCCACGGCTCAAGACAAGTATATCAATATTTGTTTTTGCTGTAAAAAAGAATATCAATATTTGTCTGTTTAAGTAGGAAAATATGAAATATATAATCAAATTTTCTATTTTTTAAAAACTTCAGAACAACTATAGTAAATACTACATGTTTCCAATAGTAATCTGGCTAATTTTGAGCTTATTTGAAGAAAAAGGATTAAGTAATAATGGCTATATTTTGCTAACTAATTCATATTTTGGTGAAAATTTTGATTTTTTAAATGTATCAAATACTACATGTTTCTAGTAGTAATCTAAGAAAGTTTCAGCTTGTTTGGAGCGAAAGGACTGGAGATAATGACTATTTAGCTAGATAGATATAAATTTCCGTTCAAAATTTGATATTTTCAGAAAACCATAAGATGACAGTAATAAGACATATATTTTCAGTAGCATTCTGGCAAATATTAGCTTATTTGGATAAAAAAAATTAGGAGATAATGCCCTTTTCTCTTTAATTAAAATGATGCTTAGTTTCTCGTTGTTAAGTTTGAGCACACCCTTCACTGTCTTCCTGGATTCGCCACTGATCTCATCTATGCTGCTCACGGAGTATCACTATTTATTTAGGACCTAAGATGAGTTACTTTAACAGTAGGATTTTCTACATTGCTCTACAAATAAGCAACAAGATGATGTGCAAACTTAACATCAACATGCACCTAATATGTGCATGACAAAGTGAACTGCAAAAAGCATGAATTAATATGCATGACAAAGTGAACTCTGCAAAGCATGAATTAATGTGCATGACAAAGTGAGATGCGCAAAGCATGTAACAAGATGAAGTTTTATGATAGATGCAATTGTAAAATAGATGCAGTAACCAAAGAGATCACCTTCTTTCTTTTATTTTGTCGCTGACTGGCTCGTCCTCCAAAATCTTCTTTTAGATTTGAGAATGTGAAGGACCCAAATCGTTCAAAATCATCACTATTCCTTGCTTTAAGTATAGCTAGCCTCTCTTGCTCTTGTGCTTCAGCATTGTCTTCTTCTATTCCTTTTCCATTCTTTTTCCTGAAACGAGAATTCGTGGCACATTAGGATTGACACGTTAGGTGTCATGCAGATAAGCATGTAACTGAAAACTGGAAAGAAAGGCACAAACTTTAGTTGCTGAATATCATCATCTATATTATAAAAACATAGCACTTGTTTTTTCCGTCGGATTTTGCAGAACACAAACAGAGAAGCTACTACCAAAATTAGCATAAAAAACTAGTATGGTCGCCTTGCAGATCTTGCCCAACCTCCAACACCTTCAAGATTGTGTCAAACCTTTCAAGACCTAAGTTATAATGCCGAGCTGAAATTTGAGGTTAGTCTAAAACATGAATTCTAAGTTGGTACAAAGCAGAGCAACATCACTCTGACATAGTACTGCCACTTACCACATGACTATCATTACGACAGGAAAAATAGAATATTCGAAATAAAACAGAGAAATTTGAACATCACAGCAAGATGGAGGACAATTAACTTCAAGGTCATGTTTAGCTAGAATGCAGACATCCAACAAAAAACCATAAAGGACCTGTTTGGACTGGTTTTAATTTCTTCTTGCACCAGTCTACAAGACCCTATACTTGCTCTAGGTACCAGTCTACCAGTAAGTATAGTTGTCAGTTTTTACTTTTCACTAATGTCACTTTATTGAGCCAAGTCATGAAAGTGGGTGATATCTTGTATTATCTTTCTTGCGCACACAGCTGCTACACAGAAATACCATTTACTAGTCAAACATATTTAAAAGGAGATCATTGCTTCATGTTTTTAGTAAATTGAATATGAACCTTCCATAAATGTAATTCTACATCCTCGTGGAGATGATTCAAAGCATATTTCTCTTCCCAATATACAACAAGAGCTTAGTAAGAGGTAGATTTTTATATACTACACCCGTTCCTAAATATAAGACGTTTTGGCAGTCTAATTTAAACTTCCAAAACATCTTATATTTAGAAACAAAGGGAGTATATCCTGGTGCATTGAGCACTTGCAGCTAAGAAAGAAGAGGATGCAGCTTGACATGGCATGTAGATTAGGGACATAAAATCATAGGAGGGGAGAAAGAGCAGCATTAGCAGCAATATATCATAGCAAACACAGGCAGCGGAGGGAGCACGGGAGGAGCAACTTGTACCTTGCAGAACTGTACAGTCTGGCGGCTTATGGAAGCGGCGGAGAGAGCATCGATGGAGGTGACCTTCCAGCATCTTGGGGAGGCAGCAGAGACACTTCCAGCAGACTGGAACAGGGTAAGAAACTGCTGCATTGTTCTAGTTTTATCAGACTTCACAGAAGTTTGCAACACTTATGTTCATAGAATAAATAAATATCCACATACAGAAACAAAAATGTACTATGTGAACAAAGGGACTTCGGACCCCAGACAACTCACATGAAACATCTAGTAATTCATGAATATGGTCTGATGATCAAGATAAAATTCAAGCAATACTTTTTTCCCCAGGAATAGAACCGCTATTCTAAACCAATAAGACGATACCTGCTACCTAAACAATGTATAGAAGATCTGCATAAATCGGATCTTATCATTAGATTGAAAATAGTTACGAGATCAAGATATTCATTGAATGAAGAGAGCCCCATCAATTAGGTGGACAAGAATAAGGGCTTACAAGCTAGCATAGGCCATCGTCAACCTGATTGTTGACGGGGAGCCATCACACCAAGGCAGACCGTTGAATCAGTCAAGCTTGCACCCTTAGTGAAGAAGGCTTGAAGCCACCGTGAGCGGCGGGTTGGGAACAAGGCTTGAAGCCCCCCTACCCCCGTATATAAATGAGCCATAACAGTGTGCCTCTAGGGCCAGTTGGGAACAAGGCTTGAAGCCACCGTGAGCGGCGGGTACTCCTCCAAATCTCCGTCCAGAAGCGGAGCTGCAAGGCGGGGGCGCAACGGATAAAGGCGGCCATGGCAAGGAGGGAGGGGGAGATGCGAATCCACGTCGTCTCAGCCGGTGCTTGTGGAGAAGAGGTGGATCCGCGCCATCCCATCCGCCGCTGGTGGAGGAGAGCCAGATCCGTTGTCACAGGCGGCTCCAAGCAGGAGAGGGGAAGGAATGGTGGGAGGAGCCACATCCGTGCTCACAGGCTTTGGAAGGAGGGTGGAAGCCGTTTCCTCTAGCGACCAACCGGAGGACGACCAGGAGGGCCGGCGGTGTCAAACCCTAGCCCGCCAAGGTGGTCGGGAAGGAAGCCGGGTGCGGTAGAGGTCAGGGACGGCGAAGGGTGAGGCTAGGGTCGGGGACGGTGGAGGGTTATCGACTGCCGCTGAGGTCAGGAGCGGCGAAGGTTGGTCGGCAGCGGATGGGATCAGGGGTGTAAGGCTGCCTGATTTGGGGGTGCGACTTGGGGGAATAGAAGAGGTGAGGGTGAGGTGCGGCGGCTATTTCTTTTATTTTTTGGCTGAAATGTCTCGGCACACATAGTACCCGTAAATAACAAGTCGGGTTCAGTTCTCCCGGCAGATAAGGTGACCTAAAATGTGGACATCGTTGCCGGCAGTTTATATGCATGCGTTGCTCAACTTCTGCCGGCAGTTCACCCGCCCTTAAGTATTACTGCCGACAGTAATGAGATTCCTGGCAGATAGTTTGTCGTTCACCTGGTATTTCTTCCGGCAGTTGATTGCCCCCAATTAAGTGATGTGGTGTAGTGACCAACAATGGCAAACACCTGACCGCGGTAGTGCGGTCAGGGTGGTCCTCGGCGTCAAAGATGAGGGGCGTTAGCGGCTTCTGAGCGTCGAACGACGGCTCTGCTGCTGTAATCTCACGCGCCCACTGCTTGAGCCGGCGGTGAGAGGTATGCAGCGAGCCGCCGCCATCGACGCACATGGCCTTCGTAGCCTTCTGGAACCCTTGCTCACCAGACTCGTCGTCCTCGCTGTGACCGTCGTCGTCTTGTTTCTTGTCGCGGCCGCGGGTGGGCCTCTCTTGCTGGTTGTCCTTGCCCGGGCGGCCTCCTTGGCGGCCACGCTTCTTGCCGGATCCCTCAGCACCGTCCTGGTCCTTCTCCTTGTCCCGCCTTTCATACTCAGCCTTTTGCTTCTCAGCAAGCAGCTCGACTTGTCGGCAATTCTGGAGGTCGTGGTCCTTGGTGCGGTGGATCTTGCAGTATTGCTTGCCGGAGCTTCCTGGCTTGTCGGTAGGCGTTAGGGCCTGGCAGGCGGCGCACCCGGCAATCTCCTTGCCGGGGGCGTCTGCCTTGACCTTCTTGTCGGCACTAGTGTCGCCAGATCCCTCAACGGCAAGCACGGCCTTGCCTTTGCGTTTCCTGTTGCGACACCGGCTCATCTTCGTCGAGGTGGCGGCGTCTTCATCAGTAGAGTCGGTTTCCGCGCCGACGTCTTCGCCGGGGTACTTCCTACCTTCTTCAGCCCGGGCGCACCTATCGGCCAGAACATAGAGCTCGGCCACATCTTTAACCTTGGTCATTGCCAGCTCCTCGCGCATCTTGCGATTACGTACGTTCTGGTGGAACGCGCTAATCACAGCGGCGGGATGAACGTCAGGGATGTTGTACTACACCCAGCTAAATCTCTGGATGTACTTGCGTAGGGTCTTCCCTTCCTTCTGGGGAATGATATGCAGATCACTGGCCTGGCCATGAGCTTGGTGGCCTCCTGTGAAGGCGCCAACAAACTCATGGCACAGATCTGACCAGGAAGAAATGGAATCCACCGGCAAGTGCGTTAACCAAGACATCATATTGGGCTTGAGCGCCAGCGGGAAATAGTTGGCAAGCACCTTGCCGTCGCGAGCCCCAGCGGCCTGCATTGCGATGGTGTAGATGCTGAGGAACTCGGACGGATGGGTCTTGCCAGTGTACTTCTCGCCGACGTTGGGCTTGAACGTGCGGTGGGACGGCCACTGGAACTGCCTCAGCTCACGGGTAAAAGCCGGGCAGCCCACCTCGTAAGGTAGGCCGTCGGGGCCCCGGGTGCCGGGTCATCCATAGCGAGTCCCGCCCGCTTGGCCGACCGGCGGCGCGTTCCGCACCGGCGCTCGACGGTGGTTCGAGCGTCTTTGTGAGCTCGCTCCCGAAGGACCTGGCGCTGGTCGCGGAGGGTCTGCGGGTCGGACGAGGCTATGGAGATGTTGTCACAAGCATCGTCACGACGGGCCGACGCCCGCGGCGGCCAGCGAGAAGGAGGAGAGTGCACCGTGGCCGCAGCTCCCCCGGTCCTCCCAGCGCCAGCATGTAGTGGCTCGGTGGAGCGCCGGGCCGAGGGCCCCGCTGGTCGCGGATCGTCTTTATTTGCGATGGCGACGAGGCTCCGGATGGGGGCCCTCCACTCGTCGAGCTTCTCCGCAGCAGGAGGGAAGTCGAGGAGTAGCTGGGCGTGTGCCAAAGCTTCCGCTGGCATGGGCGGCGGCGACAGCTGCGTGGATCGCGGCGCGCTTCGACTTCTAACTACGTTAGAAGGAGCTCTGTCACGACCCAGCGGCTGCGCGCCATTTTCGCCAGTGCTTCGGCGAGCCTGCTGAAGCGCCTCATCTTGCCGATGACGCACAGGGCTCTTCCCACGGCGGTGCCCAGGGTCACCATCGTGGTGACGCTGCTCGGCGCGCACACCATGGGAAGAACGCGCGGTGGTCTCCGGTGTAGGTGTCCTAGAGATCGCCGCGACACCCAAAGTCGGCACAACGACGCCCCTGGAGGGCCCCGCGCCGCCTGCGGGGGGCCCAGCTCCATCCTTGGATCCGGCGACGTGTAGCCGGTCGTCTGGCGCGCGAACGACACCGCTCGCCAGGCTCCGACTGCCTGGGCGATGCTGGTGCTCGCGGGGCGCGGCCCGGGTCCTGTCTACGACCGGTCCGCTGCTCGTCCGCACCAGCACGGGTCGTTCGGCTCCCAACGAATCAACCGCCGTGGCCATCTTCTTCTTAGGGGCCATGGCGACGAAGAACTGCTAGGCTAACTACTAGACCAGATTCTCACAATTGCGCCCCCTACCTGGCGCGCCAAGGATGTCGGTGTGGAACGACACCTATGGGATCACGAAAATCCCTACTACGGTTGTCGGGGCGCAGGGTTGCGAAGAGAGCAGGGCTAGTAGACAGCACAAGGATCGTTTACCCGGGTTCGGGCCGCGAGGATGCGTAAAACCCTAGTCCTGCTTTGGTGGGTGTATTTGTGAGAGTTCTGGAGCTCTCGAACTAGCTGTGGTCAGTGTGTGGTTCCAAAGAGCCGAATCCCCCTCCCTGTCGCCTCGGGCCTCCTTTTATAGGAAAAAAGGGGTTGCCACAGTGGCACACAGGAGGTGGAAAGGTCTATAGTGGTATGAGGTTATCCCTCGTATTACAGGACAAGGTGCATTTAATGCATCGCTTAGGTGTCCTCTTACTTTATCGGGGACGGGGGCGAGGCTCGTCCCGTTCGTCGCTGCTCCTCCTCGCTTCGACACGCGCCTCGACCGGGGATGTGTGCGGTGCCATGTAGGCAGGCAGGTAGCTGAGTTGGCACGGTGGTGGCGCCTTCACGAAGATCTGCATGCCGCCATGCAGGCGCTTGGTGAGTTGGCCTGGGAGCTGCATGTTGCCACGCAGGTGTCCGCCCAGCTGGTTGGGCTGGCAGCTGCATGTGAACGATGGTAGAAGCTTGGTTGACGTGGGCTTGGCGGTGGCCTTGCAGGCGTCTTCGGTAAGGGCCTTGCCGGTTGGCTCGGCAAGGGTCTCGCCGGGGCGTGTTGTCATCCCCGGCAAGGATCTTGCCGGGCGTCTGGTGGCCTTCCTTGGCAAGGATCTTGCCGAGAATCGTCGTCTTCTGATCTGATCTTGAATATGTCTTCACAAAGATCTATGTCCCACCACACGGGTGCCTTCCCGAGTCCTGGCCCCATGCCGATGATGGCACTGTGTCACATCCCTAGTTCTGGTAATGCCTAGTGCTAGCATCTGGTGTTGCATCATGTTTAAATTTTTATCTAAATTTGAAATAGGGGTGATCAATCCCTAGCACCAAAAGAACTCAACTAGGTTTAACTTTAAAACATTTTCAATGAACCCAAAGTGCCTCAAGAAAAGTTCATGATTTTTGGTTAGGCTAGAAACCTCTGCCAAAAATGATGAATATATTTCTAGGACATTTTTGGATTTTTGAATTAACTCATATTGTATTTGACTTGGGGTTATAAATTCCTATAAATACTTTTATAACTCCCATCATTCTGAAAAATATTGTGGGGCTTTGGGCTAGTCCATATTGCATCCACAAATAATTTCAGAAGCAACAAAAATGGTTTAGTATTATTACTAAATCAAAACAGAGCAAAATAAATAGAAAACAGAAAGAAAAATAGGAAAAGAGAGAAACTTACCTGGAACAACTACCTGTCAAAGCGTGCCGCATTCAAGCTACCTGTGGAACCAGGTACCTTTTTGCTCCGGTTGACTCAACCATCTGTCGAACCATCAGCGGGGCAGAACAAGCAGAGGAAATAAGGCCCCGGCAAATACTTTCCTACCGATCCCCCTGAGGCTGCCGGCAAGGGTGCTGCCGCGGACGCTGAGCCTGCCAAGAGCGACTGGCTCCGACAGGGCGTCAAGCCCTGGCCGTAGAGACAGCCGCTCTCATGGCGGAAGAAATGCCTTTGGTCCTTGCCGTCAAGCCCCAGGCTCCGGCATGGGCACAACATACCGTCCACTTCCTCCAAACAGGGGAGCTTCATGAGGAGCAGGAAGAAGCAGAGAAAGTAGCCTGTCGGTCCGCCCTGTACCAGTTCGTCGATGACGTCCTATACCGGAGGAGGCCAAACAGTGTGAAACTCAAGTGCATCCCCTGGGAGGAAGGACTGGAGCTGTTAGCGCAGATACATGGAGGCATATGTGGATCCCACATAGGGTCAAGGGCCCTTGCCGGGAAGGCATTCCGGCAAGGTTTCTTTTGGCCCACCGCCCTCCAGGATGCGACGACACTAGTAACCAAGTGTGAAGCGTGCCAGCTCCATTCAAAGAAGCTTCATCAGGGGCTCGATATACTAGGCCCTTTCCCCGCACTGTCGGGGGCTTTGAGTACTTGTACATTGCAATTTACAAGTTCATGAAGTGGCCGGAAGTGGGAGCAGTGAGGAAGGTGACTGCTCAGTCAGCCGTCAAGTTCTTTAAAGGACTGGTCTGCCATTTTGGTGTGCCAAATAGAGTCATCACTGACAACGGCACGCAGTTCACAAGCCACACCTTCATGCAGTACATCCAAGACCTTGGCAGCAAGGTCTGTTTTGCTTCCGTGGCACATCCACGGAGCAACGGCCAAGCGGAGAGGGTGAATGCTGAAGTGTTGCGAGGCCTGAGAACGAAGACCTTTGACAAGCAGCACAAGAGTGGAAGGCGCTGGATTGATGAGTTGCCGGCGGTTCTTTGGTCGATCAGAACGACGCCAAATCGAGCCACCGGCCAGACACCTTTTGCCCTGGTATACGGGGCAGAAGCAGTTCTCCCCACAGAACTCATATACGGGTCACCTCGAGTACCCGCTTATGATGAGCTTGAGCAAGAGCTGTTGCGCCAAGATGACGCGACACTCCTTGAGGAAGATCGTCTTCGGGCGGCTGTGAGAGCGGCACGCTACCAGCAAGCCTTGCGCCGCTATCATAGCCGCAAGGTTCATGCCCGAAGCCTTGAGGAAGGCGACCTTGTTCTTTGGCGCGTTTAGTCGGCCAAGAATTCCAACAAGTTGACGCCGAAGTGGGAAGGCCCTTATCGGGTAATGCGAGTCACCAGGCCCGGCGCAGTCCGCCTGGAGACCGAAGATGCCGTCCCAGTGAGAAACTCCTGGACCATCGAGCATCTTCGCAAGTTTTACCCATAAGGCGTGGCTTGCCGGGTCTCCCGGCAAGACACCTTTTGTACAAGCTTTGCCGACAAGGCATGTGACCCTTTGTACAAAGCCAGGCGCAGACCCTGAGCATAAATAAATGAAGCGTTGGCGCCCTAAGTTATAGCATGCATGCTAGGTCGAGCCTCTTCCTTGGTTAGGGTTGATAGTGATTAGCGATGACTAACCCCTAGCCTAGAGGTCGAGTGCGCGTCTGTCTGTTCCTTTTCTGTCCTCCTTTGGTTCATAGGGCACGTGCGCACTTCTGCTGAGCTACTCGGAAAGAAGGAAACGGACCAGCGCCCCGACCCCAGCAAGCCAGAGTTGCCGGGGGTTGCAAGCACAAGGATCCACCCGCGGCAAGATGAGATTGCCAAGGGTTGTGGATCCAGATAAGTCTTTTATCCTCTGTCATGCATTTCGGAACCGGACTGGGGCATGTGAAACCTCATTTTTATCTCTAGCCTGCCGTGCTCCCCCTTTTCCTATACATAGGGATTATTTCCTAGGTCCGGATTTGGTCATAGCCGCGGCGACAAGGGGGTGGGACGAGGAGCCGAAATCCCACTTCACCCCTGCCTCCGCCAAGGGCGCGAGAATGGTCATGTGGAGTGGGGCGGGGGGACGGCAAGGTCTGTTGCCGGGCGAAAAACGTTTATCTTAAAACAATAACAAGGATTCGCTCCTTGTCGCGGGATTTACCCGCGAATGAAAAACCCAGCAAGCATCCCTTTTTCATTAAAAACATCCCATACAGGTACATTTCGTGCGAGATGAAAAACATGAGCAAGGGGATTACAAGTTTTAAATTTAACAAAAGCCCGCAGGCTTACAAACTAAAAAGAGATAAGATTCCTGTAGTCCCTTTCTTGTCCCTCTCCTCAGGAGGCAGGTCAAGGAGGCGAAAGGGCAAAAGGGGTGCCTAGGCGAGCTACGAGCAGCAGAAAGCACCAAGAGAACATCTCGGTGGCCACCCACGGGCGGGCCAGTGATGACGATGCCGGAAAAGGAGCTGGAAGACGAGGCGGCAGGACCGATAATACGCGATGAAGGCGTCGGTGCCCGCGTGCTCCGAGTTGATGGCCTTGCCGCCCACCCTCTTCCTCTTCCGCAGCCTCCCGACGCCAGCCGCCCAAGGAGACAGCCCTGCAAGGTTCAAGGAGATGGCCCTGCCCTCGGTCAGCCTCTACCGGAGGAGCGGCCAGGTGCAGATGCTGCTGCTGCCGCACCCGCCCAGGCGCGGGGCGTCCGATGCCTAGTCGGACTCGTCCCCGCTTTCCGCCCCGCTGTCCTCCTCGCCGCTCTCGCTCGAGGACGAGCTTCCATCGTCAGAATCTCCATCAGAGGAGCTCTCCACGCAGCATTTCAGACGGGTTCCCAAGTCTCCGAAGACCTTGACGGAGAGCAGGCCGTCCTCCATTAACTTGAAGTAGATGACGAGCCCTGCCGTCAGGCTATGGATGCGAGCGAACGTCTTCCATCCACGGCGGAGATACATAACTCGAGGAGCCAGGAAGTCGACGTCGACCCGCGTGCCCCCGTTCCCGCATCCCCTCATGTGCAACCTAAGGGTCTGGGGTAGGGCATGCTCCATCACCCGAGCAAACGGAGTGGGGAGACGAAGACGACGACGCCGGGGCCGGCGGAGCCTGATGAAGAACTCGCAAGGCTGGTCTTCAATGTGGCCCTCCATCGGGAAGGGCATCATTGGCAGGGGCGAGGCCGGCGCGCCGCCCCATCCTCGTCTTCCCCGAGCGCTACGACCTCTGCCCCGACCTCGCCCCCGACCTCGCCCCCTCCCCCTTCCCCTCGTGTTCGGTTCCACCACCACGGGTTCAGGAGGGGGAGGGATGCGCTGTCGAGCGGCGACCCTCGCTGCCACCGTCGAAGGACCAGGGTTCCCTTTCTCCATGGCGAATGAGGGGAAGGAGCAGAAGCAGAAGGAAATAGAAGATGGAAGAATGCGGGGTGCCGTTTCCCCCTTTCTCCTCTTTATAAAGGAACGGGGCTGAGGCTCAGCCGCCCCACTCGGCCAATCCAGACACCAGAAGCGCGGGGAATCAGGACCGATCCGCTGCCCAACCAGCGGCGGCCCGATTTCTTGCCTCCACCGTTTGCCACCACAGGGACGCGTGGCAGACGTGCAGAACTGAGGGGACGGGTGAGGTGACCTCTCCCCACCCCGTGATCGCGGGGAGTGGACGCCTTGAAGACCGCACCCCGACCCCGCTCAGTAAATGAGTCGCGCCTCTAGTCCTTCCTCTTTTTACGGGGAAGACGCAAGCCGCCTCTTTACTGCGATGTGATGCATGCGTGTGGAAACCGTCCCACACATGCCGCCCACGTCACGCACACCCCTCTACGCCGTGCCTCCCGCGCGGGTCCTGGGAGGCGGAGCGCGCGAAGAATCTTACCACGGTAAAAACCACCCCACCTGCGTGCGCACCATTTTGGGCCTGGTCCAACAACGTGTTGCGCTTATGTGTGGCCCAGGCATGGGGCTCCTGTCGGTGTACAAATATAGGGGCACATCTTTCTACCCCTTTTCCTGTGCACGGGCAGTCAGAGCCGCGCCCACAGCCACACCAAGCAGAACGAGGGAGGTGAGCCAAGGTAAGATCGAAGCCCAAGGCAATCAAAGCAACGCCAAGGCCAAGACCACAAAGAGCAGAGGGACGAAGAAAGTTCCCCCGGCAAGACCCTTGCCAGGTGGCCTCAGCGGCCCCGGCAAGACTCTTGCCGGGACAGCTCGCCCCGCACCAACAGAGCGAGCCACCCTTGAGCCCACGGCCCCCAGTGACATCATCAGCGTGGCCCAGGACTCGGGAAGGCACCCCTGTGGTGACATATAGATCTTTGTGAATACATATTCAAGATCATATCAGAAGACGACGATTCTCGGCAAGATCCTTGCCAAGGAAGGCCACCAGACCCCCGGCAAGATCCTTGCCGGGGACGACAACATGCCATGGCGAGACCCTTGCCGGGCCACCCGGCAAGGCCACCGCCAATCCCACGTCAACCAAGCTTCTACCGCCGTTCACATGCAGCTACCAGCCCAACCAGCTGGGCGGGCACCCGCGTGGCAACATGCAGCTCCCGGGCCAACTCATCAAGCGCCTGCGTGGCGACATGCAGATCTTCGTGAAGGCTCCACCACCGCGCCAACTCAGCTTCCTGCCTGCCTACATGGCACCGCACGCATCGTTGGCTGAGGCGCGTGTCGAAGCGAGGATGAGCGGTGACGGACTGGACGGGCCTTGCCCCCATCCCCGATAAAGTAAGAGGACACCTAAGTGATGCATTAAATGCACCTTGTCCTGTAATATGAGGGATAACCTCATGCCACGGTAGACCTTTCCACCTCCTATGTGCCCACTGTGGCAACCCCTTTTTCCTATAAAAGGAGGCCCGGGGCGACAGGGAGGGGGATTCAGCTCTTTGGGAGCACACGCTGACCACAACT
The DNA here is from genome assembly GCF_018294505.1 of Triticum aestivum. NCBI lineage: Eukaryota > Viridiplantae > Streptophyta > Magnoliopsida > Poales > Poaceae > Triticum > Triticum aestivum. The sequence goes on along the minus strand of NC_057809.1, from coordinate 164,430,083 downwards.
AGTTCGAGAGCTCCAGAACTCTCAGAAATACACCCACCAAAGCAGGACTAGGGTGTGGCCCGAACCTGGGTAAACGATCCTTGTGCTGTCTACTAGCCCTGCTGCCCTCGCAACCCTGCGCCCCGGCAACCATAGTAGGGATTTTCATGATCCCATAGGTGTCGTTCCACACTGACATCCTTGGCGCGCTAGGTAGGGGGCGCAATTGTGAGAATCTGGTCTAGTAGTTAGCCTAGCAGTTTTTCGTCGCCATGGCTCCTAAGAAGAAGACAGCCACGACGGTCGATTCGTTGGGAGCCGAACGACCCGTGTCGGTGCGGACGAGCAGCGGACCGGTCGCAGACAGGACCCGGGCCGCGGCCCGCGAGAACCAGCATCTCCCAGGCAGTCGGAGCCTGGCGAGCGGCGTCGTTCACACGCCAGACGACCGACTACATGTCGCCGGATCCAAGGATGGAGCTGGCCCCCCGCAGGCGGCGCGGGGCCCTCCAGGGGCGTCGTTGTGCCGACTCCAGGCGGCGTGGTGACCTCGAGGACACCTACACCGACGACCACCACGCGTTCTTCCCATGGTGTGCACGCCGAGCAGCGTCACCACGATGGTGACCTTGGGCACCACCTTCGGAAGATCCCTTTGCGTCATCGGCAAGATGAGGGGGTTCAGCATGCTCGCCGAAGCACTGGCAAAAATGGCGCGAAGCCGCTGGGTCGTGACGGAGCTCCTTCTAACATAGTTAGAAGTCGAAGCGCGCCGCGACCCACGCAGCTGTCGCCGCCGCCCACGCCAGCGGAAGCTTTGGCACGCGGCCTGCTGCTCCTCGACTTCCCTCCTGTCACGGAGAAGCTCGGCGAGTGGAGGGCCACCATCCGGAGCCTCGTCGTCGTCGCAAACAAGACGATCCGCGACCAGTGGGGCCCTTGGGCCGGCGCTCCACCAAGCCACTACATGCTAGCGCTGGGAGGACCGGGGGAGCTGCGGCCACGGTGCACTCTCCTCCTCGCCGGCCGCCGCGGGCGTCAGCCCGTCTTGATGACGCTTGTGACAACATCTCCATAGTTTCATCTGACCCACGGACCCTCCGCGACCAGCGCCAGGTCCTTCGGGAGCGAGCTCATGAAGACGCTCGAACCACCGTCGAGCGTCGGCGCGAAACGCGCTCCCAGTCGGACAAGCGGGCGGGACCCTCTATGGACCACCTGGCACCAGGGGGCCCCGGTGGCCTACCTTATGAGGTGGGCTGCCCGACATTTACCCGTGAGCTGAGGCAGTTCTAGTGGTGTCGGAGTAATGGGCCACGGGTAGGCCAACCCGAGTCCCAGAACATTTCAAGACATCGGGGGAGGTTGCACCCCTCAAGACCCCAGGACAAAGAGCCGCCTCCTGAGGAGTCGACGGCAGGGCGGCCGACTGCCTGCTCACGGCCGAGTCCCCGGGACGACTTCCAGAGAAGCTGGCTTTAGGGAGTCGGCCTGCGACTCCAACAAACCCCATGACCTCATCAAAGGGGACGAGGCAGGGGCGTGGCTGCAGCGAAGCCCACCCCCGCCCCTCACCAAGGGCAAGCATGGCCACAGCATGCCGTACCCTGAAAGATCTCGTGCAGCGAGGCACTGTTGCCATGCCGGCCCTGACATCAGCGCCGCAGGGCCGAATCCTGCACCCACGACGGCTTGTCTGTACGGCCTGGAGGCAGCAGGCCCCACCAGTCAGTGAGACCTCGGGGGACGGCAGGAGAACCACCAGTCGAACCCGTCGGGAGTCGGCCCGAGGGAGTCGGCCGAGCCCTCCCCCGGGGCCCACGCGCCATTAATCAAGACGTGATGGGGAGTGGCAATAGTGATTGCCCGCCAGGCGGCGGGGCTGTTGCCACAACCTCATGATCAAGCCCGCGTCATCAGAAGCACGGCTACAGTAATCAGCAGCCGGCAAGACCCGCCCGCGGCGGACGCGGCCTGTCGGCTCCGTACCAGGCCAGTCGGCGGGGCCCGCCAGTCGGCGGGCCCCAGCGGTTGGCAGAGAAGACAGAGGCCAGAGGCACTGACGGCTGGGCCCGCGTCCAGCCGGATTACCATTGTACCCCTGGGGGGTAGGCCTATATAAACCCCCCAAGGCACCCATGTAAAGGGTTGGAACCCATTAGCTCTAGACCAGATCATATAGAAGGGAGAGAGCTAGCCTTGCCCTCTCCTACCACCAGAAAACAGCTCAAGGAGCAATCGTGTAAACACTTTTCCATAGTGATCATGCGGAGACCCCGCAGAGCAGCAGTAGGGGTATTATCTCCCCGGAGAGCCCCGAAGCTGGGTAAGATTCACCGGCGTGCATGTCTTCGCCTCATCCCGTTTCCAGGCACCGGCGACGTTCTACTCGCCCCCACCATGATAAGCCATCCGTTGGCATATGTCGCACCAAACCCCCGACATTTGGCGCCCACCGTGGGGCCTGGTGCACCGCCGTCCGGAGATCTGCTCTAGACAGGAACCCTTTTTCTCCCTGGCGAGCGCAGCCAGCCAGGCACGCCAGACGGAGTTTGCACCGACGCGCTAAGCGGCATCGAGATCGCCTGCGCGGTCAGCTCCTTGGCTGAACTTGTCGGCGAGGTCCGCCTCTCCGACGAACCTGCATCCAACACAAGCACGGGCGGCCCCGAGAACCTCCTCACGGGCCTCCTCAATCAACTCCACGTTTCCGGCGAGCCTGCCGTAGACTTGGAGTCCGTAGGCTCCACCGACCCGATGCTGGTCGACTCCGACACCGTGTCGCTCGACGCGTTCCCCACCAATGTGGTGGTCTACGACGAACCTCTCCCCCATGCAGAGAGCAACGGAAGCATCGTCACCGAGGTGCTAGTCATCAGTCATGACGTGCTCCCCGGTGGAGGAGCGCACGATTCGCTCGGCGCGGCGCTGCAAGACCTAACTACGCCCATTCCGGAAGACGCTGACGCAGACACGTTGGAGGCGTGCCGCCTTCAGCTCGTTGAACGCGCGAACAAGCTGGCCAACATGAGGCACTTGTCAGAAGCCTACGAGCGGGAGATGGATCGCACCGTCGGCGGCTCGCCGACCCCGGCGGGGCCCAGCCGCCTTGGCGCGGTCCGGCCGCGCGGCGTAGCCATCGCCAACCTGTTTGGGGCAAGCCGCCTTGTGTACGCTACACCAGCGGAGAACATCCGAGCCGCCCAGGCAGCGGCGGACGAGCTGGAGAATTTCGAGGGCGAAGAACGCCGCCTCATGATGGAGCAAGTCCAGCGGCTTCTCGACGCGGCCGCCGCACAGAACGAGGCTGGCTGCCGCGCGGAGGCGCCTCAATGGCCCGTTGACGACCTTCACCAAGATCAAGGCGCGACGTCTCGGACCCCGACTAGCGGCGCCCGAGGAAGAAGAGACAATGAGCCGACTGTCAGCCACAGTCGGACTCGCATTACCATAGAGCGCGACTGAGACGGTCGCCTAAGAGTAGTGGAACAACGGGACGACTGTCTGCCTCCCCCTCCCCGCAAGGAGAGGCGAGTCTCCCCGCCGCCTATTGACCATCCGACTCTCGGTGACCACCTTGGCCACCAAGAGGGAGTTGGAGAGAACGACGCCCGCCACCGGATCGACCGACTCCACCGATCCTTAGCGCTGGAAGAAGAAGACGAGCTAGGTCCGCCTTGTTTCGGGCCCCGCATTCGGGACGAACCCTTTCCCAGAGGGTTCACGCTCCCAAGAGACACGCCCAAGTATACCGGCTTCGTGAAGCCGGAAGACTGGCTAGTCGACTACTCCACGGCTGTCAGCATAGCAAACGGCAACAGGCGTGTCGCCGTAAAGTACGTTCCGCTCATGCTCCAGGGCACGGCCCGGACATGGCTGAACAGCCTAAAGCCCCGCGGCATCAACAGCTGGGTCGACTTCACCGAAGCGTTCGTCCGCAACTTCACCAGCACGTACAAGCGTCCTCCCAAGCCTCGTCAGCTCTCCTTGTGCGTGCAAGGCCCCGACGAGTCGACTCGTGATTACCTCACACATTGGGCCGAGCTCCGGAACTCCTGCGAGGGCGTGCACGAGGTGCAGGCCATCGAGTACTTCACGGCCGGGTGCAGAGAAGGCACCCTCCTCAAGCACAAGCTCCTTTGCGACGAGCCAGAAACCCTCGACGAGCTGCTGATCATAGCGGACAAGTACACCACAGCCGACTCCTCCATGAAGGCGGAAATTCAAATCAGCACAACTGGCAAAGTGGCTCCTCAAGCTCCAAGAACTCCGGCGGCAGATGCCGGCCGGCGACAACAGCAGGGCGACAACAAGCGCAAGGCCCCGCAGCCGGCTTCCAGCAGCCGGCAGGTCGCGACCGTTGAAGCCCAGCAGCCAGATGAGCAGCCCCCGCCCAAGCGACAGAAAGGCGGCAAGCCAAACTGGTTGCCTGCCTTCTCCTATGAGCAGACCTTGGATGGACCTTGCAAGTTCCACAGCGGCGCAAAGCCGTCGAATCACACCACCCGGAAGTGCCACTAGCTCACCAGGATCGCCAAGGGAGACGGCCTCCTGCCTCCCCCGCCTGCTGGGCAGCCGCCTCCGCCCCAGCAGCCGGCTATTTGGCCAGTCGACGCGGTACAAGACGAATACCCTGAAGAGCATGGAGCCTATGTGGTGTTCACCAGTGTGGCTGATGATCGACGCAGCAGGCGGCTGCAGCGACAAGAGGTGAACGCAGTAGCGTCGGAGATGCCAGAGTTCATGCACTGGTCTGAGAAGCCCATCAGCTGGAGCAGGGCTGACCACCTAGAAGTGATGCCGAGTCCGAGCTCCTATGCCTTGGTCCTGGACGCCACCTTTGCTACGGACAGACGAGCCGCGCGTTTCTCACGAGTTCTGATAGACGGGGGCAGCAACATCACCATGGAGAAGTTAGGAATCAAGCAAAGACAGCTTCATAACAGCCGAACTGTGTTCCACGGCATTGTTCCCGGGCTTTCCTACTCGCCAATCGGCAAGATCCTGATGGACGTCCTCTTTGGGGACAAAGATCACTTCCGTGGAGAGCCCGTTTGGTTTGAGGTGGTGGATCTTGAGAGCCCATACCATGCGCTGCTTGGCCGACCTGCCTTGGCCAAGTTCATGGCGGTCCCCCACAACGCCTACCTCAAGATGAAGATGCCTAGTTCCAGGGGAATTCTGACTGTGGCTGGCGACTACCGGAAGTCGTCTGCTTGCGCAGCCGAGAGCAGTCGGCTGGCCGAGTCCCTGGTAATCGCGGCTGAGAAGCGGCTCCTTGAGCGAGTTGTGGCGATGGCCGGCAAGCAGCCTGAGGTGTCACCCAACCCAAAAGAGTCGGAGGCTGAGTGTTCGTTCAAGCCGGCCAAAGAGACAAAGAAGATACCCTTGGACCCGGAGCACCCAGAGAGGTACGCCGTCGTAGGTGCAAACCTCGACAGCAAATAGGAAGGCGAGCTTGTCGATTTCCTCCGTGAGAATTGGGACATCTTCGCATGGTCCCCCAAAGACATGCCAGGTGTACCGATGGAATTCGCCGAGCACAAGTTACATGTCCGATCTGATGCAAAGCCGGTCAGACAGCCCCTGTGCCGCTTATCAGAAGAGAAGAGAAGAGTTGTCGGAGAAGAGATAGCCCGACTCCTAGCAGCTGGCTTCATTATGGAAGTGTTCTTTCCAGAATGGCTAGCAAATCCGGTCCTGGTACTAAAGAAGAACAAGCAGTGGCGAATGTGTATTGACTACACGAGCCTCAACAAGGCCTGCCCCAAGGACCCATTTGCTTTACCAAGAATCGATCAGGTGATAGACTCCACAGCCGGATGCGAGCTGTTGAGTTTTTTGGATGCATACTCAGGATATCACCAGATCAAGCTAAACCCGGCTGACAGACTGAAAACTACTTTCATCACACCATTTGGAGCCTTTTGCTACCTTACCATGACATTCGGCTTAAGGAACGCCGACGCCACCTTTCAGCGTTGCATGCAGAAGTGCCTCCTCAAGCAGCTCGGCAGGAACGCCCACGTTTACGTGGACGATGTGGTGGTGAAGACGGAAAAGCGTGGAACACTGCTGGAAGACCTCAAGGAGACTTTTGAGAACCTGCGCCGGTTCCAGATCAAACTCAACCCCGAGAAGTGCGTCTTCGGAGTACCAGCCGGCCAGCTCCTAGGCTTCCTGGTCTCTGAACGCGGCATAGAATGCAACCCAATAAAAATCAAGGCCATTGAGAGAATGGAGGTACCCAACCGACTGCTGGATGTGCAGAAGTTCACCGGCTGCTTAGCGTCCATCAGCCGATTCATTAGTCGGCTGGGCGAGAAAGCTCTCCCCTTATACCAACTCATGAAGAAGACCACTTTTTTCGAGTGGAACCATAAGGCGGACGAAGCTTTTCACTAGTTGAAGAAGATGCTGACTACTCCACCCGTCCTGGCGGCTCCGACTCCCAAGGAACCTATGCTCCTGTACATCGCCGCCACCAGCCGAGTAGTCAGCACGGTCATTGTAGTGGAGCGCAAGGAGGAAGGCAAGGCGCTACCTGTCCAGAGACCGGTATATTACCTGAGCGAGGTACTGTCGACCTCCAAGCAGAACTACCCCCACTACCAGAAGATGTGCTATGGCGTACACTTTGCTGCCAAGAAATTCAAGCCTTACTTTCAAGAGCATCCAATCACGGTGGTCTGCACGGCCCCACTTGCCGAGATCATCGGTAGCCGAGATGCTTCTGGTCGAGTGGCCAAGTGGGCCATAGAGCTGGCTCCTTAGACCATCCACTACCAGCCCCGCACCACTATCAAGTCACAAGCACTGCCCGACTTCCTCGTCGACTGGGCCGAGACCCAGTACCTACCTCCAGCACCTGATTCCACCCATTGGCGGATGCATTTCGATGGCTCCAAGATGCGCACTGGCTTGGGAGCCGGCATCGTCCTCACCTCTCCCAAAGGCGACAAGCTCCAATATGCACTGCAAATCCACTTTGCCGCCTCCAATAACGTCGCCGAGTATGAGGCGCTCATTCACGGGCTCCGGCTTGCCAAAGAGCTTGGTATCCGCCGGATCTTGTGTTATGGCGACTCGGACTTAGTGATCCAGCAATCATCTGGCGACTGGGACGCGAAAGATGCAAACATGGCGAGCTACCGTTTCCTCGTGCAGCAACTCAGCGGGTATTTCGAAGGGTGCGAGTTCCTCCATGTGCCGAGAAATGACAACGACCAAGCAGATGCATTGGCGCGAATCGGCTCTACCCGCCAAGCAATACCATCTGGTGTCGCCCTTCAATGCCTCCTTAAGCCGTCTGTCAAGCCTTCACCAGAATCAGACTCCATTTGTGTGCCGGCTCCTCCCGAAGACGTCGGATCCGACTCAGAGCTCCGGCAGTCGGAATGAGGATTTTGGCGGAAGACCCCAAAGCTGCCACAGCCAAACCCAGCCCGGGGACTACGGTGGCGGACTCGAAGACTCCAGAACCCGGCCCAAGGACCGCGCCAGTCGGCCTGGGGACTTCATCAACCCAGCAAGCGGCTGTTGACTCCAACCCACCGACTCCCAGCCCAACCGCCCTTGTCCAAGTCGCAGTTCTGGCAGTCGAAGGAATAGCAGCACCCTCATGGGCCCAGCCCATCCTCAAATTCCTGGTGAACAAAGAGCTGCCGACTGATGAAACTTCAGCTCGGCAAATACAACGTCGGGCGGCAGCCTACACCATAGTCAATAGAGAGCTGGTCAGGCGCAGGGTCACTGGTGTCTACCAGCGCTGCATAGAGCCAGAGCAAGGCCAAGCAATTCTCAAAGACATCCATCAAGGCGAGTGCGGCCACCATGCGGCTTCAAGAGCACTCGTCGCCAAAGCCTTTCGACACGGTTTCTTCTGGCCAACTGCCTTGGAAGAGGCCAAGAAGTTGGTCCAAAAATGAAAGGATGTCAGAAGTTCAGCTCCAAGCCGCACCAGCCAGCTTCTCCACTCAAGACCATCCCCATTGCCTGGCCTTTCGCAGTTTGGGGTCTAGACATGGTGGGACCATTCAAAACAGCACGAGGTGGTTTAACTCACTTACTTGTCGCAGTGGACAAGTTCGCCAAGTGGATAGAAGCAAAGCCAATCAAGAAGCTGAACGGTCCGACTGCCGTAACTTTCATCTCCGATATCACAATTCGGTACGGCATACCACACAACATCATCACCGACAACGGCACAAATTTCGCCAAAGGCGCCTTGGCCCGTTTTTGCACAACACAGGGCATCCGACTGGACCTAGCGTCCGTCGCTCATCCGCAGTCAAACGGCCAAATGGAGCGAGCAAACGGCCTCATCCTGTCCGGCATCAAGCCTCGGCTGAACGAGCCTCTGGAGCGCTCGGCCGGCTGCTAGTTCGATGAGCTGCCAGCCGTCCTATGGAGTTTGCGCACGACTCCAAACAAGTCAACCGGCTTCACGCCCTTCTTCCTCGTCTACGGTTCCGAAGCCGTCATCCCAACGGACATAGAGTTCGACTCCCCACGAGTCAGCATGTACACCGAGGAGGAAGCTGAAGAAGCACGACAAGACGGTGTCGATCTGCTGGAAGAGGGCCGGCTGTTGGCACTCTGCCGGTACAGCATCTACCAGCAGAGCCTGCACCGATACCACAACAGGAAGGTCAGGCCAAGATCTTTCCAAGAAGGCAACCTTGTGCTCCGGCTAATCCAGTGAACAGCCGGCCAGCACAAGTTGTCGGCGCCTTGGGAAGGCCCTTTCATCATCAGCAAAGTACTGGGCAACGATTCCTACTACCTGATCGACGCTTAGAAGCCCCGAGCACGCAAGAGGGACGACTCCGGCAAGGAGACAGAGCGGCCATGGAATGCAAATCTCCTCCGAAGATTTTACAGTTGATGCAGTATGTACCATGCTACCTTTTGTATTAAAGTACCAAGACTTCGGGCCCCCCGAGACGAGCTCGGGGACTGCCCTCTTTTGTCTGTATGATAAAAATTATGCCTACAAGTATGATACTCTTTGTCATGCCGCTTGGCACCAGGCTCGACAAGTCGGCCCGGGGACTTGCCGCCTTGCACTATGAAATGTTTCCTGCAGCCGGACAAGTAGTGTGTAACACCTAAACCGTCTTCTGTCAGAAGCCGCAGCTCGCAGAGTGACTGTACGGTGGGCAGAGGTAAGGTAGAATGGGTGTTCGCATGAAAAATGGTTAAGGACTCAAAGCATAGAACATAGCTCAAGACGGCTTCCAGCCTTTCTCACAAACTGACTCTCGGATAGTCGGATTGCCGTCTTCTACCCAACTTGCTCAAAAACTCTTAAAAACGGCCAAGTACTTGCTTTCCCAAAGTAGCCAAGCACTTGATCCTGCAACAGTCCGCAGAGTGGCTGTCCGATTGGCAAGGCAGGCAACTAAGAGAAAACGGCAAAGGAAAAAAGCCAAAAGAGCAATGAGCAAGAAAAGATAGAGCTCAGATAAATATATTTACATAACATAGGCCCTTGGCCGAATTTTCGAGTAGAGGTTCAAAATACACCCCGCGGGTGGAATTGTGCGAATTAACAAGTTCTTCAAAGACTACTGAAGCAGACAAAACAAAGATACAGTGGCAGCTTACGAAGCAGCAGACGAACTCAAAGGGTCGGAGGAGGCGCCAGCGCCAGGCGTCGGGGCGGCCGGCAGGCTATTCTCGGCTTGATCGCCTCCGGCGGCAGTCGGGTCGGTCGCACGTGGCTCGTTGCTGGAGGCACGGTCGAGCTGAGGCTGGCCGTCTGCTCCGTCTTCTAGTGCCTCCACCTCGCCTCCGTCCTCCGCCTCGCCCTCTTCCTCGACGCTGGAGCCAATCACCTCCGCCGAGTCCTCGCTTTAGTCTGGGTTCATCCCAAACCACTCCGGCGGTACCTCCTCGCCGTCTTCAGACCGCTCGGGGACAAAGATGCTGGTGTCGGTGTACTCGGTGATTGCCGCAACACGCTTGACGAGGGCGTCTTCCGCGGCCGCCAGCTCCGGCTGGGCCTCCGACCGAAGCATGGCCAGCTGGTCTAGGTCCAGCCCCGGATACCATGTCTTGACGAACTCCAAGGCCCGGCACGCTCCAGCTCGGGCCGAAGAGCCCTTCCAGGCCTCAAGACGGCCAGCTGCAACCTCCAGCCAGTCGGCCGTCAGGCTGGGAGTGCGCGGAGCCTGCATATCCGGCCACAGGGCGGCAATCGCCTGGGCACCGACACGCTGAAGCCGGCGCAGCATCCGGTGAGCCGGCCGGAGGCGAGCCTCGATGCTCAGGATGTGCTCGTCAAGAGTTCGGGGGGTATCGGCGGCAATCTCTACGCCCTCCGCCCTCCGACCTTCATGGTCAGCCTTGATGGCTTGGATGGCGGCCTGCGACTGCCCAGGGAAGAAATCTGCAAAGACGCGAAGAAACGAAGAAGCTAGTCAAAAACCAGGAGTCGACACGACTTAAATCGGCAGCTCGAAGAAAGAAAATAAAGAGACTCACCATCAACGATGTCTTCAATCTCGTGGAAGCCGGAGGACAGCAGCGCCTCCTTGTCAGACCAGGAGGAGCACTCACTTGCGAACTCGGCCAGGAGGGCGGTTTCCGTCTCCTCCGCCTCCCTCTGTGTCTTCACAAGCAGCTCCTTCTGCTCTGCCAATTGAGTGGCCAGCAGATCGCGCTCCGTGGCGAGCTTGCTGCACTCCTCCTCTTTGGCGCGCAAAGCGGAGTTGGCGTCGCTCAGCTGCTATTGAAGAGCAGCGTTGGCCCCTGAGAAGAAGAAAGGAAGAAGGCATCAAGTCATCAGTAAAGAAGGTCGCCGGCGAGATCCGGCCCGACTGCTCAGCAGTTGGTCCGAATCTCGAGGACTACAGCCCGCGGGTGCGCCAGCGCGCCCCCGCGAAGAAGTAAAAGGACTTACTCCGGCTCTCCAACAGATTAGCGGTCCGCTTGCCCAGCTCTTCGACGTTATGGTTGAAGGGAGTGACGCGGAGGTTGTGTTAATCCTGCGACGAATGTTTCAGACAAAAAGTTAACACCCAAAGTTCATCAATTGGAGTTCCGGGCTGCCTGCTCAGCAGCCAGCCCGAAACTCGAGGACTACACCCAGTGGGTGTGCTGGCGCGCCCCCACAGAGAGGAACAAGGAAAACAAAGGCCAAAAGGAAAAACGTACCCGGACGGCTTCCCGCGACGCTAGGTACGCCTTGGTGCAATTCTGGAGAGCGTCGCCCTCGGCACGAAGCTTCGCCTGGACGTCCAGAAGCGCCTGGTTCAGCGGCCCTGTGCTGCCTCCTCGCACCCACCCAATGGGCGCAGCGCTCGTCGCCTCGGCGTCTGGGATCGCCGAGCTGGCAGCGCCGGCTTCCAGGGGGCGGGGTGCCGAAGTCGCCTTCTCCAAACGGTGGTGCGTTGGCGAGCCGACTTGAAGGAGTAGCCTCGCCACGGCCTCGTCTTCGGTCGGCGGCACCGGAGGGCCCGCCGGCTGCTCGCCCTACGCACCTTCAGACGGTGGCAGAGGCGGCGGCGGAACATTCACATCCGGCGTAGAGGGGTCGCCGCCCTCCCCCTCCATGACGGGGTTCTCCCCGCCGGCTTCCTCAGTCTGCCTCGTGAACTCCGGAGGCGGCGGCGCAGAGTTCAATGGGGTAACGAGAACCGCCGACTGGCGGCGTGCGGCTACCTCGGCCTGCTGCTTTGCCGCGGCGGCGGCTTCGGCCTCCGCTAGTTTTTTCTTGGCGGAGGCCTCCGCCCTGTCGGCCTCCGCCTTCTCCAGGCGAGGGCCTCTTTTTCATTGCGCTTCTCCTACGCATTCCACTCCGTTGCCTCCCGGAGGTCAGCAGCGGGGTTAATCCGCCGAGTGGTGGCGGTCGTCTCTGCTGACCCCATGACGGAGGCGGCGGTGACCCTCTCAAGAGAGAGGGGAGCCCTGAAGCAAGAGGGGCAAGCAGAGACTTAGACAAAGTCACAAAGAAAGGATAAAACTTTGAAGACGGAATACTTACGCAGAGTCCAATGGCGGCTTCTTCACTTCCTTACGGAAGCGAATGGCCTTCGCGGCCGCCTCGTCCCGCTGGGTCGCCGCAGCCGAACCCTTGGGCTTCTTCGACCGACTGCCGAACAAGGTCGGCATGGCCCTGCGCTTCTTTCCGTTGCCTGGAGCGCCCAGCACGACAGAAGAGCCCGCGCCAGGCTGGCTGGCTCCTGGCCAATGGCGAGGGGCGACTTCTCCCTCGGCGTCGTCGTCAGTCTAGTCGGTGAAAGTGGCCGAGGGCCTGAAGTCGCCTGCTGTTCCTCCTCCTCCCTCGGTGTCATCTTCCAGAGCCGCCGCCCCCAGATCGGGGTCGTCGACGTCGCTCTCCGCCCGGTCGACAAGGAATTTGCGGGCCGGCCCCGAGGTGCCGGCTGGTGGGTGGAGGAGGGGATTCTAACCAAAGCCGACTGGTCAAAATAAAACTCGGCAAGAAGAAGACAATCCAAAGAAAGAAAAGAAAGGCGACTCACCACGGGCGGGGGGTTGGCGCGGGAGTACGGCTCCTTGCCGAACCGCCAGTCCTCCAGGAGCCTGCTCTCCGAGAGGTAGTTCACCATGAAGGCCACCTCTTCGTGAGGCATGTCCTTGGTGCGCATCCGACTCGGGTCGCGGTGCCCGCTCATCTGACATATCATATGGGGGCGGCCTTGGAGTGGGAGAACTCGGCGCGAAACGAAGGCGGCCAGCAGGTCCGGACCAGTCAGACCCTCCGACTGCGTCAGCACTCGGAGTTGCGTGATGGCGCCGGCTCCCGCAGGCGTCAGCGACTTGGCCCGGTATGACCAGTTGGGTAGTCGCCCAGCCGGCAGGTTGACCCAGTCCCCCCTCGCAGAGGCGTTCTTAACGTAGAAGTAGGATCTCTGTCACATGTTCACCGACTTGATCAGCGAGGTGGAGGGGAAGGGATTGTCGGCCCCCGACCTTCGCACGACGATGAAAGCGCCGCACTGAGCCTGCACGCCCGCAGCCTGGGTGCCGAGCTTGGAGAAGAAAAACTCCCCCCAAAGCTCGAGGGTGGGGAGGACTCCGAGGAAGCCTTCGCACATGGCCACGAAGGCGGACAACAGCACCACTGCGTTGGGGGTGAGGTGGTGCAGCTGGAGGCCGTAGAACTCCAGGAAAGACCGGAAGAAACTGCTCGCCGGTAGCCCCAACCCGCGCAGGCAGTGCGAGCGGAAGATTACCCGCTCGCCCTCCTGCGGCGCAGGGGAAATCCCCCCTTCGGCGCAAGATGCACCTGCACGCGATCCTCGCCGGGGAGCCGACGAGTTCGGCGGAGGAACTCGATGTGGTCTTCATGAACTTCGGAGCCGTCCCAGGTGCCGGAGCGCACTAGGGGAGGCGTGGCGGCGAAGGAAGAACTCATCGCGAGCTGTCGCCGCAGCGTTCACCGGAGCTTGGGCGCGTGGCGGAGCGAAGAAGAGAAGAGGAAGGAAGAGAACAAGGAGTAGTGGGAAGGAGGGGCACGCGTGCCCCCCTCTTCCCCCTACTTATAACCTCATGGGCTGCGAAGCCGAGGGGGCGGACGTGGGGATTTACTGCGCCCACGACCCCACGACCCCCACGATCCACGATAAAGTTACTGCGCAGTAACTCCACGGGAATCCCAACCGTCCACCGGGGCCGCAGCGGATCCGCTCGGGCGCCGAGGCGCGGTAGTGGCGGGCCCCGCCTGTGGGCCTGTCCCATCGCGCGCGTAGGCTGGCAGGACGGCCTAGCCACGTGCCCTCGCGTGACAGGCCTAGAACGGGCGGCGACCTGGAGGCTTAGCTAGCACGCCACTTAAATCCCGCCGCGACGTTCGAAATACTGAGCGAGTCGGAATTAAGTGAGTCCGAGTTGAACAAGTCTGACTCCTTCTAGTCGGCCCGGCAGAAGACAATTAAAGACCATGTGTTGAGCACCTGGAAAGAGAAACTGCTGAGGCTTCTCGGCCGATCGTCCGTGGCGCCTCACCAGCTTCGGGGACTACTGTCGGAGTAATGGACCACCGGTAGGCCAACCCGAGTCCCAGAATCTTTCAAGACATCGGGGCAGGCTGCGCCCCTCAAGACCCCAGGACAAAGAGCCGCCTCCTGAGGAGTCGACGGCAGGGCGGCCGACTACCTGCTTACGGCCGAGTCCCCGGGACGACTTCCAGAGAAGCCGGCTTTGGGGAGTCATCCTGCGACTCCAACAAACCCCATGACCTCATCAAAGGGGACGAGGCAGGGCCGTGGCTGCAGCGAAGCCCACCCCCGCCCCTCACCAAGGGCAAGCATGGCCACAGCACGCCGTACCTCGGAAGATCTCCGTGCGGCGTGGCACTGTTGCCATGCCGGCCCTGACATCAGTGCCGCAGGGCCGAATCCTGCACCCACGACGGCTTGTCTGTACGGCCTAGAGGCAGCAGGCCCCACCAGTCAGTGAGACCTCGGGGGACGGTAGGAGAACCACCAGTCGGACCCGTCAGGAGTCGGCCCGGGGGAGTCGGCCGAGCCCTTCCCCGGGGCCCACGCACCATTAATCAAGACGTGATGGGGAGTGGCAACAGTGATCGCTCGCCAGGCGGCAGGGCTGTTGCCACGACCTCATGATCAAGCCCGCATCATCAGAAGCACGGCTACAGTAATCAACAGCCAGCAAGACCCGCCCGCGGCGGACGCGGCCTGTCGGCTCCGTACCAGGCCAGTCGGTGGGGCCTGCCAGTCGGCGGGCCCCAGCGGTCGGCAGAGAAGACGGAGGCCAGAGGCACTGACGGCTAGGCCCGTGTCCAGCCGGATTACCATTGTACCCCTGGGGGGTAGGCCTATATAAACCCCCCACGACACCCATGCAAAGGGTTGGAACCCATTAGCTCTAGACCAGATCATATAGAAGGGAGAGAGCTAGCCTTGCCCTCTCCTACCACTAGAAAACAGCTCAAGGAGCAACCATGTAAACACTTTGCCATAGTGATCATGCGGAGACCCCGCAGAGTAGCAGTAGGGGTATTATCTCCCCGGAGAGCCCCGAAGCTGGGTAAGATTCGCCGGCGTGCATGTCTTCGCCTCATCCCGTTTCCAGGCACCGGCGACGTTCTACTCGCCCCCACCATGATAAGCCATCCGTTGGCATATGTCGCACCAAACCCCCGACAAGTGGCCGTCCCACCGCACGTTCAAGACCGACGTCGGCGAGAAGTACACCGGCAAGACCCATCCGTCCGAGTTCCTCAGCATCTACACCATCGTGATGCAGGCCGCTGGGGCTCGCGACGACAAGGTGCTTGCCAATTATTTCCTGCTGGCGCTCAAGCCCAATGTGATGTCTTGGTTGATCCACTTGCCGATGGATTCCATTTCTCCCTGGTCAGATATGTGCCATGAGTTCGTTGGCGCCTTCACAGGAGGCCACCAAGCTCATGGCCAGGCCAGTGATCTGCATATCATTCCCCAGAAGGAAGGGGAGACCCTGCGCAAGTACATCCAGAGATTCAGCCGGGTGCAGTACAACATCCCTGACGTTCATCCCGCCGCTGTGATTAGCGCGTTCCACCAGAATGTACGCAATCGCAAGATGCGCGAGGAGCTGGCAATGACCAAGGTTAAAGATGTGGCCGAGCTCTATGTTCTGGCCAATAGGTGCGCCCGGGCTGAAGAAGGAAGGAAGTACCCCGGCGAAGACGCCGACACGGAAACTGACTCTACTGATGAAGACGCCGCCACCCCAACGAAGATGAGCCGGCGTCACAACAGGAAACGCAAAGGCAAGGCCGTGCTTGCCGTTGAGGGATCTGACGACACCGGTGCCGGCAAGAAGGTCAAGGTAGACGCCCCCGGCAAGGAGATTGCCGGGTGCACCGCCTGCCGGGCCCTGGCGGCTACCGACAAGCCAGGAAGCTCCGACAAGCAGTACTAGAAGATCCACCACACCAAGGGCCACGACCTCCAGAACTTCCGACAAGTCGAGCTGCTTGCTGAGAAGCAAAAGGCTGAGTACGAAAGGCGGGACAAGGAGAAGGACCAGGACAGTGCTGAGGGATCCGGCAAGAAGCGTGGCGGCCAAGGAGGCCGCCTGGGCAAGGACAACCAACAAGAGAGGCCCGCCCGGGGCCGCAACAAGAAACAAGAAGACGACGGTCACGGCGAGGACAACGAGTCTGGTGAGCAAGGATTCCATAAGGCTACGAAGGCTGTGCGTCGATGGCGGTGCCTCGCTGCATACCTCTCACCGCCGGCTCAAGCAGTGGGTGCGTGAGATTACAGCAGCAGAGCCGTCGCTCGACGCTCAGAAGCCGCTGAAGTGGTCCTGCACGCCCCTCATCTTTGACTCCGAGGACCACCCTGACCGCACTACCGCGGTCGGGTGTTTTCCATTGTTGGTCTCGCCAACAATACGCTACCTGAAGGTGAACAAGATGTTGGTTGACGGCGGGGCCGGCCTGAACCTGATCTCGCTTGTCGTGATCAAAAGGTTGCAAATCCCTAACGAAGACCTCGTGGAAACGAGCACGTTTCAAGGGGTCAATCCGGGGAGGAGCCAGCCGAAGGGAAAGGTCACACTGCGTGTGACATTTGGAGGAGAGTTGAACTACAGGATGGAGAGGATCGTCTTTGATGTGGTCGAGATCCCCTTGCCCTACAATAGGATCCTCGGCCGCCCGGCATTGGCCAAGTTCATGGCGACATCACACTACGCCTACAACATGCTGAAGATGCCTGGTCCATTGACCATCATCTCCGTCCCCTCCGACAAGAAGGACGCGCTGATCTGCACCGACGAACTCTACCAGGAAGCAGTTGCAGCAGCTGCATTCAAGGCACCTGCTCCTACCGCTGACCGCCCGGGAGGGAAAAGGGAGCCCGGCAAGACCTCTCGCACCCTCTCCGGCAAGCGCACCTCCTCGGAGTGTTGTGCTACCATTCAGGACGTGCCATAGAGCTCTACCGACAAAAGCAAAAGATCCAGAGCCAAGCCGCCGCAGACCAAGAAGGTGCCCGTCGGGGAGGTTGGCACGGGAGTAGCCTTCATCATAGGCTCCACCCTCGACAACAAATAGGAAGGCGCGGCCGTCACATTTCTGCGGGAAAATGTCTACATGTTTGCATGGCAAGCGTCCGTCATCCCCGGTGTTCCCAGGGAGGTGATTGAGCACCACCTAGCTGTCTGCCCCCACGCGCAGCCCGTCAAGCAGAAGGTTAGAAAGCAGGCTCTGGAGAGGCAGTAGTTCATCACAGAGGAGATCCAGGAAGTTGGAAGCGGCAGGTTTGGTGAGAGGGGTGCTCCACCCGACGTGGTTGGCCAATCCAGTAGTGGTGCGCAAGGCGAATGGGAAGTGGAGGCTATGTATTGATTACACAGATATTAACAAGGCTTGACCTAAGGACCCATTCCCGTTGCCGCGCATCAACCAGATTGTTGACTCCAAGGCCGGGTGTGATCTGTTATCATTCCTGGACGCCTACTCAGGCTACCACCAGATCTTCATGACAAGGGAGGACAAAGAGAAGATGACATTCATCACCACATGTGGTACATATTGCTTTTTATGGATGCCTTTCGGGTTGAAGAGTGCCGGCTCAACGTTTGCAAGAGCAGTCCAAATTGGTTTTGAACCTCAGCTCCATATAAATATGGAGGCCTACATGGATGACATAGTGATCAAAACCAAGGACGGGCCAACTCTTGTGCAAGATCTGGAAGAGACATTTGCTAACCTGCGCAAGATCAACCTCAAGCTCAACCCTGAGAAGTGCGTCTTCGGCATTCAGTCCGGCAAGCTTCTCGGATTCTTTGTGTCGTAGCATGGGATCGAGGCAAACCCAGACAAGATCAAGGCTATTGAGCAGATCGAGGTGCCCAAGCGGATCAAGGATGTGTGTCGGCTCACCGGCTGCATTGCTGCCATGAGCCGGTTCATCTCCAAGTCCGCCGAGCGCGCCCTTCCCTTCTTCAAAATCTTGAAGAAGGCAGGCCCAATAGAGTGGACACCAGAAGCCGAGGCATCACTGCAGGATCTGAAGAAATACCTTTCCTCCACGCTGATACTGGTTGCGCCTAAACCACAAGAGCCGTTGCTGCTGTATCTGGCGGCGACGAATCAAGTAGTCAGTGTCGCACTGGTGGCACAGAGGGAGGTCGACGAGGAGGCAGCAATGGCGGCAGAACCAGCGGATGGCAAGCCAAAGATTCCCCCGGCAGGGCCTAGTGCCGACAAGGCGCGACCCCTGGCGGAGTCCGGTGCCACCAAAGCAATGCCCGCGCAGTCAAGTGAAGTGGTCCCAAAGAAGAAGATGATGCAGCACCCGGTTTACTTTGTCAGCTCCCTCTTGCAGGGGGCTAGGTCGAGGTATTCCAGCATGCAAAAATTGCTCTTCGGCCTCCTTATGGCCTCGAGGAAGCCGCATCACTACTTCCAAGCCCACGAGATCACTATCGTCCCCTGCCTCCCGTTGCAACGGATGTTGCACAACCCGGACGCAACCGGAAGGATTGTGGAATGGGCCTTGGAGCTGTCAAGTTTCGGTTTGAAGTATGAAAGTACCTAGACAATTCAGAGCAGAGTCTTGGCGAAATTCATCGTAGAATGGACCTCGACGCCCGACGAAGAAGTCCAGGAGACCACTCTCCCCGGCAAGGAAGCAGACCGCGACTGGATCATGTACTTTGATGGGGCTTTCTCGCTGCAAGGCGCCGGTGCCGGTGTGCTACTCGTCGCACCCACCGGAGAACACCTCAAGTACGTGATCGAGATGCACTTCCCCAGGGAGATGTCCACCAACAACACTGCTGAGTACGAGGGATTGCTTGCCGGTCTCAGGATCGTGGCAGACCTCGGGGTTAAGAAGCTCATCGTCAGGGGGGACTCACAGCTCATTGTCAGGCAGATCAACAAGGATTATCAGAGCCCATTGATGGAAGCCTACGTAGATGAGGTGAGGAAGCTGGAGGAATGCTTTGACAGTATCCAGGCGGAGCACGTCCCCCGAGCGGAGAACGACATCGCTGATTACCTGTCAAAGCGTGCCGCATTCAAGCTACCTGCGGAACCAGGTACCTTTTTGCTCCGGTTGACTCAACCATCTGTCGAACCATCAGCGGGCCAGAACAAGCAGAGGAAATAAGGCCCCGGCAAATACTTTCCTACCGATCCCCCTGGGGCTGCCGGCAAGGGTGCTGCCGCGGACGCTGAGCCTGCCAAGAGCGACTGGCTCCAACAGGGCATCAAGTCCTGGCCGTAGAGACAACCGCTCTCATGGCGGAAGAAATGCCTTTGGTCCTTGCCGTCAAGCCCCAGGCTCCGGCATGGGCACAACATACCGTCCACTTCCTCCAAACAGGGGAGCTTCATGAGGAGCAGGAAGAAGCGGAGAAAGTAGCCCGTCGGTCCGCCCTATACCAGTTCGTCGATGACGTCCTATACTGGAGGAGGCCAAACGGTGTGAAACTCAAGTGCATCCCCTGGGAGGAAGGACTGGAGCTGTTGGCGCAGATACATGGAGGCCTATGTGGATTCCACATAGGGTCAAGGGCCCTTGCCGGGAAGGCATTCCGGCAAGGTTTCTTTTGGCCCACCGCCCTCCAGGATGCGATGACACTAGTAACCAAGTGTGAAGCATGCTAGTTCCATTCAAAGAAGCTTCATCAGCCGGCTCAAGCCCTTCAAACAATCCCTCTCTCCTGGCCATTCTTGGTCTGGGGGCTCGATATACTGGGCCCTTTCCCCCGCGCTATCGGGGGCTTTTAGTACTTGTATGTTGCAATTGACAAGTTCATGAAGTGGACAGAAGTGGAAGCAGTGAGGAAGCTGACTGCTCAGTCAGCCGTCAAGTTCTTCAAAGGACTGGTCTACCATTTTGGTGTTCCAAACAGATTCATCACCGACAACGGCACGCAGTTTACAAGCCACACCTTCATGCAGTACATCCAAGACCTCGGCAGCAAGGTCTGTTTTGCTTCCGTGGCACATCCACGGAGCAACGGCCAAGCGGAGAGGGTGAATGCTGAAGTGTTGCGAGGCCTGAGAACGATGACTTTTGACAAGCTGCACAAGAGTGGAAGGCGCTGGATTGATGAGTTGCCGGCGGTTCTTTGGTCGATTAGAACGATGCCAAATCAAGCCACCGGCCAGACACCTTTTGCCCTGGTATACGGGGCAGAAGCAGTTCTCCACATGGAACTCATATACGGGTCACCTCAAGTGCTCGCTTATGATGAGCTTGAGCAAGAGCCGTTGCGCCAAGATGACGCGACGCTCCTTGAGGAAGATCGTCTTCGGGCGGCTATGAGAGCGACACGCTACCAGCAAGCCTTGCGCCGCTATCATAGCCGCAAGGTTCATGCCCGAAGCCTTGAGGAAGGCGACCTTGTTCTTCGGCGCGTTCAGTCGGCCAAGAATTCCAACAAGTTGACACCAAAGTGGGAAGGCCCTTATCGGGTAATGCGAGTCATAAGGCCCGGCGCAGTCCACCTGGAGACTAAATATGTCGTCCCAGTGAGCAACTCTTGGAACATCGAGCATCTTCGCAAGTTTTACCTGTAAGGTGCGGCTTGCCGGGCCTCCCGGCAATCCACCTTTTGTACAAGCTTTGCCGACAAGGCATGTGATCCTTTGTACAAAGCCAGGCGCAGACCCTGAGCATAAATAAATGAAGCGCTAGCGCCCTAGGTTATAGCATGCATGCTAGGTCGAGTCTCTTCCTTGGTTAGGGTTGATAGTGCTTAGCAGCGACTAACCCCTAGCCTAGAGGTCGAGTGCGCGTCTGTCTGTTCCTTTTCTGTCCTCCTTTGGTTCGCAGGGCACGTGAGCACTTCTGCTAGACTAACTCGGAAAGAAGGAAATGAACCGGTGCCCCGACCCTGATAAGCCAGAGTTGCCGGGGGCTGCAAGCACAAAGGATCCAACCGCGGCAAGATGAGATTGCCAAGGGCTGCGGATCCAGATAAGTCTTTTATCCTCTGTCATGCATTTCGGAACCAGAGTAGGGCATGTGAAACCTTGTTTTTATCTCTAGCCTGCCATCCTCCCCTTTTCCCTATACCTAGGGATTATTTCCTAGGTCCGGATTTGGTCGTAGTCGTGGCGGCATGGGGGTGGGACGAGGAGCCTAAAGCCCACTTCATCCCTGCCTCCGCCAAGGGCGCGAGATCGGTCGAGTGGAGTGGGGGGGACGACAAGGCCTGTTGCCGGGCGAAAAACGTTTATCTTAAAATAATAACAAGGATTCGCTCCTTGTCACGGGATTTACCCGCGAACGAAAAACCCGGCAAGCATCCCTTTTTCATTAAAAACATCCCATACAGGTACAGTTCGTGCGAGATGAAAAACATGAGCAAGGGGATTACAAGTTTTAAATTTAACAAAGGCTCGCAGGCTTACAAACTAAAAAAGAGATAAGATGCCTGTAATCCCTTTCTTGTCCCTCACATCAGGAGGCAGGTTAAGGAGGCGAAAGGGCAAAAGGGGCGGCTAGGCGAGCTATGAGCAGCAGAAAGCACCAAGAGAACATCTCGGTGGCCAGCCACGGGCGGGCCGGTGATGACGGTGCCGGAAAAGGAGCTGGAAGATGAGGCGACAGGACCGACAATACGCGATGAAGGCATCAGTGCCCGCGTACTCCGAGTTGACGGCCTTGCCACCCGCCCTCTTCCTCTTCCGCAGCCTCCCGACACCAGCCGCCCAAGGAGACATCCCCGCAAGGTTCAAGGAGCTGGCCCTGCCCCCGGCCAGCCTCTCTCGGAGGAGCGGCTAGGTGCAGATGCTGCTGCTGCCGCACCCGCCCAGGCGCGGGGCATCCGACGCCTAGTCAGACTCGTCCCTACTGTCTGCCCTGCCGTCCTCCTCGTTGCTCTCGCTCGAGGACAAACTTCCATCGTCAGAATCTCCATCAGAGGAGCTCTCCAGCAGCATTTCAGACGGGTTCCCAAGTCTCCGAAGACCTTGACGGAGAGCAGGCCGTCCTCGATTAACTTGAAGTAGAGGACGAGCCCGGCCGTCAGGCTATCGATGCGGGCGAACGTCTTCCATCCATGGCGGAGATACATAACTCGAGGAGCCGGGAAGTCGACGTCGACCCGCGTGCCCCCGTTCCCACAGCCCCTCATGTGCAACCTGAGGGTCTGGGGCGGGGCACGCTCCATCACCCGAGCGAACGGAGTGGGGAGACGAAGACGACGACGCGGGGGCCGGCGGAGCTTGATGAAGAACTTGCAAGGCTGGTCTTCAACATGGCCCTCCATCGGGAAGGGCATCAATGGCAGGGGCGAGGCCGGCACGCTGCCCCGTCCTCCTCTTCCCCGAGCGCTACGGCCTCTGCCCCGGCCTCGCCCCCTCCCCCTTCCCCTCGCGGTCGGTTGCACCACCACGGGTTCAGGAGGGGGAGGGACGCGCTGTCGAGCGGCGACACTCGCTGCCACCGTCGAAGGACCAGGGTTCCCTTTCTCCATGGCGGATGAGAGGAAGGAGCAGAAGCAGAAGGAGATAGATGATGGAAGAATGCGGGGTGCCGTTTCCCCTTTTCTCCTCTTTATAAAGGAACGGGGTTGAGGCTCAGCCACCCTGCTCGGCCAATCCAGCACCGGAGGCGCGGGGAATTAGGACCGATCGTCCACCCAACCAGCGGCGACCCGGTTTCTCGCCTCCACAGTTTGCCACCACAGGGACGCGTGGCAGACATGCAGAACTGAGGGGACGGGTGAGGCGACCTCTCCCCACCCCGTGATCGTGGGGAGTGGACACCTTGAAGACCGCACCACGACCCCGCTCAGTAAATGAGCCGCGCCTCCACGCCTCCCTATTTTTACGGGGAAGATGTGAGCCGCCTCTTTACTGCGACGTGACACATGCGTGTGGAAACCGTCCCACGCAAGCCGCCCACGTCATGCATACCCCTCCACGCCGCGCCTCGCGCGTGGGTCATGGGAGGCGGAGCGCGCGAAGAATATTACCACGGTAAAAACCTCCCCACCTGCCCGCGCACCGTTTTGGGCCTGGCCCAACAACATGTTGCGCTTATTTGTGGCCCAGGCCCGGGGGCTCCTGTCGGTGTACAAAAATAGGGGCACATCTTTGTACCCCTTTTCCTGTGCACGGGCAGTCAGAGCCACGCCCACGGCCACACCAAGCAGAACGAGGGAGGTGAGCCAAGGTAAGATCGAAGCCCAAGGCAATCAAAGCAATGCCAAGGACAAGACCACAAAGAGCAGAGGGACGAAGCAAGTTCCCCTGGCAAGACCCTTGCCGGGTGGCCTCAGCGGCCCCGGCAAGACTCTTGCCGGGATAGCTCGCCCCGCACCAACAGAGCGAGCCACCCTTGAGCCCACGGCCCCCAGTGCCATCATCAGCGTGGGGCCAGGACTCGGGAAGGCACCCCTGTGGTGGCATATAGATCTTTGTGAAGACATATTCAAGATCAGATCAGAAGACGACGATTCTCGGCAAGATCCTTGCCAAGGAAGGCCACCAGACCCCCGGCAAGATCCTTGCCGGGGACGACAACATGCCACAGCGAGACCCTTGCCGAGCCACCCGACAAGGCCCTTGCCGAAGACGCCGGCAAGGCCACCACCAAGCCCACATCAACCAAGCTTCTACCACCATTCACATGCAGCTGCCAGCTCAACCAGCTGGGCGGGCACCTGCGTGGCAACATGCAGCTCCCAGGCCAACTCATCAAGCGCCTACGTGGCGGCATAGAGATCTTTGTGAAGGCTCCACCACCGTGCCAACTCAGCTGCCTGCCTGCCTACATGGCACCGCATGCATCCCCGACCGAGGCGCGTGTCGAAGCGAGGAGGAGCGGCAATGAACGGGACGGGCCACGCCCCTGTCCCGATAACGTAAGAGGACACCTAAGCGATGCATTAAATGCACCTTGTCCTATAATACGTGTGATAACCTCATGCCACTGTAGACCTTTCCACCTCCTGTGTGCCACTGTGGCAACCCCTTTTTCCTATAAAAGGAGGCCCGGGGCGACAGGGAGGGGGATTCGGCTCTCTGGAAGCACATGCTGATGACAGCTAGTTCGAGAGCTCCAGAACTCTCAGAAATACACCCACCAAAGCAGGACTAGGGTTTTACGCATCCTCGTGGCCCGAACCTGGGTAAATGATCCTTGTGATGTCTACTAGCCCTGCTCTCCTCGCAACCCTGTGCCCCGGCAACCGTAGTAGGGATTTTCATGATCCCATAGGTGTCGTTCCACACCGACATCCAATGTCACCTCAAGTATCTGTGGGTATGATTATACGATATGCATCACACAATCTCAGATTCATCTATTCAACCAACACAAAGAACTTCAAAGAGTGCCCCAAAGTTTCTACCGGAGAGTCAAGACGAAAACGTGTGCCAACCCCTATGCATAGGTTCATGGGCAGAACCCGCAAGTTGATCACCAGCACATATATCAAGTGGATCACGTGATATCCCATTGTCACCACAGATAAGCACGGCAAGACATACATCAAGTGTTCTCAAATCCTTAAAGACTCAATCCGATAAGATAACTTCAGATGGAAAACTCAATCCATTACAAGAGAGTAGAGGGGGAGATACATCATAAGATCCAACTATAATAGCAAAGCTCGCGATACATCAAGATCGTACCACCTCAAGAACACGAGAGAGAGAGAGAGAGATCAAACACATAGCTACTGGTACATACCCTCAGCCCCGAGGGAGAACTACTCCCTCCTCGTCATGGAGAGCACCGGGATGATGATGATGGCCACCGGAGAGGGATTCCCCCCTTCGGCAGGGTGCTGGAACGGGTCTAGATTTGTTTTCGATGGCTACGGAGGTTTCTGGCGGCAGAACTCCCGATCTATTCTGCTCCCCGATGTTTTTAGGGTATATGGGTATATATAGGAGGAAGAAGTACGTCGGTGGATCTCCGGGCTGTCCACGAGGCAGGGGGCGCGCCCAGGGGGTGGGCGCGCCCCCCACCCTCGTGGGCAGCCCGGGACTCTCCTGGTCCATCTCTGATACTCCGTGGGCTTCTTCTGGTCCAAAAATAAGTTCCGTGAAGTTTCAGGTCAATTGGACTCCATTTGATTTTCCTTTTCCGCGGTACTCTAAAACAAGGAAAAAACAGAAACTGGCACTGGGCTCTGGGTTAATAGGTTAGTCCCAAAAATAATATAAAAGTGTATAATAAAGTCCGTAAACATCCAAAACAGATAATATAATAGCATGGAACAATCAAAAATTATAGATATGTTGGAGACATATCAACATCCCCAAGCTTAATTCCTGCTCATCCTCGAGTAGGTAAATGATAAAAACAGAATTTTTGATGTGGAATGCTATCTAACATATTTCTCTATGTAATTCTTTATTGTGGCAAGAATATTCAGATCCATAAGATTCAAGACAAAAGTTTAATATTGACATAAAAAATAATACTTCAAGCATATTAACCAAGCAATCATGTCTTCTCAAAATAACATGGCCAAAGAAAGCTATCCCTACAAAATCATATAGTCTGGCTATGCTCCATCTTCACCACATAAAGTATTTAAATCATGCACAACCCCGATGACAAGCCAAGCAATTGTACTTTTGATGTTCTCAAACTTTTTCAATCTTCACGCAATATATGAGCGTGAGCCATGGATATAGCACTATAGGTGGAATAGAATGGTGGTTGTGGAGAAGACAAAAAGGAGAAGACAGTCTCACATCAACTAGGCGTATCAACGGGCTAAGGAGATGCCCATCAATAGATATCAATGTGAGTGAGTAGGGATTGCCATGCAACGGATGCACTAGAGCTAAAGTGTATGAAAGCTCAACAAAAGAAACTAGTGGGTGTGCATCCAACTCGCTTGCTCACGAAGACCTAGGGCATTTTGAGGAAGCCCATCATTGGAATATACAAGCCAAGTTATATAATGAAATATTCCCACTATTATATGAAAGTGACAACATAGGAGACTCTCTATCATGGAGATCATGGTGCTACTTTGAAGCACAAGTGTGGTAAAAGGATAGTAGCATTGCTCCTTCTCTCTTTTTCTCTCTTTTTTGTTTTTTTTGTTTTTTTTGGGCCTTCTCTTTTTTGGGCCTTCTTTTTTTTTCCTTTTTTTCATCCGAAGTCTCATCCCGACTTGTGGGGGAATCATTGTCTCCATCATCCTTTCCTCACTGGGACAATGCTCTAATAATGATGATCATCACACTTTTATTTACTTACAACTCAAGAATTACAACTCGATACTTAGAACAAGATATGACTCTATATGAATGCCTCCGGCGGTGTACCGGGATGTGCAATGACTCATGAGTGACATGTATGAAAGAATTATGAACGGTGGCTTTGCCACAAATACAATGTCAACTACATGATCATGCAAGGCAATATGACAATGATGAAGCGTGTCATAATAAACGAAATGGTGCTAAGTTGCACGACAATATATCTCGGAATGGCTATGGAAATGTCATAATAGGTAGGTATGGTGGCTGTTTTGAGGAAGGTAAATGGTGGGTTTATGGTACCGGCGAAAGTTGTGTGGTACTAGAGAGGCTAGCAATGGTGGAAGGGTGAGAGTGCGTATAATCCATGGACTCAACATTAGTCATAAGTAACTCACATACTTATTGCAAAAGTATATTAGTTATTGAAACAAAGTACTACGCGCATGCTCCTAGGGGGATATATTGGTAGGAAAAGACCATCGCTCGTCCTCGACCGCCACTCATAAGGAAGACAATCAATAAATAAATCGTGCCCCGACTTCGTCACATAACGATTCACCATACGTGCATGCTACGGGAATCACAAACTTTAACACAAGTATTTCTCAAATTCACAACTACTCAACTAGCATGGCTCTAATATCACCATCTTCATATCTCAAAACAATCATCAAGTATCAAACTTCTCATAGTATTCAATGCAATTTATATGAAAGTTTTTATTATATCCCTCTTGGATGCCCATCATATTAGGACTAAATTCATAATCAAAGCAAATTATCATGTTGTTATAAAAGACTCTCAAAATAATATAAGTGAAGCATGAGAGATAAATTATTTCTATAAAATAAAACCACCACCGTGCTCTAAAAGGATATAAGTGAAGCACTAGAGCAAATGACAAACTACTCCAAAAGATATAAGTGAAGATCAATGAGTAGTCGAATAATTATGCAACTATGTGAAGACCCTCTAACATTTAAGAATTTCAGATCTTGGTATTTTATTCAAACAGCAAGCAAAACAAAATAAAATAAAATGACGCTCCAAGCAAAACACATATCATGTGGCGAATAAAAATATAGCTCCAAGTAAAGTTACCGATGAACGAAGACGAAAGAGGGGATGCCTTCCGGGGCATCCCCAAGCTTAGGGTCTTCGTTGTCCTTGAATATTACCTTGGGGTGCCTTTGGAATCCCCAAGCATAGGATCTTGCCACTCCTTATTCCATAGTCCATCGAATCTTCACCCAAAACTTGAAAACTTCACAACACAAAACTTAACAGAAAACTCGTAAGCTCCGTTAGTATAAGAAAATAAATCACCACTTAGGTACTGTTGTGAACTCATTCTAAATTAATATTGGTGTAATATATACTGTATTCCAACTTCTCTATGGTTCATACCCTCCGATACTACTCATAGATTCATCAAGATAAGCAAATAACACATAGAAAACAGAATCTGTCAAAAACAGAACAGTCTGTAGTAATCTAGATGAAACGTATACTTATGGAACTCATAAAATTCTATAATAAATTGCTGGACGTGAGGAATTTATCTATTAATCATCTGCAAAAAAGAATTAACTAAATAGCACTCTCCAATAAAAACCGGCAGCAATTCTCCTGAGTGCTAAAGTTTTTGTTTTTTACAGCAAGATCACAAAGACTTCACCCAAGTCTTCCCAAATTATTTATTACTAAACAGGAACAAAAAGCAAGGAACAAAAATAAAATTGGGTAGCCTCCCAACAAGCGCTAACGTTTACGCCCCTCGCTAGGCATGATGATTTCAATGTTCCTCACATAAAAGATAAGAATTGAAACATAAGGAGTTCATAATGAAGAATATGACTAGCACATTTAAGTCCAACCCACTTCCTATGCATAGGTATTTTGTGAGCAAACAACTTGTGGGAACAAGAATCAACCTGCATAGGAAGGTAAAACAAGCATAACTTTAAAACTTTAAGCACATAGAGAGGAAGCATGATATTATTGCAATCCCTACAAGCATATATTCCTCCCTCATAATAATTTTCAGTAGCATCATGAATGAATTCAACAATATAACTATAACATAAATCATTCTTTTCATGATGCATAAGGATAGAATTTTTATTACTTTCCACATAAGCAAATTTCTTCTCATGAATAGTAGTGGGAGCAAACCCAACAAAATAACTATCATGTGAGGCATAATCCAATTGAAAGTTAAAATCATGATGACAAGTTTCATGGATATCATTATTCTTTATATCATAGAAGTCATCACAATAATCATCATAGATAGCAACTTTGTTCTTATAATCAATTGGAACCTCTTCCGAAATAGTGGATTCATCACAAAATAAAGTCATGACCTCTCCAAATCCACTTTCGTCAATATAATCATCATAAATAGGAGGCATGCTTTCATCATAATAAATTTGATCATCAAAACTTGGGGGACAAAAAATATCATCTTCGTCAAAAATAGCTTCCCCAAGCTTGTGGCTTTGCATATCATTAGCATCATGGATATTCAAGGAATTCATACTAACAACATTGCAATCATGCTCATCATTCAAATATTTAGTGCCAAACATTCTAATGCATTCTTCTTCTAGAACTTGAGCACAATTATTGGAATCCTTATTCTCGCGAAAGACATTAAAAAGATGAAGCATATGAGGCATCCTTAATTCCATTTTTTGTAGTTTTCTTTTATAAACTAAACTAGTGATAAAACAAGAAACTAAAAGATTCGATTGCAAGATCTAAAGATATACCTTCAAGCACTCACCTCCCCGTCAATGGCGCCAGAAAAGAGCTTGATGTCTACTACACAACCTTCTTCTTGTAGACGTTGTTGGGCCTCCAAGTGCAGAGGTTTGTAGGACAGTAGAAAATTTCCCTCAAGTGGATGACCTAAGGTTTATCAATCTGTGGGAGGTGTAGGATGAAGATGGTCTCTCTGAAGCAACCCTGCAACCAAATAACAAAGAGTCTCTTGTGTCCCCGACACACCCAATACAATGGTAAATTGTATAGGTGCACTAGTTCGCCGAAGAGATGGTGATACAAGTGCAATATGGATGGTAGATAAAGGTTTTTGTAATCTGGAAACATAAAAACAACAAGGTAACTAATGATAAAAGTGAGTGTAAACGGTATGCAATGCGTTGAAACAAGGCCTAGGGTTCATACTTTCACTAGTGCAAGTTCTCTCAAAAATAATAACATAATTGGATCACATAACTATCCGTCAATATGCAACAAAGAGTCACTCCAAAGTCACTAATAGCGGAGAACAAACGAAGAGATTATGGTAGGGTACGAAACCACCTCAAAGTTATCCTTTCTGATCGATCTATTCAAGAGTCCGTAGTAAAATAACATAAAGCTATTCTTTTCGTTCAATCTATCATAGAGTTCGTACTAGAATAACACCTTAAGACACAAATCAACCAAAACCCTAATGTCACCTAGATACTCTAATGTCACCTCAAGTATCCGTGGGTATGATTACACGATATGCATCACACAATCTCAGATTCATCTATTCAACCAACACAAAGAACTTCAAAGAGTGCCCCAAAGTTTCTACCGGAGATTCAAGACGAAAACGTGTGCCAACCCCTATGCGTAGGTTTCATGGGCGGAACCCGCAAGTTGATCACCAAAACATACATCAAGTGGATCACGTGATATCCCATTGTCACCACAGATAAGCACGTCAAGACATACATCAAGTGTTCTCAAATCCTTAAAGACCCAATCTGATAAGATAACTTCAAAGGGAAAACTCAATCCATTACATGAGAGTAGAGGGGGAGAAACATCACAAGATCCAACTATAATAGGAAAGCTCGCGATACATCAAGATCATACCACCTCAAGAACACGAGAGAGAGAGAGATCAAACACATAGCTACTGGTACATACCCTCAGCCCCGAGGGAGAACTACTCCCTCCTCGTCATGGAGAGCATCGGGATGATGAAGATGGCCATCGGAGAGGGATTCCCCCCTCCGGCAGGGTGTCGGAACGGGTCTAGATTGGTTTTCGGTGGCTACAGAGGTTTCTGGCGTCGAAACTCCCGATCTATTCTGCTCCCCGAAGTTTTTAGGGTATATGGGTATATATAGGAGGAAGAAGTACGTCGGTGAATCTCCGAGTTGTCCACGAGGCAGGGGGCGCGCCCAGGGGGTGGGCGCGCCCCCACCCTCATGGGCAGCCCGGGACTCTTCTGGTCCATCTCCGATACCCCGTGGGCTTCTTCTGGTCCAAAAATAAGTTCCGTTAAGTTCAGGTCAATTGGACTCTGTTTGATTTTCATTTTCTGCGATACTCTAAAACAAGGAAAAAACAGAAACTGGAACTGGGCTCTGGGTTAATAGGTTAGTACCAAAAATAATATAGAAGTGTATAATAAAGCCCGTAAACATCCAAAACAGATAATATAATAGCATGTAACAATAAAAAATTATAGATACGTTGGAGACGTATCAGTCAGCATGACATCACTGTGATGTCAGCGGTCAACAGGGACGGTCCAGGTCAAACCTGACTAGTGGGGCCCGCTGGTCAACGACCCAGTGCTGCCTAGGGTCATAGACAGGTGGGGTCGGGTCAACGGACACGTCAGCATAGTCAAAAATGACACGTGGGTCCACGGTAATTAGATTAACCTTAATCTATTTTAATTAGCCGGTTAGTTAGGCGGTGGGGCCCGGTTGTCATTAACTCCGGGGTGTAATCAGTAGGGTGCTTAAGCCCTAATGATGGTGCCACGTCAGCGGCCGCCGGGGTTAGTCGCTGGCGACCAAACAGAGCGGTGGAGGCGCTCGGAACGGCACCACAGGCGCCGCCTGGGCGCGTGGCTTGGTCCTACGGCCAGCTGGAGGAGTGCCGTGTCCAACGGTGCAGGTGGTTGAGTGCGTGGTGGCCGGGAATGACGCCGACGAGCGTTTGGGCGGCGGCCGGAGCTCGGGTGATGACGGATTCGTTGCTACGGTGTGCAAAATGAGCGGTTCTCTACACCCACGATACCTACGCATTCCCACATGCCCTTTGGACACACTGGCATGACCAAATGGTCGCCGGAGCAACGCCGGCGACGGGCCCGAGCGGCAGCTGGATTTGGCCATGGTAGAAATCGCGGCTAGAGAGAGAGAGAGGAGCAACGGGGTTAGGGGGGAAAGGACCGGCAGCTCACATCGCATCGTAGGGAGGGCTCGGTGGCTCGGGGGAGGCTCTGTAGTCCGCGGGGAAGTGATCGCAATCTCCGGTGTCCGAGCTTGAAGACGACGGCGTAGTCGACGCTGTGGAGCGTTCGGGCTTGCGCGAGCCGATGGAGAGGTTGAAGGAGAGACACAGTAGCTCAGGGGCATGTCCACGGGGCAGGGGGAGAGCGGTGGGCATGGTGGTTCTTGTCGGTGCTCTCGGATGCGAGCGAGGAGAGCGGGGGAGAGAGAGGGGAGAGGTGAGGACGAGGGAGAGGTCGAGGGGGTCGAGGGGGAGTGTGTGGCGTTCACAGCCGCGTCGGGGAAGCGGCGGGAAGCAGGAGGTGGCCTCGCGCGTGGATGCGCGCGGAGAGCACGCGCCTTCGTCCTCCTGGCAAGGGAGGAAGACGACGGGGGAGGCCAGTGGGTTGGGCCTGCCAGCGCTGGGCTAAGTGGGCACCAGGTAAGCCACAAGTAACCTCTCTCTCTCTCTCATTTTATTTATGTTTTCTATTTTCTGTTTTGTTTTTTGGATTTAGTAAAATACTAAACCACTTTATAAAATCCTAAAATAAATTGTGGGCACATACTGGATTATTCCCAATAGCCCTCAATTATTTCAGAATTATTAGAGCATTTAAAATAATTATAGAATTTTAATGCCCCAATTCAAATACAATATGAGTTAATTCAAAAATCCAGAATGTCCTAGAAATATGTTCATCATTTTTGGCAGAGGTTTTCACCTTAATCAAAAATCATAAACTTTTCTAGAGGGCATTTTGGTTCATTGAAAAGATTTGAATTTGAACCTAGTTGAATTTCATCATGTGGTAGGGTTTGAGCATCCCCATTTCAAATTCATTTAAGCTCAAACATGATGCATAGATGCAAATGCAACTAATTACAAGCAATACTCTAGGGCTGTGACATTCCAGGTTTCCGCATTATCTCATCATGAAGCTCCATCTAAATCATCACAAGGCTTCAGCTTGTGTTTTCAACTTCTCTTTCCTTCTATCATCTTGCTATAACCGGAGTTCTTCACGGAGGCTCTACATGGTGGTTCGTCAAGGATTCTTTTCATTCTTCAATTGTTCTTCAAGATTTCTCTCGAAGCTAAGATCCGCCAAGCTATACTCTAAAAATAAACATGGTGTTCAACACATGTATTGTTTTGAGGAGTTCAAGCATTCTTCATCTTGCATTCCAAAATGCAATTCGTTCTACCTTATCTTTTGAGGTGGTGTTACGTCACTCTTGACAATTTCCCTTCACGTGTCATGATTCAATAGTTGTTAAGAATGATATAGTTAAACCCATCAATTTCTTCAAGCATGAGCTCTTCTCAATCCATCAATCTCTTCGTTGGAGTTATCTTGGGTTATATTTCACCTAAAGCTTTCCGTAAGGATTGTTGCTATTTATGGTGCTTATAAATGATCTAAGCTCTTCATTTAGCCTCCCGATGAAATAAGCTTCTCATCTCCTTGTTGATGTCAATTCAATCTATTGTTCCGCTAGTGGCAGAATTTCACCTCAAATTTCGAGACGTTTTCCATAAGCCCACAACAAGCTTACTCTTTTCGTTGTTGGTTTTCCAACAACTCCGTTCGACCCTTCTCCTAAGATGCTTTTTCAAGCTCATTTGAGGTAGAAGATGTTCTTTTCGTCTCTGTTCTTTTGATCCCATTCTTACATTTCTTCCGGAGGCATGGTGATGTTGCTCTCTTCGTCCCATCATCTCGTTTTGCCAAGATCATGCTCTTTCCTTTGCCTATCCATTCAACCGGAGCATCGTGTCCTTCATTCAAGTTCTCTAATCTTATCAAGTTTTGCCTCCCTTCTCAACGAGAGTGCTGTCTAAAATCTTTCTTACCCTTTGTGTCATTCTTTCAATAGTTCCGGAGGCAGTGTGTTGATTTCATCAAGTATCCTCTCATCTTGTCAAGCTCATATTCTTTAACTTCCATTTCCAACCGGAATGTTGTCGTAATTGATCCTTATCGTTCCTTGTACATCTCATTTCAACCGAAGTGCTTACATGTACTTCTTGTCCATTGCAACCCTTTTCTTATGTCCTTTAACCTACAAGGTTCTCGTTATGTTCCTTGTTCCTCTTTTCTAACGGAGTGTTTTCAACTTTCTTCATCTTAGTTGTGTTCTTTCTTTCAATTTGTTCAACCTCTCAAGGTTCATGGTTTCACTCGTTTGTCCAAGAAGCAACTTTGTTTTACCTCCTCCTCTTCCGTTTCTATCCGGTGCCATCCTAGATCTCGGGACGAGATCCTCTTGTAGTGGTGGAGTGTTGTGAAGCCCCGAGACCGTTGCGCCAGGTGTCTTCTAGTTATGCGCAATTCTTGCATCCGTCCAGGTCTCCCAGTTCTCTCTGTTGTCCGTTCTGAGCCCAGACGCACTTGCACGTGCCTGCATCATGTCCGAAATATTATCGTTATAAGTGGCTAGAAAATGTTCTCGGAATGGGTTGAAAGTTGGCATGCGGTGTTATTATGTTGTCTGTAGGTTGCCTGCCAAATTTCATCGCATTTGGAGTCTGTTTGATGCCCCAATGGGTAACTATAGTGGCAATATAGCCGGTCTATCGTCAGACGTTTCCGGTCTCCTGAAACGGTTGCCGGGTTGCATCCCTCCTCTCTCTTCTTAGTCCAACCACACACTTGACCTCGTTTGCCTAACCCCTCTTTGCCCAGTGCATCGACCCCTCACGCGTGTCCGAAACTTACCCGAACCCAACCCGGGTTGTCGTTACCGATGGGTCTGGATCATCCCCAAACATCTATAAAATATCTCCCTTTTCTTATTTGGGCTCCCTAGCCTATTTTTCTCGACCGACCGATTTTGATCGAAGGGTCCATTTAGCCCCTAACAAAAAAACCACTTGCTATATAATCGGTGTAAACCTACCTAACCCTAGAACCTAGTCGTCCCCATCCATTCCATTCCTGCAGCCGTCGCCACTCCTCGTTTTCAGGTCCGCCCCAACCAGCAACCTCCACCTCTTCCTCCAGATCCAGCAAGTCAACCCTCCTCAGGACCGTCGGATCGGTGATCCAACAGATCCGTGCGGCTCCCGCAACCCGCAGCTCCACCCATTGGCCGAAACCTCCTCGATCCAATCTAGATCGGGAGGGAGTCCCTAGCGACGCTCGTCCCAGCCGCCCTTTTCCTCGCCGGACCGCTGGCGCTGGCGCCCGCAGGAGCTCGCCATCGAAGATGAGCACCACCACACCC
This sequence comes from Triticum aestivum, assembly GCF_018294505.1. Taxonomy (NCBI): domain Eukaryota; kingdom Viridiplantae; phylum Streptophyta; class Magnoliopsida; order Poales; family Poaceae; genus Triticum; species Triticum aestivum. The sequence goes on along the minus strand of NC_057809.1, from coordinate 164,395,460 downwards.
TTCCCCAATCTTCTCCTTCTGTCTCTCTCTCTCCCTCCGGCCTCGCATCTCTCCCTCACCGTTTGCTCGAACATGAGACAGCGACGCCGCCTGGAGCGTCTCCACCGCCGACTCCCTCTGTCTCTGGTTCCGTCCGGCATCGCTGCCTCGCCGGAGACCCCAAGACGCTGCCTCACCAGCAGGAGCAGCAGTAGACCATGGTGACACCACCTCCTAGCGCTGTTGCCGGCGACCTCGCCGAACTAGGCCACCCCGGCCAGCCTTCGGCCACCTCCAGGCCAACCCCGCCGCCGCACCACCTCCTGCAGTCCTTCCCGTCTTCATGCCGGAGTTTCTGCTGCCGCCATCATCGCTTCCCGCACCAACCGCTCCTCCCAAGCTCCTCGCGTCGAATGCAACAACGCGCCTCCAACGTCGCGCCCTAAGTGGTCAATTCAACCACACCTGGATAACTTAATATCTGCAGCAAAGTGTTTAGTAGCAAAGTAATATGATAGTAGTGGTAAAGATAGCAAAAGTAATATTTTTGGTGTTTTATAGTGATGATAACAATAGCAACAGAAAAGTAAATAATCGAAGAACAATATATGGAAAGCTCGTAGGCAATGGATCGGTGATAGAGAATTATGCCAGATGCGGTTCATCATGTAACAGTCATAACCTAGGTTGACACAGAACTAGCTCCAATTCATCAATGGAATGTAGCCATGTATTTCGAATATATTCATACATGCTTATGGAAAAGAACTTTCATGACATCTTTTGTCCTACCCTCCCGTGGCAGCGGGGTCCTATTGGAAACTAAGGGATATTAAGGCCTCCTTTTAATAGAGTACCGGACCAAAGCATTAACACATAGTGAATACATGAACTCCTCAAACTACGGTCATCACCGGTAAGTATCCCGATTATTGTCACTTCGGGGTTAACGGATCATAACACATAATAGGTGACTATTTACTTGCAAGATAGGATCAAGAACTCTCATATATTTATGAAAACATAATAGGTTCAGATCTGAAATCATGGCACTCGGGCCCTAGTGACAAGTATTAAGCATAGCAAAGTCATAGCAACATCAATCTCAGAACATAGTGGATACTAGGGATCAAACCCTAACAAAACTAACTCGATTACATGATAAATCTCATCCAACCCATAACCGTCCAGCAAGCCTACGATGGAATTACTCACGCACGGCGGTGAGCATCATGGAATTGGTGATGGAGGAAGGTTGATGATGACGATGGCGACGGATTCCCCTCTCCGGAGCCCCGAACGAACTCCAGATCAGCCCTCTCGAGAGAGTTTAGGGCTTGGCGGCGGATCCGTATCGTAAAACGCGATGAATCCTTCTCCCTGGTTTTTCTCCCCGAAAGTAAATATATGGAGTCAAGGTTGAGGTCAGTGGAGCGTCAGGGGGCCCATGAGGTAGGGGGGTAGGGCGCGCCCCCACCCTCGTGGACAGGTGGAGGCTAATACGTCCATTTTGCATCATGCTTTTATATCGATACTTATTGCATTATGCTTATTACACATTATGTCACAATACTTATGCCTATTCTCTCTTATTTTACAAGGTTTACATGAAGAGGGAGAATGCCGACAGTTGGGATTCTGGGCTGGAAAAGGAGCAAATATTAGAGACCTATTCTGCACAGCTCCAAAAGTCTTGAAACTTCACGGAAGTTATTTCCAGAATATATAAAAAATACTGAGGGCAAGAAGTTCCAGAGGGGGGCCACACCCTGGCCACGAGGGTGGGGGGCGCGCCCTACCCCCTAGGCGCGCCCCCTGCCTCGTGGGCCCCCAGGTGGCCCTCTGATGCCCATCTTCTGCTATATGGAGTCTTTTGTTGAGAAAAAAAATCATAAGCAAGCTTTTGGGACGAGACTCCGCCGCCACGAGGCGGAACCTTGGTGGAACCAATCTAGGGCTCTGGCGGAGCTGTTCTCCCGGGGAAACTTCCCTCCGGGAGGGGGAAATCATCACCATCGTCATCACCAACGATCCTCTCACCGGGAGGGGGTCAATCTCCATCAACATCTTCACCAACACCATCTCATCTCAAACCCTAGTTCATCTCTTGTATCAAATCTTTGTATCCAAACCTCAGATTGGTACCTGTGGGTTGCTAGTAGTGTTGATTGCTCCTTTTAGTTGATGCTAGTTGGTTTACTTGGCGGAAGATCATATGTTCAGATCCATTATGCATATTAATACCCCTCTGATTATGAACATGAATATGCTTTGTGAGTAGTTACGTTTGTTCCTGAGGACATGGGAGAAGTCTTGCTATTAGTAGTCATGTGAATTTGGTATTCGTTCGATATTTTGATGAGATGTATGTTGTCACCCCTCTAGTGGTGTCATGTGAACGTCGACTACATGACACTTCACCATTGTTTGGGCCTAGGGGGAGGCATTGGGAAGTAATAAGTAGATGATGGGTTGCTAGAGTGACAGAAGCTCAAACCATAGTTTATGCGTTGCTTCGTAAGGGGCTGATTTGGATCCATATGTTTCATGCTATGGTTAGGTTTACCTTAATACTTCTGTTGTAGTTGCGGATGCTTGGAATAGGAGTTAATCATAAGTGGGATGCTTGTCCAAGTAAGGACAGTACCCAAGCACCGGTCCACCCACATATCAAATTATCAAAGTACCGAACGCGAATCATATGAACGTGATGAAAACTAGCTTGACGATAATTCCCGTGTGTCCTCGGGAGTACTTTCCTTCATATAAGAGTTTGTCCAGGCTTGTCCTTTGCTACAAAAAGGATTGGGCCATCTTGCTTCACCTTATTTACTTTTATTACTTGCTACTTGTTACAAATTACCTTATCACAAAACTATCTGTTACCGATAATTTCAGTGCTTGCAGAGAATACCTTACTGAAAACTGCTTATCATTTCCTTCTGCTCCTCGTTGGGTTCGACACTCTTACTTATCGAAAAGCTACGATAGATCCCCTACACTTGTGGGTCATCAAGACTCTTTTCTGGCGTCGCTGCTGGGGAGTGAAGCGCCTTTGGTAGGTGGAATTTGGTAAGGAAAAATTTATAGTGTGCTGAAATTTACTGTCACTTGTTACTATGGAACATAATCCTTTGAGGGGTTTGTTCGGGGTATCTTCACCTCGTCCGAAACCATAATTAGTTACCCCTCAACCTACTGAACCTACTGAAAATGTTTACTTTGAAATTCCTTTGGGTATGATAGAGAAACTGCTAGCTAATCCTTTTGCAGGAGATGGAACATTACATCCCGACTTACACTTAATCTATGTGGATGAAGTTTGTGGATTATTTAAGCTTGCATGTATGCCCAATGATGTTATCAAGAAGGTCTTCCCTTTATCTTTGAAGGGATATGCATCTACATGGTATAGGCTATGTGATGATATGGGATCATGGGACTATAAGCGATTGAAATTGGAATTTCACCAAAAGTTTTATCCTATGCATCTTGTTCATCGTGATCATAATTATATATATAATTTTTGGCCTCGCGAAGGAGAAAGCATCACTCAATCTTGGGGGAGGCTTAAGTCAATGTTATATTCATGCCCCAATCATCATCTCTCAAGAGAAATGAATATTCAAAAATTTTATGCTCGGTTTTCTGACAACAATCGCTCCATGCTCGATACTTCTTGTACTGGTTCCTTTATGATGAAGACTATTGAATTCAAATGGAATTTATTGGAGATAATTAAATGCAACTCTGAAGATTGGGATCTCGATGAAGGTAAGGAGTCAGGTATAACACCTAAGTTTGATTGTGTTAAATCTTTTATGGATACCGATGTTTTCCGTAAATTTAGCACTAAATATGGACTTGACTCTGAGATAGTAGCTTCTTTCTGTGAATCTTTTGCTACTCATGTTGATCTCCCTAAGGAGAAGTGTTTTAAATATAATCCTCCCATTGAAACAAAAGTAGGTGCACCTATTAAAGTTGAAGAAAATACTATCACTTATAATGATCCTGTTGTACCTACTGCTTATGTTGAGAAACCACCTTTCCCTGTTAGAATAAGGGATCATGCTAAAGTTTCAACTGTAGTCAACAAAAGTAATATTAAGACACCTAAACCCCTTGAGAAAATTAAAGTTGAACCTAAAATTTCTATGGTTAAAGATCTCTTGGACGATAATATTGATGGGCATGTTATTTACTTCTGTGATGAAGCTGCTAGAATTGCTAGACCTGATGCTAAAAATAAACAAAGACATATTGTAGGCATGCTTGTTATCTCTGTTAAAATAGGAGATCATTGTTATCATGGCTTGTGTGATATGGGTGCTAGTGCTAGTGCAACACCTATTTCCTTATACAAAGAAATTATGCATGATATTGCACCAGCTGAGATAGAAGGTATTGATGTTACCATTAAGCTTGCCAATAGAGATACTATTGCACCAGTTGGGATTGTTAGAGATGTTGAAGTCTTGTGTGGGAAGGTTAAATATCCTGCTGATTTTCTTGTTCTTGGTTCCCCACAAGATAGCTTTTGTCCCATTATATTCGGTAGACCCTTCTTGAATACTGTCAATGCTAAGATAGACTGCAATAAGGATATTGTTTCTGTTGGTTTAGGGGATATGTCTCATGAGTTTAATTTTGCTAAATTTCGTAGACAACCCCATGATAAAGAATTTCCTAGTAAGGATGAAATTATTGGTCTTGCTTCTATTGTCGTGCCTCCTACTGATCCCTTAGAACAATATTTCCTAGACCATGAAAATGATATGTTCATGAATGAAAGAAGGGAAATAGATGAAGTATTCTTTAAACAGGGACCTATTCTGAAACACAACTTGCCTGTTGAAATCCTAGCAGATCCTCCTCCACCCAAGGGTGATCCCGTGTTTGAGCTTAAACCATTGCCTGATACTCTTAAATATGCTTATCTTGATGAAAAGAAAATATATCATGTTATTATTAGTGCTAACCTTTCAGAGAAGGAGGAAGAGAAATTATTGAAAACTCTGAAGAAGCACCGTGCTGCTATTGGATATACTCTTGATGATCTTAAGGGAATTAGTCCCACTCTATGTCAACACAAAATAAATTTGGAGGAAGACGCCAAACCAGTTATTGATCACCAACGACGGCTGAATCCTAAGATGAAAGGAGTGGTAAGAAAGGAAATATTAAAGCTCCTTGAGGCAGGTATAATTTATCCCATTGCTGACAGTCAGTGGGTAAGTCCTGTCCATTGTGTCCCTAAGAAGGGAGGTATTACTGTTGTTCCTAATGATAAAGATGAAATGATTCCGCAAAGAATTATTACAGGTTATAGGATGGTAATTGATTTCTGCAAATTAAATAAGGCTACTAAAAAAGATCATTACCCTTTGCCTTTTATTGATCAAATGCTAGAAAGGTTATCCAAACATACACATTTTTGCTTTCTAGATGGTTACTCTGGCTTCTCTCAAATACCTGTGTCAGCTGATGATCAATCAAAGACCAATTTTACTTGCCCTTTCAGTACTTTTGCTTATAGACGTATGCCTTTTGGTTTATGTAATGTACCCGCTACCTTTCAAAGATGCATGATGGCTATATTCTCTGACTTTTGTGAAAAGATATGTGAGGTATTCATGGATGTTTTCTCCGTTTATGGATCCTCTTTTGATGATTGCTTGAGCAACCTTGATCGAGTTTTGCAGAGATGTGAAGAAACTAATCTTGTTCTGAATTGGGAGAAGTGCCACTTTATGGTTAACGAAGGTATTGTCTTGGGGCATAAAATTTCTGAAAGAGGCATTGAAATTGATAAAGCTAAAGTCGACGCTATTGAAAAGATGCCATGTCCCAAGGACATTAAAGGTATAAGAAGCTTCCTCGGTCATGCCGGTTTTTATAGGAGGTTCATTAAGGACTTCTCAAAAATTTCTCGGCCTCTGACTAATCTATTACAAAAAGATATTCCTTTTGTCTTTGATGGTGATTGTGTAGAAGCATTTGAAATACTTAAGAAGGCATTGATTTCTGCACCTATTGTTCAGCCACCTGATTGGAATTTACCCTTTGAAATTATGTGTGATGCTAGTGATTATGTTGTGGGTGCTGTTCTAGGGCAAAGAGTTGATAAGAAATTAAATGTTCTTCAATATGCCAGTAAAACTCTAGACAATGCCCAGAGAAATTGTGCTACTACTGAAAAAGAATTTTTTAGTAGTTGTTTTTTCTTGTGATAAGTTCAGACCTTATATTGTTGATTCTAAAGTAACTATTCACACTGATCATGCTACTATTAAATACCTTATGGAAAAGAAAGATGCTAAACCTAGACTTATCAGATGGGTTCTCTTGCTACAAGAATTTGATTTGCATATTATTGATATAAAGGGAGCTGAGAACCCCGTTGCAGACAACTTGTCTAGGTTAGAGAATGTTCTTGATGACCCACTACCTATTGATGATAGCTTTCCTGATGAACAATTAAATGTCAAAAATGCTTCTCGAACTGCTCCATGGTATGCTGATTATGCTAATTATATTATTGCTAAATTTATACCACCTAGTTTCACATACCAGCAAAAGAAAAAGTTCTTCTATGATTTGAGACATTACTTTTGGGATGACCCACATCTTTATAAAGAAGGAGTAGATGGTATTATTAGACGTTGTGTACCTGAGCATGAACAGGAACATATCCTACGCAAGTGTCACTCCGAGGCTTATGGAGGAAACCATGCTGGAGATAGAACTGCACACAAGGTATTGCAATCCGGTTTTTATTGGCCTACTCTCTTCAAGGATGCCTGTAAGTTTGTCTTGTCTTGTGATGAATGTCAAAGAATTGGTAATATTAGTAAACGTCAAGAAATGCCTATGAATTATTCACTTGTTATTGAACCATTTGATGTTTGGGGCTTTGATTATATGGGACCATTTCCTTCCTCTAATGGGTATACACATATTTTAGTTGCTGTTGATTACGTTACTAAGTGGGCAGAAGCTATTCCAACTAGTAGTGCTGATCATAACACCTCTATTATGATGCTTAAAGAAGTTATTTCTCCGAGGTTTGGAGTCCCTAGATACTTAATGACTGATGGTGGTTCACACTTTATTCATGGTGCCTTTCATAAAATGCTTGCTAAGTATGATGTTAATCATAGAATTGCATCTCCTTATCACCCACAATCTAGTGGTCAAGTAGAATTGAGTAATAGAGAGCTCAAATTAATCTTGCAAAAAACTGTTAATAGATCTAGAAAGAATTGGTCCAAGAAACTTGATGATGCATTATGGGCCTATAGAACTGCATATAAAAACCCTATGGGTATTTCTTTGTATAAAATGGTTTATGGTAAAGCATGTCACTTACCTCTTGAGCTAGACATAAGGCATATTGGGCCGTTAAAGAGCTCAATTATGATTTCAAACTTGCCGGTGAGAAGAGGTTATTCGACGTTAGCTCACTTGATGAATGGAGAACCCAGGCCTATGAGAATGCCAAGCTGTTTAAAGAAAAAGTTAAAAGATGGCATGATAAAAGGATACAAAAGCGTGAGTTCAATGTATGTGATTATGTATTGCTATACAACTCTCGTTTAAGAATTTTTGCAGGCAAACTTCTCTCCAAATGGGAAGGTCCTTACGTTATCAAGGAGGTCTATCGTTTCGATGCCATAAAAATCAACAACTTCAAAGGCACAAATCCGAGGGTGGTGAACGGTCAAAGAATCAAACATTATATCTCAGGTAACCCCTTAAATGTTGAAATTAATGTTATTGAAACCGTAACCCAGGAGAAATACATAAGGGACACTTTCTAATGGCAATAGGAATAGGTACGTGGTACGGTAAGTAAACCGACCCCAAAACAGTTCTAATGGCAATATTTCTTCGTTTTGGAATATTTAAGAAAATAGGAAATAAGAAGCAGTCCGGGAAGGATACGAGGCTTCCATGAGGGTGGGAGGCGCGCCCTACCCCCCTGGGCGCGCCCCCTGCCTCGTGGGCACCTCGTGTGCTCTCCGGACTCTGTTTTCTTGCACGATACTTCTTTCGGTCGGTAAAAATTCATTATATAATCTCCCGAAGGTTTTGAACACCGTATCACACAAATATCTCCTGTTCTTGTTTCGAGCTGTTTTCTGTCAGGGTTATCAAGGCCAGGCATCATGTCGTCCCCCTCCTCCAACAATGGTGACAATGATGCTTGGCTAATTAAGATAGAACTCAAGAGGGAAGAACCTATGGAGATCAACAAGGATGAAGGCATTAAGAAGGCCATGGAGGACCAAGTTCTGGCAGCAGAAGACATCCTTCAACTTGATCACAATCTTCTTACCCCAACTGAGATCGAAGCTTTCAAGATGATTGAGTTAGCTCGTATACAAAACAAGTATCTCACACGTGAAAATACTTTGTTGAAGGAGCATATCATCGCACTCAAGGGCATTATCCGCAAGTTGGAGGACCTCTTACGCTCGATGTGCGACTATCCATCATCAACAACTCCACCTTCTTCACCAACAAAGAAAGAAATATAATCACACGGGTATGGGCAATCCCCTTGGCAACTGCCAAGCTTGGGGGAGTGCCCCGGTATCGTATCACCATCACTTTTATCTTTACCTTTTTCTTAGTACGATCCTTTTGATAATATCTTGATCTAGTAGAATAAAGTTTTAGTATGGTCTAATTATGAGTTTTGCTTTATGATCCCTCTATGTAATCGAGTCCATGAGCTATATAATAAATATTAGTGTTGAGTCAAGGGCTTGATTATTTTGCTATGATCTTAAGGAATAAAATAAAAAGGGAAAGAATAAAAAGAAACAAAGAGATCATATGGATCTTATGGAGAGTAATGACTTCACATATAAGAGTATGATGAATAAAAGTTGTTGTGAGTTGACAGACATAGTTTTGGTCATCGTTGCAATTAATAAGAAGTAATAAAGAAAGAGAGGTTCACATATAAATATACTATCTTGGACATCTTTTATGATTGTGAGCACTCATTAAAGTATGACATGCTAAGAGTTGACATTGGACAAGGAAGACAACGTAATGGGTTATGTTTTCTTTCATCTAAGATAAATTATATTGTCATGGATCATCCAACATGTTGAGCTTGCCTTTCCCTCTCTTGCTAGCCAATTTCTTTGCATCAAGTAGAGATACTACTTGTGCTTCCAAATATCCCTAAACCCAGTTTTGCCATGAGAGTCCACCATATCTACCTATGGATTGAGTAAGATCCTTCAAGTAAGTTGTCATCGGTGCAAGCAATAAAAATTGCTCTCTAAATATGTATGACTTATTAGTGCGAAGAAAATAAGCTTTATACAAACTTGTGATATGGAAGAAATAAAAGCAACAGATTGCATAATAAAGGTCCATATCACAAGTGGCAATATGAAGTGACGTTCTTTTGCATTAAGATTTTGTGCATCCAACCATAAAAGCGCATGACAACCTCTGCTTCTCTCTGCGAAGGGCCTATCTTTTAGTTTTATCTTCTACCACACATAAGAGTCATGGTGATCTTCACCTTTCCTTTTTACATTTTATCCTTTGGCAAGCATAATGTGTTCTAAAGATCCTGATATATATAGCTAATTGGATGTGAGTTTTCATGAACTACTATTGTTGACATTACCCTTGAGGTAAAACATTGGGAGGCAAAACTATAAGCCCCTAGCTTTCTCTGTGCCCGATTAAAACTCTATACCCATAAATATTGCGTGAGTGTTAGCAATTGTGAAAGGCTAAAAGATGGTTGAGTATGTGGACTTGTTGAAAAGCTCTTATATTGACTCTTTCCTATGTTATGATAAATTGCAATTGCCTCAATGACTGAGATTAGAGTTTGTTGGTTCTCATTGAAGTTTATGATTCATACTTGAAATTGTGATTGAATTGTTACTTTAGCATAAGAGATCATATGACAATATAAATATATGTTGCTGTTCTAAGAATGATCATGATGCCCTCATGTCCGTATTTCATTTTTATCGACACCTCTCTCTCTAAACATGTGGACATATTTTTCGATTTCGGCTTTCCCTTGAGGACAAGCGAGGTCTAAGCTTGGGGGAGTTGATACGTCCATTTTGCATCAAGCTTTTATATCGATATTTACTGCATTATGGGTTGTTATTACACATTATGTCACAATACTTATGCCTATTCTCTCTTATTTTACAAGGTTTACATGAAGAGGGAGAATGCCGGCAGCTGGGATTCTGGGCTGGAAAAGGAGCAAATATTATAGACCTATTCTGCACAGCTTCAAAAGTCCTGAAACTTCACGGAAGTTATTTCCAGAATATATAAAAAATACTAAGCGCAAGAAGTTCCAGAGGGGGCCCACACCCTGGCCACGAGGGTGGGGGGCGCGCCCTACCCCCTGGGCGTTCCCCCTGCCTCGTGGGCCCCCTGGTGGCCCTCCGATGTCCATCTTCTGCTATATGGAGTCTTTCGTTGAGAAAAAAAATCATAAGCAAGCTTTCGGGACGAGACTTCGCCGCCACGAGGCAGAACCTTGGCGGAACCAATCTAGGGCTCTGGAGGAGCTGTTCTGCCGGGGAAACTTCCCTCCGGGAGGGGGAAATCATCACCATCTTCATCACCAACGATCCTCTCATGCGGAGGGGGTCAATCTCCATCAACATCTTCACCAACACCATCTCATCTCAAACCCTAGTTCATCTCTTGTATCAAATCTTTGTATCCAAACCTCAGATTGGTACCTGTGGGTTGCTAGTAGTGTTGATTACTCCTTGTAGTTGATGCTAGTTGGTTTACTTGGTGGAAGATCATATGTTCAGATCCATTATGCATATTAATACCCCTCTGATTATGAACATGAATATGCTTTGTGAGTAGTTACGTTTGTTCCTGAGGACATGGGAGAAGTCTTGCTATTAGTAGTCATGTGAATTTGGTATTCGTTCGATATTTTGATGAGATGTATGTTGTCATCCCTCTAGTGGTGTCATGTGAACGTCGACTACATGACACTTCACAATTGTTTGGGCCTAGGGGGAGGCATTGGGAAGTAATAAGTAGATGATGGGTTGCTAGAGTGACAGAAGCTTAAACCCTAGTTTATGCGTTGCTTTGTAAGGGGCTGATTTGGATCCATATGTTTCATGCTATGGTTAGGTTTACCTTAATACTTCTGTTGTAGTTGCGGATGCTTGCAATATGAGTTAATCATAAGTGGGATGCTTGTCTAAGTAAGGACAGTACCCAAGCACCGGTCCACCAACATATCAAATTATCAAAGTACCGAACGTGAATCATATGAACGTGATGAAAACTAGCTTGACGATAATTCCCAGGTGTCCTCGGGAGTACTTTCCTTCATATAAGAGTTTGTCCAGGCTTGTCCTTTGCTACAAAAAGTATTGTGCCATCTTGCTGCACCTTATTTACTTTTATTACTTGCTACTTGTTACAAATTACATTATCACAAAACTATTTGTTACCGATAATTTCACTGCCGGCAGAGAATACCTTACTGAAAACTGCTTATCATTTCCTTCTGCTCCTCGTTGGGTTCGACACTCTTACTTATCGAAAAGCTACGATAGACCCCCTACACTTGCGGGTCATCAGAGGCCCCCCTGAGGTGGATCTTCCTTCCAGTATTTTTTATATATTCCAAAATGATTCTCCGTTGATTTTTAGGTCATTCCGAGAACTTTTATTTCTGCACAAATATATCATCATGGCAATTCTGCTGAAAACAGCGTCAGTCCGGGTTAGTTCCATTCAACTCATGCAAGTTATAGTCCAAAACAAGGGAAAAAGTGTTTGGAAAAGTAGATACGACGGAGACGTATCAACTCCCCCAAGCTTAAACCTTTACTTGTCCTCAAGCAATCCAGTTGATAAACTGAAAGTGATAAAGGAAAACTTTTACAAACTCTGTTTATTCTTGTTGTTGTAAATGTGTAAAGCCAGCATTCAAGTTTTCAGCAAAGATTATGAACTAACCATATTCACAATAGCATTTAGGTCTCATGTTTTCTCATATCAATGACATAATCAACTAGCAAGCAATAATAATAAATCTCGGATGACAAGACTTTCTCAAAACAATCATGATATGATATAACAAGATGGTATCTCACTAGCCCTATCTAAGACCGCAAAACATAAATGCAGAACACCTTTAAAGATCAAGGACTGACTAGACATTGTAATTCATGGTAAAAGAGATCCAGTCAAGTCATACTCAATGTAAACTAACAGTAATGAATGCAAATGACAGTGGTGCTCTCCAACTGGTGCTTTTTAATAAGAGGAAGATGACTCAACATAAAAGTAAATAGATAGGCCCTTCGCAGAGGGAAGAAGGGATTTGTAGAGGTGCCAGAGCTCGGTTTTGAAATAGATATGAATAATATTTTGAGCGGTATACTTTCATTGTCTACATAACAACCAAGAGATGGCGATATCTTCCGTGCTACACACATTATAGGCGGTTCCCAAACAGAATGGTAAAGTTTATACTCCCCCTCCACCAACAAGCATCAATCCATTGCTTGCTGGAAACAACGAGTGCCTCCAACTAACAACAGTCCCAGGGGGAGTTTTGTTTGCAGTTATTTTGATTTCATTTGCATAAAGCATGGGACTGGGCATCCTGGTGACCAGCCATTTTCTCGTGAGTGAGGAGCGGAGTCCACTCCTCTTGAGAATAACCCGCCTAACATGGAAGATACGGACAGCCCTAGTTGATACCTGAGCTATTCGAGCATACAAAACAGAATGTTTATTTGAAGGTTTAGAGTTTGGCACATACAAATTTACTTGGAATGGCAGGTAAATACCGTATATAGGTAGGTATGGTGGACTCATATGGAATAACTTTGGGGTTTATGGGATTGGATGCACAAGCAGTATTCCCGCTTAGTACAGGTGAAGGCTAGAAAAGACTGGGAAGCGACCGGCTAGAGAGCGACAACAGTCATGAACATGCATTAAAATTAATCAACACCGAATGCAAGCATGAGTAGGATATAATGCACCATGAACATAAATATCGTAGAGGCTGTTGATTTTGTTTCAACTACATGTGTGAACATGTGCCAAGTCAAGCCACTCGAATCGTTCAAAAGAGGATACCACCCTATCATACCACATCACAACCATTTAATAGCATGTTGGCATGCAAGGTAAACCATTATATGCTCCTAGCTAATTAAGCATGGCATAAGCAACTATAATCTCTAATTGTCATTGCAAACATGTTTATTCATAATAGGCTGAATCAGGAACGATGAACTAATCATATTTACAAAAACAAGAGAGGTCAAGTTCATACCAGCTTCTCCCATCTTAATCAATCCATCATATATCGTCATAATTGCCTTTCACTTGCACGACCGAATTATGTGAATAATAATAATAATAGTGCACGTGCATTGGACTAAGCTAGAATCTGCGAGCATTCAATAAACAATAGAAGACAAGGCAATATGGACTCTTTTGTCAGATCAGCAATAATGCATATAAGAGCCACTTTAACAATTTAATTATGGTCTTCTCCTATCAACCCCCAAAGAAAAGAAAAGAAATAAAACCATTTACACGGGAAAGCTCCCAACAACTAAAAGAAGAACAAGAAATCTTTTTGGGTTTTCTTTTTAGTTACTACTACAAGCATGGAAAGTAAACTAATTAAAGGCTACAACTAATTTTTTTTTGGTTTTTTCTTAAGGTTTATTAAAAACACAAGAAAAAAGCATAAAAAGGAAATAAACTAGCATGGATGATGCAATGAAAAAGTATGAGCACCGACAACTAGCAATGAGTGTGTGAACAAAAATGTAATGTCGGTGGGAAATACGTACTCCCCCAAGCGTAGGCTTTTGGCCTAAGTTAGTCTAATGCCACGGATTGCCTGGCGGATATCCAAAGTTGTAACAGTCATTGCATCGTGGGTTGCAGCTTGGAGGCGAGCTATCTCAGCCCTCCTCTTATACTCTTCCGCCTCCTCTCTAGTTATAAAATATCTCCCTTTGCCTGAAAGTCAAAGAAAGTAGAAGCAGGGAGAGCGACGTGATAGGTGTGTTGTCTGTCAAAGATTAGTCGATACTGGAAGGACTGATCGTTCCTCTCAACAAAATGATGACGAACCATAGCCTCATAATCCAAATAAGCAGGAGGCAACTCAATATCATCCTCACGAATGGTTATACCAAGAAAATTAGCTATACGGGTTGCATAAATTCCACCGAAGAAATCTCCATTAAATCTATTATGATGCAACCTACGTGCAACAATGGCTCCCAAATTATAAGACTTATCTCCTGACACAGCACTCCTAAGAATACTGAGGTCAGGGACACACATATGACATGCTTCAGCTTTACCATTTATGCACCTACCTATGAAGAGAGCGAAATAATGTATAGCAGGAAAATGAATGCTCCCTATGGTAGCTTGTGCTATATCTCTAGATTCCCCCACAGTTATACTAGCAAGAAAATCTCTAAACTCAGATTTGCGAGGTTCACTAGTACTACCCCATTGTGGAAGTTTGCAAGCAGTGGTAAAATCCTCTAAGTCCATAGTATAAGAATTTTCATAAAGATCAAACAGGACAGTTCGAGAATTGCGTGAAGATGAAAATTCAAACCTCCTCACAAAGGAACTAGTGAGATAGTGGTACTGGCAGCACTTTTCTGCCTCGAAGCTCACAAGATCAGCGTTACGCAAATATGCGTTAAATTCTTCCTTAATTTCTGCTCGATCCATGAAATCCTTTGAAGGCCACTCACAAGGCCGCACTGGAGCATCCCTTCGTGGCTCATCATCAACTTCACGCATTGCAAGCTTGGGTCCTTGCTTCCTTGAAGAACCACCTCGGTACATTTTCCTGAACATATTTCTTCTTCTAAAAAATTTCTGAAATTTTTAGTAACTTCAAATAAAAGTAAACCAAACTCAACAAAATTGATAGCAACTACTCCTACAAGTGCCTAGAGCCTATATCATGCATTAGAACTACCTGGAACCATATAAATTTGACATGCAAGCTCAAGAACATGGTCACCTAGGCAGCACAAATTTGCAATGAATAAAGCACTAGAACAAAAACTAATTGGACCAATGGAGGAGTCACATACCAAGGAACAATCCCCCAAAGCAGTTTTGGAAGAGGTGCTTTGAGCAAGGAGATAAAAAATCGCAGCAAAATGAGCTAGAACTCATGCTTGAGTTGGATAGTGATGTTTGTGGGAGGAAGAAGAAGTGTATGGGTGCAGGAATAAGTGGAGGGGAGCCACCATGGGCCCACGAGGCAGGTGCTTGCTCCCCCTGCTGTGTTCTCAGTGCTAGATATTCTCAAATATTCCAGGAAAAATCATATTTAAATTTCAGGGCATTTGGAGAACTTTTATTTTCGGGGTATTTTTATATTGCACGGATAATTAGAAAATAGACAGAAATTATTATTTTCGCTTTATTCAATATAAATAAAAGAAAGTAAAAGGAGGGTACAGAGAGTTGTGTTTTCTAAATTCATCCATCTCATGCTCATCAAAAAGGAATCCACTAACAAGGTTGATCAAGTCTTGTTAAAAACTCATTCCGAATAACATGGGACCGGAAAATTTTCGAATAACACTAGGTTACCTCAACGGGGATATGCACATCCCCAACAATAAGAATATCATATTTCTTCTTGACAGTAGGAAGAGGAAATTCAAAACCTCCAATAGCGATTGTTGAAATTTTTCCAATAGAGTTTATACTATGAACTTGAGGTTGTTTCCTCGGAAAGTGTACCGTATGCTCATTACCATTAACATGAAAAGTGACATTGCCTTTGGTGCAATCAATAACAGCCCCTGCAGTATTCAAAAAGGGTCGAATAATAGACATACTATCGTCCTCGGGAATACCAAGAATAACAAAGTCCGTTAAAATAGTAACATTTGCAACCACAACAGGCACATCCTCACACCGACATGTATAGCAGTTGATTTATCAGCCATTTGTAAAGATATTTCAGTAGGTGTCAACTTATTCAAATCAAGTCTATGATATAAAGAGAGAGGCATAACACTAACACCGGCTCCAAGATCACATAAAGCAGTTTTAACATAATTTCTTTTAATGGAGCATGGTATAGTTGGTACTCCTAGATCTCCTAGTTTCTTAGGTATTCCACCCTTAAAAGTATAATTAGCAAGCATGGTGGAAATTTCAGCTTTCGGTATCTTTCTTTTATTAGTAACAATATCTTTCATATACTTAGCATAAGGATTCATTTTGAGCATATCAGTTAATCGCATACGGAAAAAGATAGGTCTAATCATTTTAGCAAAGCGCTCAAAATCCTCATCATCCTTTTTCTTGGATGGTTTGGGAGGAAAAGGCATGGGTTTCTGAACCCAAGGTTCTCTTTCTTTACCGTGCTTCCTAGTAACAAAGTCTTTCTTATCATAACGTTGATTCTTTGATTGTGGGTTATCAAGATCTACAGCAGGTTCAATTTCTATATCATTATCATTACTAGGTTGAGCATCAACATGAACATCATCATTAACATTATCACTAGTTTCATGTTCATTACCAGATTGTGCTTCAGCATCAGAAATAGAAATATCATTGGGATTCTTAGGTGTTTCAGCAATAGGTTCACTAGAAGCATGCAAAGTCCTATCATTTATCTTTTTCTTCGTTTTAGAAGGACTAGGTGCATCTATATTATTTCTCTGAGAATCTTGCTCAATTCTCTTAGGATAGCCCTCAGGACACAAAGGTTCCTGGGTCATTTTACCACCTCTAGTCATAACTCTAACAACATTATCATTTTTCTTACTATTTAATTCATTGAGCAAATTATTCTGAGCTTTAAGTACTTGTTCTACTTGAGTGGTAACCATAGAAGCATGTTTACTAATGAGTTTAAGTTCACCTTTAACTCTAGACATATAATCACCCAAGTGTTCAATCATATAAGCATTTTGTTTCAATTGTCTACCAAAATAAGCATTGAAGTCTTCTTGCTTAACCATAAAGTTATCAAACTCATCCAAACATTGGCTAGCAAACTTAGTAGGAGGGGTTTCAGTTTTATCATATATATAGAGGGAATTTACCTTTACTACCTGTGTCGGGTTATCAAGACCATGTGTTTCTTCAATAGGTGATGGATTAAGATCATATGTTTCTTCAACAGGTGGTAAATTAAGACCATGTATTTCTTTAATAGGAGGTAAATTCTTAACATCTTCAGCTTTAATACCCTTTTCTTTCATAGATTTCTTTGCCTCTTGCATATCTTCAGGACTGAGAAATAGAACACCTCTTTTCTTCGGAGTTGGTTTAGGAATAGGCTCAGGAGCTGGCTTAGGAAGTGTCCAATTATTTTCATTTGTCAACATATTATTCAATAGAATTTCAGCTCCATCTGGTGTTCTTTCCCTGAAAACAGAACCAGCACAACTATCCAGGTAATCTCTGGAAGCATCGGTTAGTCCATCATAAAAGATATCAAGTATTTCATTTTTCTTAAGAGGGTGATCAGGAAAAGCATTAAGTAATTGGAGAAGCCTCCACCAAGCTTGTGGGAGACTCTATTCTTCAATTTGCACAAAATTATATATATATATATATATATATCCCTTAAGGAAGCTTGTTTCTTATGAGCAGGGAAATATTTAGCAGAGAAGTAACAAATCATATCCCGGGGACTACACACACAACCAGGATCAAGAGAATTAAACCATATCTTAGCATCACCCTTTAATGAGAATGGAAATATTTTAAGGATATAAAAGCAGCGAGTTCTCTCATCATTAGTGAACAGGGTGGCTATATCATTTAATTTAGTAAGATGTGCCACAATAGTTTCAGATTCATAGCCATAAAAAGGATCAGATTCAACCAAAGTAATTATATCAGTAACAAAGATAGGTGAAGTAGCATAAGCAGGATCATATTTCATTCTAGCATTCAGAGTTTTTTGTTTAAGCTTAGCTAATAATTTCTTAAGATCACTTCTATCATTGCAAGCAAGAAAGTCTCTTTTAGTTTCTTCATCCATAACATAGCCCTCAGGCACAACAGGTAATTCATATTTATTAGGAGAGCCTTCATCCTCACTTTCAATAATATTATCAGTTTCAATAATTTCATTCTCTCTAGCCCTAGCAAGTTGTTCATCAAGAAATTCACCAAGTGGCACAGTAGTATCAAGCATAGAAGTAGTTTCATCATAAGTATCATGCATAGCAGAAGTGGCATCATCAATAATATAGGACATATCAGAATTAATAGCAGAAGCAGGTTTAGGTGTCGCAAGCTTACTCAAAACAGAAGGTGAATCAAGTGCAGAGCTAGATGGAAGTTCCTTACCTCCCCTCATAGTTGAGGGATAAATTTTTGTTTTCGCGTCTTTCAAGTTCTTCATAATGATATGCAGATATAAATCCCAAGTGACTCAAAGACTAGAGTTATGGTCCCCGGCAATGGCACCAGAGAATAGTCTTGATAACCCACAAGTATAGGGGATCGCAACAGTTTTCGAGGGTAGAGTATTCAACCCAAATTTATTGATTCAACACAAGGGGAGCCACAGAATATTCTCAAGTATTAGCTGTTGAGTTGTCAATTCAACCACACCTGGATAACTTAATATCTGCAGTAAAGTGTTTAGTAGCAAAGTAATATGATAGTAGTGGTAACGATAGCAAAAGGTAACGATAGCAAAAGTAATGTATTTGGTATTTTGTAGTGATGATAGCAATAACAACGAAAAAGTAAATAAGCAAAGGACAATATATGGAAAGCTCGTAGGCAATGGATCAGTGATGGAGAATTATGCTGGATGCGGTTCATCATGTAACAGTCATAACCTAGGGTGACACAGAACTAGCTCCAGTTCATCAATGTAATGTAGGCATTATTGGAAATATGCCCTAGAGGCAATAATAAAATGGTTATTATTATATTTCTTTGTTCATGATAATTGTCTATTGTTCATGCTATAATTGTGTTATCCGGAAATCGTAATACATGTGTGAATACATAGACCACAACACGTCCCTAGTGAGCCTCTAGTTGACTAGCTCGTTGATCAAAAGATAGTCATGGTTTCCTAACTATGGATATTGGATGTCATTGATAGCGAGATCACATCATTAGGAGAATGATGTGATGGACAAGACCCAATGCTAAGCATAGCTCAAAGATCGTGTTGTTCGTTTGCTATAGCTTTTCCGAATGTCAAGTATCATTTCCTTAGACCATGAGATTGTGCAACTCCCGGATATCGTAGGAGTGCTTTGGGTGTGCCAAACGTCACAACGTAACTGGGTGACTATAAAGGTACACTACGGGTATCTCCGGAAGTGTCTGTTGGGTTGGCACGAATCGAGACTGGGATTTGTCACTCCGTATGACGGAGAGGTATCTCTGGGCCCACTCGGAAATGCATCATCATAATGAGCTCAACGTGACCAAGTGGTTGATCACGAGATCATGCATTGCAGTACGAGTAAAGTGACTTGCCGGTAACGAGATTGAACGAGGTATTGGGATACCGACGATCGAGTCTCGGGCAAGTAACGTACCGATTGATAAAGGGAATTGTATACGGGATTGATTGAATCCTCGACATCGTGGTTCATCCGATGAGATCATCGAGGAGCATGTGGGAGCCAACATGGGTATCCAGATCCCGCTGTTGGTTATTGACCGGAGAGTCGTCTCGGTCATGTCTGCGTGTCTCCCAAACCAGTAGGGTCTACACACTTAAGGTTCAATGACGCTAGGGCTGTTGAGATATTAGTATACGGTAACCCGAAAGTTGTTCGGAGTCCTGGATGAGATCCCGGACGTCACAAGGAGTTCTGTAATGGTCCAGAGGTGAAGATTTATATATAGGAAGTCAAGTTTCGGCCATCGGGAAAGTTTCGGGGGTAATCGGTATTGTACCGGGACCACCGGAAGGGTCCCGGGGGTCCACCGGGTGGGGCCACCTATCCTGGAGGGCCCCATGGGCTGAAGTGGGAGGGGAACCAGCCCCTAGTGGGCTGGTGCGCCCCCCCATGGGCCTCCCCTGCACCTAGGGTTGGAAACCCTAAGGGTGGGGGCGCCCCACTTGGCTTGGGGGGCACTCCACCCTCCTTGGCCGCCGCCCCCCTTGGAGATTGCATCTCCTAGGGCCGGCGCCCCCTGGGGTCCTATATATAGTGGGGGGAGGGAGGGCAGCCGCACCCTAGCCCCTGGCGCCTCCCTCTCCCTCCCGTGACACTCCTCCCTCTCCCTGAGCTTGGTGAAGCCCTGCCGAGATCACCGTTGCTTCCACCACCACGCCGTTGTGCTACTGGATCTCCATCAACCTCTCCTTCCCCCTTGCTGGATCAAGATGGAGGAGACGTCTTCCCAACCGTATGTGTGTTGAATGCGGAGGTGCCGTCTGTTCGGCGCTAGGTCATCCGTGATTTGGATCACGACGAGTACGACTCCATCAACCCCGTTCTCTTGAACGCTTTCGCTCACGATCTACAAGGGTATGTAGATGCACTCCCCTCTCCCTTGTTGCTAGATGACTCCATAGATTGATCTTGGTGATGAGTAGAAAATTTTAAAATTCTGCTACGTTCCCCAACAGTGGCATCATGAGCTAGGTCTATGCGTAGTTTCTATGCACGAGTAGAACACAAAGTAGTTGTGGGCATCGATATTGTCAATTTACTTGCCGTTACTAGTCTTATCTTGATTCGGCGGCATCGTGGGATGAAGCGGCCCGGACCGACCTTACACGTACGCTTACGTGAGACTGGTTCCACCGATTGACATGCACTAGTTGCATAAGGTGGCTGGCGGGTGTCTGTCTCTCCCACTTTAGTCAGATCGGATTCTATGAAAAGGGTCCTTATGAAGGGTAAATAGAAATTGGCATATCACATTGTCGTTTTGGCGTAGGTAAGAAACATTCTTGCTAGAAACCTATACCAGCCACGTAAAAACTTGCAACAACAATTAGAGGACGTCTAACTTGTTTTTGCAGCATGTGCCGTGTGATGTGATATGGCCAAAAGGATGTGATGAATGATATATGTGATGTATGAGATTGATCATGTTCTTGTAATAGGAATCACGACTTGCATGTCGATGAGTATGACAACCGGCAGGAGCCATAGGAGTTGTCTTAATTTATTTATGACCTGCATGTCAACATAAACATCATGTAATTACTTTACTTTATTTCTAAAGCGTTAGCCATAGTAGTAGAAGTAATAGATGACGAGACAACTTCAAGAAGACACAATGATGGAGATCATTGTGTCATGCCGGTGACAACGATGATCATGGAGCCCCGAAGATGGAGATCAAAAGGAGCAAATGATATTGGCCATATCATGTCACTATTTGATTGCATGTGATGTTTATCATGTTTTACATCTTATTTGCTTAGAAGGACGGTAGCTTAAATAAGATGATCCCTCATAATAATTTCAAGAAAGTGTCCCCCCTAACTGTGCACCATTACGAAGGTTCGTTGTTTCAAAGCACCACGTGATGATCGGGTGTGATAGATTCTAACGTTCGAATACAACGGGTCTAAGCCAGATTTACACACGCAATACACTTAGGTTGACTTGACGAGCCTAGCATGTACAGACATGGCCTCGGAACACAGAAGACCGAAAGGTCGAGCATGAGTC
Source organism: Triticum aestivum (assembly GCF_018294505.1). Lineage (NCBI taxonomy): Eukaryota > Viridiplantae > Streptophyta > Magnoliopsida > Poales > Poaceae > Triticum > Triticum aestivum. The sequence continues at coordinate 164,373,783 of NC_057809.1, read as the reverse complement.
GTATAGAAGATACAATCAACATGAAGATGTTCACCGATGTTGACTAGTCCGTCTCACGTGATGATCAGACACGGCCTAGCTGACTCGGATCATGTTTCACTTAGATGACTAGAGGGATGTCTATCTGAGTGGGAGTTCATTGAATAATTTGATTATATGAACTTAATTATCATGAACTTAGTCTAAAATCTTTACACTATGTCTTGTAGATCAAATGGCCATGCTAATGTTGCCCTCAACTTCAACGCGTTCCTAGAGAAAACCAAGCTGAAAGATGATGGCAGCAACTATACGGACTGGGTCCGGAACCTGAGGATCATCCTCATAGCTGCCAAGAATGATTATGTCCTAGAAGCACCGCTAGGTGACGCACCCATCCCAGAGAACCAAGACGTTATGAACGCTTGGCAGTCACGTGATGATGATTACTCCCTCGTTCAGTGCGGCATGCTTTACAGCTTAGAGTCGGGGCTCCAAAAGCGTTTTGAGAGACATGGAGCATATGAGATGTTCGAAGAGCTAAAAATGGTTTTCCAAGCTCATGCCCGGGTCGAGAGATATGAAGTCTCCGACAAGTTCTTCAGTTGTAAGATGGAGGGAAATAGTTCTGTTAGTGAGCACATACTCTCAAAATGTCTGGGTTGCATAACTGCTTGACTCAGCTGGGAGTTAATCTCCCGGATGGCGCGGTCATTGACAGAATCCTTCAGTCGCTTCGACCGAGCTACAAGAGCTTTGTGATGAACTTCAATATACAGGGGATGGAAAAGACCATTCCTGAGGTATATTCAATGCTGAAATCAGCGTAGGTGGAAATAAAAAAGGAACATCAAGTGTTGATGGTGAATAAAACCACTAAGTTCAAGAAAGGCAAGGGTAAAAAGAACTTCAAGAAGGACGGCAAGGGAGTTGCCGTGCCCGGTAAGCAAGCTGCCGGGAAGAAGTCAAAGAATGGACCCAAGCCTGAGACTGAGTGTTTTTATTGCAAGGGAAGTGGTCACTGGAAGCGGAACTGCCCCAAATACTTAGCGGACAAGAAGGTCGGCAACACTAAAGGTATATGTGATATACATGTAATTGATGTGTACCTTACGAGTACTCGTAGTAGCTCCTGGGTATTTGATACCGGTGCGGTTGCTCACATTTGTAACTCAAAGCAGGAGCCGCGGAATAAGCAGAGACTGGCAAAGGACGAGGTGATGATGCGCGTCGGGAATGGTTCCAAGGTCGATGTGATCGCCGTCGGCACACTACCTCTACATTTACCTACGGGATTAGTTTTAAACCTCAATAATTGTTATTTAGTACCAGCTTTGAGCATGAACATTATATCAGGATCTCATTTAATTCGAGATGGCTACTCATTTAAATCCGAGAATAATGGTTGTTCTATTTATATGAGAGATATGTTTTATGGTCATGCTCCGCTGGTGAATGGTTTATTCTTAATGAATCTCGAGCGTAATGTTACACATATTCATAGTGTGAATACCAAAAGATGTAAGGTTGATAATGATAGTCCCACATACTTGTGGCACTTCCGCCTTGGTCACATAGGTGTCAAACGCATGAAGAAGCTCCATGCAGATGGACTTTTGGAGTCTCTTGATTACGAATCATTTGACATGTGCGAACCATGCCTCATGGGTAAAATGACCAAGACTCCGTTCTTAGGAACAATGGAGCGAGCAACCAACTTATTGGAAATCATACATACTGATGTGTGCAGTCCAATGAGTGTTGAGGCTCGCGGTGGCTATCTTTATGTTCTCACCCTCACCGATGACTTGAGTAGATATGGGTATATCTACTTAATGAAACACAAGTCTGAGACCTTTGAAAAGTTCAAGGAATATCAGAGTGAGGTTGAGAATCAACGTGACAGAAAAATCAAGTTCTTGCGATCAGATCGTGGGGGAGAATACTTGAGTCACGAATTTGGCACGCACTTAACGAAATGTGGAATAGTTTCACAACTCACGCCGCCTGGAACACCTCAGTGTAATGGTGTGTCCGAACGTCGTAATCGCACTCTATTGGATATGGTGCGATCTATGATGTCTCTTACCGATCTACCGCTGTCATTTTGGGGCTATGCTTTAGAGACTGCCGCATTCATTTTAAATAGGGCTCCGTCAAAATCCGTTGAGACGACACCATATGAATTATGGTTTGGGAAGAAACCTAAGTTGTCGTTTCTAAAAGTTTGGGGATGCGATGCTTATGTCAAGAAACTTCAACCTGAAAAGCTCGAACCCAAATCAGAAAAATGCGTCTTCATAGGATACCCTAAAGAAACTATTGGGTATACCTTCTACCTCAGATCCGAAGGCAAGATATTTGTTGCCAAGAATGGATCATTTCTAGAGAAAGAGTTTCTCTCGAAAGAAGTAAGTGGGAGGAAAGTAGAACTTGATGAAGTATTACCTCTTGAACCAGTAAGTGGCGCGACTCAGGAAAATGTTCCTGAGGTGCCTGCACCGACTAGAGAGGAAGTTAATGATGATGATCATGAAACTTCAGATCAAGTTGCTACTGAACTTCGTAGCTCCACAAGGACACGTTCCGCACCAGAGTGGTACGGCAACCCTGTCTTGGAAATCATGTTGTTAGACAACGGTGAACCTTCGAACTATGAAGAAGCGATGGCGGGCCCAGATTCCGACAAATGGCTGGAAGCCATGAAATCCGAGATAGGATCCATGTATGAAAACGAAGTATGGACTTTGACTGACTTGCCCGATGATCGGCGAGCCATAGAAAATAAATGGATCTTTAAGAAGAAGACAGACGCGGATGGTAATGTAACCATCTATAAAGCTCGGCTTGTCGCTAAGGGTTATCGACAAGTTCAAGGGGTTGACTACGATGAGACTTTCTCACCCGTAGCGAAGCTGAAGTCCGTCCGAATCATGTTAGCAATTGCTGCATTATATGATTATGAGATATGGCAAATGGACGTCAAAACAGCATTCCTTAATGGTTTCCTTAAGGAAGAATTGTATATGATGCAGCCGAAAGGTTTTGTCGATCCTAAGAATGCTGACAAGGTGTGCAAGCTCCAATGCTCAATCTATGGGCTGGTGCAAGCATCTCAGAGTTGGAACATTCGTTTTGATGAGATGATCAAAGCGTTTGGGTTTACGCAGACTTATGGAGAAGCTTGCATTTACAAGAAAGTGAGTGGGAGCTCTGTAGCATTTCTCATATTGTATCTGGATGACATACTGTTGATGGGAAATGATATAGAATTCTAGGAAAGCATAAAGGCCTACTTGAACAAGTGTTTTTCAATGAAGGATCCTGGAGAAGCTGCTTACATATTAGGCATCAAGATCTATAGAGATAGATCGAGACGCCTCATTGGTCTTTCACAGAGTATGTACCTTGACAAGATATTGAAGAAGTTCAATATGGATCAGTCAAAGAAGGGGTTCTTGCCTGTATTGCAAGGTACAAGATTAAGCACGACTCAATGCCCGATCACGGCAGAAGATAGAGAAAAGATGAGTGTCGTCCCCTATGCCTCGGCCATAGGGTCTATCATGTATGCTATGCTGTGTACCAGACCTGATGTAAACCTTGCCGTAAGTTTGGTAGGAAGGTACCAAAGTAATCCCGGCATGGAACACTAGACAGTGGTCAAGAATATCCTGAAGTACCTGAAGAGGACTAAGGATATGTTTCTCATTTATGGAGGTGACGAAGAGCTCGTCATAAAGGGTTACGTCGATGCTAGCTTCGACACAGATCTGGATGACTCTAAGTTACAAATCGAATACGTGTATATTTTGAATGGTGGGGCAGTAAGCTGGTGCAGTTGTAAGCAAAGCGTTGTGGCGGGATCTACATGTGAAGCGGAGTACATGGCAGCCTCGGAGGCAGCACAAGAAGCAATCTGGGTGAAGGAGTTCATTACTGACGTAAGAGTCATAACCAATGCGTCGGGCCCGATGACTCTCTTCTGTGACAACACTGGAGCTATTGCCCTTGCCAAGGAGCCCAGGTTTCACAGGAAGACCAGGCATATCAAGTGTCGCTTCAACTCCATTCGTGAAAGTGTTCAAAATGGAGATATAGATATTTGTAAACTACATACGGACCTGAATGTGGAAGATCCGTTGACTAAACCTCTCCCTAGAGCAAAACATGATCAACACCAGAACTGCATGGGTGTTCGATTCATCACAATGTAACTAGGTTATTGACTCCAGTGCAAGTGGGAGACTGTTGGAAATATGCCCTAGAGGCAATAATAAAATGGTTATTATTATATTTCTTTGTTCATGATAATTGTCTATTGTTCATGCTATAATTGTGATATCCGGAAATCGTAATACATGTGTGAATACACAGACCACAACACGTCCCTAGTGAGCCTCTAGTTGACTAGCTTGTTGATCAAAAGATAGTCATGGTTTCCTGACTATGGACATTGGATGTCATTGATAACGGGATCACATCATTAGGAGAATGATGTGATGGACAAGACCCAATCCTAAGCATAGCTCAAAGATCGTGTAGTTCATTTGCTATAGCTTTTCCGAATGTCAAGTTTCATTTCCTTAGACCATGAGATTGTGCAACTCCTGAATACCGTAGGAGTGCTTTGGGTGTGCCAAACGTCACAACGTAACTGGGTGACTATAAAGGTACACTACGGGTATCTCCGAAAGTGTCTGTTGGGTTGGCACGAATCGAGACTGGGATTTGTCACTCTGTATGACGGAGAGGTATCTCTGGGCCCACTCAGTAATGCATCATCGTAATGAGCTCAATGTGACCAAGTGGTTGATCACAGGATCATGCATTCTGGTACGAGTAAAGTGACTTGCCGGTAACGAGATTGAACGAGGTATTGGGATACTGACGATCGAGTCTTGGGCAAGTAACGTACCGATTGACAAAGGGAACTGTATACGGGATTGATTGAATCCTCGACATCATGGTTCATCCGATGAGATCATTGAGGAGCATGTGGGAGCCAACATGGGTATCCAGATCCCGCTGTTTGTTATTGACCGGAGAGTCGTCTCGGTCATGTCTGCGTGTCTCCCGAACCCGTAGGATCTACACACTTAAGGTTCGGTGATGCTAGGGTTGTTGAGATATTAGTATACGGTAACCCGAAAGTTATTCAGAGTCCCGAATGAGATCCCGGACATCACGAGGAGTTCCGGAATGGTCCGGAGGTGAAGATTTATATATAGGAAGTCAAGTTTCGGCCATCGGGAAAGTTTCAGGGGTAATCGGTATTGTACCGGGACCACCGGAAGGGTCCCGGGGGTCCACCAGGTGGGGCCACCTATCCCGGAGGGCCCCATGGGCTGAAGTGGGAGGGGAACCAGCCCCTAGTGGGCTGGTGTGCCCCCCATGGGCCTCCCATGCGCCTAGGGTTGGAAACCCTAGGGGTGGGGGCGCCCCACTTGGTTTGGGGGGCACTCCACCCCCCTTGCCTGCCGCCCCCCTTGGAGATTGCATCTCCTAGGGACGGCGCCCCCCTGGGGTCCTATATATAGTGGGGGGAGGGAGGGCAGCTGCACCCTAGCCCCTGGCGCCTCCCTCTCCCTCCCATGACACTTCTCCCTCTCCCTGAGCTTGGCGAAGCCCTGCCGAGATCACTGTTGCTTCCACCATCACGCCGTCGTGCTACTGGATCTCCATCAACCTCTCCTTCCCCCTTGCTGGATCAAGTTGGAGGAGACGTCTTCCCAACCTTACGTGTGTTGAACGCGGAATGCCTTCCGTTTGGCGCTAGGTCATCGGTGATTTGGATCACGACGAGTACGACTCCATCAACCCCGTTCTCTTGAACGCTTCCGCTCGCGATCTACAAGGGTATGTAGATGCACTCCCCTCTCCCTCTTTGCTGGATGACTCCATAGATTGATCTTGGTGATGAGTAGAAAATTTTAAAATTCTTCTACGTTCCCCAACAGGCATGTATTCCGAATATAGTCATACGTGCTTATGGAAAAGAACTTGCATGACATCTTTTGTCCTACCCTCTCGTGGCAGTGGGGTCCTAATGGAAACTAAGGGATATTAAGGCCTCCTTTTAATAAAGTACCGGACCAAAGGATTAACACATAGTGAATACATGAACTCCTCAAACTACGGTCATCACCGGAAGTGGTCCCCATTATTGTCACTTCGGGGTTGCCGGATCATAACACATAGTAGGTGACTATAGACTTTCAAGATAGGATCAAGAACTCACATATATTCATGAAAACATAATAGGTTCAGATCTGAAATCATGGAACTCGGGCCCTAGTGACAAGCATTAAGCATAGCAAAGTCATAGCAACATCAATCTCAGAACATAGTGGATACTAGGGATCAAACTCTAACAAAACTAACTCGATTACATGATAAATCTCATCCAACCCATCACCGTCCAGCAAGCCTATGATGTAATTACTCACGCACAGCGGTGAGCATCATGAAATTGGTGATGGAGGATGGTTGATGATGACGATGGCGACGGATTTCCCTCTCTGGAGCCCCGAACGGACTCCAGATCAGCCCTCCCGAGAGAGTTTAGGGCTTGGCGGCGGCTCCGTATCGTAAAACGCGATGAATCTTTCTCCCTGATTTTTTCTCTCCAAACACGAATATATAGAGTTGGAGTTGAGGTCGGAGGAGCTCCAGGGGGCCCACGAGGTAGGGGGCGCGCCCATGGGGGGCAGGCGCACCCCCACCCTCGTGGCTAGGGTGTGGGCTCCCTGGCCTTGATTCTTTGCCAGTATTTTTTATTATTTCAAAAAATAATATCCCTGGAGTTTCAGGTCATTCCGAGAACTTTTGTTTCTGTACATAAATAACACCATGGCAATTCTGCTGAAAACAGCGTCAGTCCGGGTTAGTTCCATTCAAATCATGCAAGTTAGAGTCCAAAACAAGGGCAAAAGTGTTTGGAAAAGTAGATACGATGGAGACGTATCAGCAGGCTTCACCGGCCCACTCTACTCCCAAACACCGTCCAGGACCTTCCTCTACTCGCCAACACCTCCTGTTCTTCACCGGCGACGGCAGCCTCACACCACAGTTGAACCAGTGAACCCTCGTACTCCCCTCCGCGTGGGCATCCACTGTTGTGTCTTCGCCGGCTCCGGGTCGTTCCCTTCGTAATACTCGCCATCGTTCACTGTGTTGGTTCTCTCGGTGCGGCATGGTCAACTTTGTCAACAAACGACAGCCATCGGATGAGGCATGTATGTGGATTGGCTGACAGTAGGCCACATGGCCCATGGCCACACGTAGCAAGTGCCCCCGTATTATGAGAAAAGAAATACTTTCTCCCCCTGACAGGTTTGACCCACCAGCTACATCTTTTCACGCAAGGAAGTGCTTCCTTTATTAGGCGGAAATAAAAAGTTTCCTCTCCCTGACAGCTGGGACCCACCGGCTTTATTATGATCCTTTTCATGAAAATATAGATTGCACCGAAGATGCTAAATTGTTTTGTTTTTATTCTAACTCGAAAAAGAAGAACTAAAAAAACTAGAAAACATCTTCGCACGCAAGGAAGTGGCACCTTATTATGCAAAAAAATTGATTCCCCCTGCTAGCTGGGACCCACCAGATTTGGTGGCTGACTTGTGGGCCTACTAAGTTAATGCGTACGTAGGGCTTTGTCAACTTATTCAATAAACAATTCTAGCTGCACTGACCGTTCAATGTTAATCCAACGGCCAAGCTGCGTCTTCAACCTTTGGTCTTGTTGCTCTAGCCGCCCAAACCTGCGCCTGCCGTACCGCCTGCTCCAGCCTCCCGTGGCCGGCTGTGCTGCTGCGCAAGCCTCACCGCCCGACCATACTACTACTGGCCAGGCCTTCCCTCTACTCACCCACACCCCTTTTTATTCTCTGGAGACGGCGGCCTCAAACCGCAGCCGAAGCAGTCAACCCTCGTAATCCCCTCCATGTGGGCATCCACTACTGCGTATTCCCCGGCTCCGGGTCATTCCCTTCCTAGGTCACTTTATCATCCACCACCTTGGTGCTCTCGGGCGGTATGGCATCGTCAACATGGTCAACGAATGACAGCCATCAGAAGAGGATTGTAAGTGGAGAGGCTGACAGTTGGGTCCATGGCCGCACGCAAGGAAGTGACACCTTATTACGTGCAAAATAATGATTCCTCCACCTGACACCTTGGACCTACCGGAAGGGCCTCTGTATTTTGCAAAAAGAAACATTCCCCCTGACAGCTGGGACTCGCTGGCTTTATCTTCGTACGGAAGGAACTGCCTTCTTACCCCCTAATAGCCGGGACCCACCAGGTTGAAGCGAAGGTAGCGTTATCTGTCCGGCCGCGAACATGTACGTACATAGCGGTCGATCGGTGTCTCTGCAGTGACATACCAGGGCCGAGTAAGGAGGGCACATGTTGAAGTAGAGGCGCCGATGTAGCATGTCACGTAGTCCCGTCTATATGTGTACACGTATGTATGGCCATGCTACAAGATAGTAAATATGGCTACGTACGTACATACGGGCGGGGTCTCTAACGCATACAATGACTAATCATGTTCATAGGAAGCCAACCGGCTGGGTCGGAATGGAGAAACTGCGGCATGTTCATGGGGAGGCAACGGAATGCGTCATGTTCATCGAGAGGCAGCGGAATACGTCATGTTCATCGGGAGCCAACCGGCTTGGACTGAACAGTCGAAACAAGGTCTGGAGTACCGCAGAATGGAGGAAACGGGGCTTCTATTCGACCGCGTACGGTCGAAACGGGGTCCTGTTCATTGGGAAGGGTCTGGCGTACCGCAAAATGGAGGAAACAGACTTGTGTTCGATCGCGTATGGTCGAAACAGGGCCCTATTGATCGGGAGGGGTGTGGCGTACCGCAAAACGGAGGAAACGGACTAGTGCTGGAGCACCTACGATCGAAACGGGGTCCTGTTCATCAGGAGTGGTGTGGCATACCGCAAAACGGGACTCCACGGGCTACTGTTCATCCACCATCGACTTCCTCCAGCCTCCACCAGCTACCGTTCATCCACGGGGTCCTGTTCATCCAGCCTCCACTAGCTATTGTTCATCCAGCCCTCCACGGGGTCCTGTTCATCCAGCCTCCACCAGCTACTATTCAACTAGCCCTCCACGGGGTCCTGTTCAACCAGCCCTCCACGTACGGGGTCCCTCCACCAGCTACTGTTCACTCACCCCCACGCCTCCTCGATCGGGGTCCTGTTCATCCAGCGGCAACGACCTCCACTACCACGGGATCCTGTTCATCCAACCCCCATCAGGAACTGTTCATCCAACCCCCACCACGAACTGTTCATCAAGAGGCAACTTCAATCGGCTTCAGTTAGCAGCAGTAGCGAAGGAATCACTCAGGTTCAGTTAACAGCAAGGGATCGATTGGGGTTCAGTAGTGTAGCTAGTGCAATCGTTCGGGTCCAGCTAGAACCCAACGCCTCGCTCGGGTTTAGTCAGAGCGCAACGCCTTGCACACACGCGCGTACATGTACGAGATAAACGCGCAAACCTCCGTACATAGAAGTGTCATAAGCATGACAGAAAAAATTCATTCGGCCGAAAATGTCACGAATGTGTCTTTTTTTTGTAGTGAGTTGTAGATGCAGGCAGGAGTCGGTCTACTAATCTTGGACGTGATGCCTACATAATGATCATTGCCTGTATATCGTCATGATTATTTGAAGTTCTATCAATTGCCCAACAATAATTTGTTTACCCACCGTATGCTATTTTTCTCGAGAGAAGCCACTAGTGAAATCTACGGGCCCCGGGTCTCTTCTTTATTATATTTTCCTTTGCGGTCTATTTTTATTTGCTTTTATTTTCAAATCTATTAATCCAAAGTACAAAAATACCTTGCTGCAATTTTTATTTATTTATTTTATCTCACGTTCCCGCGAGATCTATGCTACCTCTTGAGCTTGCGTTGGTTTTTCCCTTGAAGAGGAAAGGGTGATGCAGCAAAGTAGACTAAGTATTTCCCTCAGTTTTGAGAACCAAGGTATCAATCTAGTAGGAGACAATGCGCAAGCACCAAATACTTGCACAAACAAACACCAACTTGCACCCAACGTGATAAAGGGGTTGTCAATCCCTTTGCAGTTATTTGCAACGTGAGATCTGATAGAGATGGATAAATGGTAAAGTAATATTTTTGATATTTTTTTTATGGAACGGAAAGTAAAAGATTGCAAATAAAGTAAATAGGAAACTAAAATTATAGATCAAAAAAATTATATGATGGAAAATAGACCCGGGGGCCATAGGTTTCACTAGAGGCTTCTCTCAAGGTAGAAATTATTACGGTGGGCGAACAAATTACTGTCGAGCAATTGATAGAAAAGCACAAAGTTATGACGATATCTAAGGCAATGATCATGAATATAGGCATCACGTCTGTGTCAAGTAGACCAAAACGATTCTGCATCTACTACTATTACTCCACACATCAACTGAATCCTGCATGCATCTAGAGTATTAAGTTCATAAGAACAGAGCAACACATTAAGTAAGATGACATGATGTAGCAGGATTAACTCAAGCAATATGATGAAAACCCCATCATGTTGTCCTCGATGGCAACAATACAATATGTGTTGGTTCCCCTTCTGTCACTAGGATCGAGCACCGCAAGATTGAACCCAAAGCTACGCACTTCTCCCATTGCAAGAAAAAACAATCTAGTTGGCCAAACCAAATCGATAGTTCGAAGAGACTTGCAAAGATATCAAATCATGCATATAAGAATTCAGAGGAGATTCAAATAATATTCATAGATAAGCTGCTCATAAATCCACAATTCATCGGATCTCGGCAAACACATCGCAAAAGAGTATTACATCGAATAGATCTCCAAGAACATCGAGGAGAACATGGTATTGAGAATCAAAGAGAGAGAAGAAGCCATCTAGCTACTAGCTATGGACCCGTAGGTCTATGGTAAACTACTCACGCTTCATCGGAGAGGCAATGGTGTTGGCATAGAAGCCCTCCATGATCGAATCCCCCTCCGACAGGATGCCGGAAAAGTCCCCAAGATGCGGTCTCATGGGTACAAAAGGTTGCGGCGGTGGTAAAGTGGTTTCGTGGCTCCCATGGAAGTTTTCAGGGTATATGTGACGCCCGGGTAATCAGGCTACAGTAATCCCATGTTAATGATGCCACGTCACCTCGATTATTGTTGATAATTCCATGTTAGATCGAAACGGATTCAAATTCTAAATTTGAATTAAAGTTAAAACTATTAAAGTTTTCAAAAGTCAAAACTAAAATGTTCGATGTGTTGAAAATATTCCCTAACTATTTGTCATGAAGAAACCATGTTTTTATATAAGGCCTATATTTTTTTAAAATGAGCTAAAACAGTAGAGAAAATAAAGAAAAAGGAAAACAATAAAAACAGAAAACAAAACTACAAAAAAAAAGAGAAGAGGCCCCCTGGCTAACTGGGCCAGACGGCCCAGCTGGCCATCCAACCAGACCGGCCCAAACCCCCCTCCATATCCCCTCTAGGGAAAACCCTAACTCCCCCGACCGCACCCCCCACTCCCCACGACTCTCCCCTCCCCCTCCCGATCTGATCTGGATCGGGGGCTCGATCGCCGCCGCCAAGACGCCGCCCGGAGTGCCCCCTCCCCCGCCTGAGGACCCCGTCGCCCTCCACCTCGCTCCCTCATCTCCCTCCCTGCCCGATCTGGATCGGGGCAGCCCCCCCCCCGATCCCATCTCGACGCCGAACCGCCATCGCCGCGCTCGCCTCGGACGTCGTCGTCTCCACCACCGCCGCCCTCTTCGTCGCCGGACCTCCCCGACTCCTCCTCGAGCCTACTTAAGCACACCTACAGGGCTCGGTGAGCTCCGCCGTCCGTTCCCTCCCTTCTCCTCTGCTCCCATCGCTGTGCAACGCTCGTAGTCGCCGCTGGCCGCCGCCTCTGTCGACGCGCTCACCGCGCCTGTAGGTGCGCCCGGTCGTGCACGCCCTCTCCTCGACGCGCCCGGGGCGCGCCCCGCAACCGCCCACGCGTGCGCAGCCTCACCTCACCAGCGATGCGGCCTCGCCGGCCTGCGCGCCCGCGCCTCCCACTGCTGCAGCTGCCGTGGCCTCGCCCCTCACGCCAGCCCGTCCGCACGGCCCCACTCCGGCGGCGCCTCCTCTATCGCCCGCGAGCTCGCTCGTCGCCGGCCCCGCACTTCGTCTCCCCACGCCGGCCGGCCACCGCGGTCGCCTTGGCCACTGGCCTCGCCTCGCCACACTCCGTGCGGGTGAGCGCTCGCCCCGGCGCCCGTCGCCCTCCTGCCCGCTAACCCGTTAAGGCCCCCTGGGGCCACT